>NC_141613.1:12496642-12801642 GCF_047967505.1 Dipteris shenzhenensis | reverse complement strand
CCCTCATTCCATAGACTTGCCAACGTAAGGCCAAAATTTTCATTCTTAAGAATATGTGGAAAGACCTTACATTTGGCCCACTTTTGGCGAAAAAATTTCATTCTAAAGAATAGGTGGAGTGAAATTGTGTTTGATAAATACAAATCAATGCTCAAGTTTGGACATTATTAAATAAAGGTATCCTTTTGAAGATATTGGAACACATGAGAGAAATAATATTGAATATACATGAATTTTTAGACATACTATTAAAGACAAATGAACATATAATGGATGAAATCCTATTGATGATACATGAATTTTCAATAGAAGTGTTATTCAAAAGATTTGATGGATTGAATGTAGCTTTAATACATTATCCCTTTTACAAGAGTGTTTGAGTTTAAGGCTTGAAACATAAGAATGAATTTGTGTTGAAGCCTAGTGGTTTGTTAAGGATATGTGAAACTTGAAGTAAAAGTACTTACAATGGAAGGGATTATATCAAGATCCTATTAAGGACATGTGAACATATAGTAGAATAATTCTACATAAAATCAGTGGATCAAACTTAATGGCTCAAAAGCAAAAAGGGATGATGGTGCAACCTAGGGGCTACTCTACGGCACTATGGCAGCAATCTTTGTAGTTACTATCAAAGGTAGTGTAACTTTTTTGTCAAGGAAAGAGACGCGAACCACTCCACATGACCTAGATCTGTATGACCTAGGTTGCACTGACTTGTTTCTTTCATGGATAAAAAGTGACCCTTAGGTGATGCTATAGCACTCCCTTTTTTGGTCCATTATTATAGCACAATTGGGGCCTTTTGACCTAATACTAGCTACCCATCAAATATTTGTTGTAGATGTTAGGGGTAATTACCAAACTACTAGTGGTAGTTTTATCACCACCATTAGTAATTTTATTTGAGTGTTCCTTAATGGTAGTTCTCCTACTACTACATACAATATTACCAATAGTAGTCCTAATCCCAATGATAGTACACATAATATTATTATACCGTCCAACTTTAATCATCATTATATCTATGAATGCATATATATAGGTCTATCTATATCTATACCTATTTATTCGTCATCCAGTATGTTTGCATTTATTTTTGGTGCTTTGCTTACTTTGAAACTAAAGATAATGTGATTTCATTATTGTTTGCATTCTTGTCAAACATGAGGAGCTGGAATGCATAAGAGTTGGAAGGCACATTATAATTTCTGTGTAGATTTGAGCCATTGAATAGCCTATTGATTCTGATTGTTTTCTTTCTTATTAAATCCTTAATTTGGTTATTTCACACCGAACATCGCCATATCAATTCTTTTTTTTTTTGTTCTAGTAATGTCCTATCGCAACATAGTCTAGGGTTGATCAAACAAGATAAATGGGTGCTCACATTAATATATTTTTGAGAGTCAGAGGATAGTGGCTGTAGACTACAAAATCATCACTTTGAATAAATTTGGCAAGATTCTTCTGATAGAAGGAATAATTTCTATTGCACTAAAGATGAAAGAAAATTATCAAAAGGCTGATACAAGGCTCAAAATCTCACTGGTGCTACTAGGCTTAATAGTCATAGACTAGTAGTAGTACTAGTGTATTTACTAAGTAGTGTGCATGCCTCTCCTCATTAAAATTCATAGTCTTCAAAAATATATAATACATAAGTCAAAATATTCTAATTAGTTTTATCATCCTAATGTTGAAACTGACTTAAATTCATAGTCTTCAAAAAGGTATAATACATAAGTCAAAATATTCCAATTAGTTTTATTGTCCTCATGTCGAAACTGACTTTCTCTTCCTTCGTCTCCTATGAGCTTCAAACCTTTAATCCATTAATCTCTCAAATAGTAAGAATGGTCTTGTATTAAGAGACGATGATATCTAAAGTGATCTACAAATACTAAGAATGGTCTTATATTAAGAGGTGATGATATCTCAAGTGTTATACAAACCGTAAGAATGGTTTTGTATTAAAAGGTGATGATATCTCAAGTGTTCTACAAATAGTAAGAATGGTTCAAGTGTTCTACAAAAGTATTAGGTACCTCTTAGTGGCTGAAGGGAAGGAGTGATGATATCTCAAGTGTTCTACAAATAGTAAGAATGGTCTTGTATTAAGAGGTGATGATATCTCAAGTGTTCTACAAATAGTAATAATGGTTTTGTATTAGGAGGTGATGATATCTCAAGTGTTCTATAAAACTATTAGATACCTCTTAGTGGTTGAAGGGAAGGGGTTGGAAGTATGGGCAAAATCTCTAGGAACTACAGGATGGTTGCAAGAACAATTTTGAATGTCATAAATGACACTTGGGTTTTTCAACATATGGGTGAACTATTTTTAAACATTTTCTTTCATGGTTGATAACACTTTTAATAAGAAGAACCATTTTGAATGTCATAAGTGTTGATGCAATCCCATGCTATGAAGTCTACAGAAAGTTTTTTTTCCCCACATATGGGTGAAGTGATGTTTATGTTACTAAGTTCAACATATCAAGCAACGCATTTGTTTTGATTATTGAAGGAGTTTGATAATAAGACCCATTTCAAATGCAAAAGAATTGTTGTATTAGTAATGGAATCCGCTTTGGAGTGGAAATTCGGTTTCTTTCAAACCACATACTATTGTTGCATAATGTGAGTATGGCTCCAATTGGAAGTTAAGGTAGACTATAATTCACAATATTGGTATAGTTACACATAGTGACATAAGTTTTATTTTCGACAATTTTCCCAAATAGTGGTTTCCACAAAGCTATGTTGAATACCTCGATAAGGAAATTGTGGAAAAGCTCGCTCGCTTCTTTGGGCCCGCTCGCTTTTCCTCGCTCACTCTATTGACTGCCTCCAAACAACCTACAGTTGCCTTATCGAGCATAGAGGTTGAGTACAGGGGTGCAGCAATGGCTGCATGTGAGGTAGCTTGGTTGCATAAGCTACTTTATGACATGCATAAGCTACAGATGGGCCAGTTGTCATTTATTATGACAACATGAGCAGTATACACTTTGCAAATAACCCAGTCTATCATGCTAGAACAAAGCACATTGAGGTGCATTATCACTATCTGCGGGAGACGGTTTTACTAGGTCTTATTGATCTAGTTTATGTCCGCACAGAGGATCAGGTAGCTGACATATTCACGAAGGCATTGGGCATAGAGAAGCTGCGCAAGTTCAAAGACCTACTTGGTGTGCAGGAATTGGGATTGAGCTCGAGGAGGGGTGTTGAGATATCGAGCTCCACTCGTGATATGCCAGGGTGACCGTTGTGCATTTATATCACCGACTTGTTAGCTGAAGATGCGGTTGGTACACCGCCCACGAATAATAGCTGGATGACAACTATCCTTATCTACTCTAGTTCGTGGCTCAGTTAGTATGGCACCTTAGTTAGTTGAGTTTGGTTTGAGACCCCTATATAGGGTTCTTCTATTTCTTTGTACTGGAGTCCTTTTGGCTTTCACAACTAAGAAGAGGAAAATTGTTTTCAGCCTCCACCTTTGTGTGTATTCCCCCATTGTGTATGTGAGAAAGCCACAAGTGAGACTCCTTCCCTCTCTCCCACTTTCTTCACAAGGTCATCTTTGACTTTCGTCAGTGTGAGCTCGAGCTCTGCCACCTTAGCCTTATATTCATTGGCTCGATTTAGTGCGACATGGCTTGTTGCCTGAGCTGCGACCATTGTTGCCTGGCTTTCATGTGCCAATAGCTAGGCTTGGATGAGATTGGAGGAGAGTTGCGAAGTTTGCTCTTGCCTCCTCTGTAAGATCGTGCGGGCGACTTGTAGCAGTTCTGCCATGGCTTCAAAAAGATTCATCTCCATGACGTCGGTGCATGACAACTATTCTACCATCACGTGGCTATAGCCTCTCGTTGCCCTGTACTGGGGTGCGCTGCAAAATTGTATGGCCTCTACTAGGCCTGCCCATGGTGTGGAAGAGGTGCCGGTTGGTAAAGGATGCTGTCTTCTGAGGGGTGGTGGAGACTGAGATGAAGGGTGTAGCGGGGGTTGTTGGCATAGTTTCAGCTCCTATATGGAGGACGATTTTGATGGTGTCATCGCCCTGGAGGTCTTTAATGAGAATAGGCCCTCCTTGCACATGTTTGCCCTTATCTTGAGGACCTAACCACTGCATGCATAGTTGTCGTTGCACAAATTCATGCAACTGGCTCTCCTCATATTGGTTGAGAGGCTGACTTGGTTCTGGTTGAGAGGCTAACTTGGTTCTGGTTTCACTTGAGTGACTGGAGTGGCACTTGGCATTGCCCTCACCCTTTTGGGCCTTGTTTTTGTGTCTTCTTGCTCAGTCTGTACGAGACCGGTGGTGGATTTCTTGGCAAGTCCAAAGCCGATCGACGGATGCTTACTTTTCAAGTATTAAAGGACCGACATGTACAACATGGGATTACCGATGGCGTCTCCATGGGTGTTGAGATGATCTCTCATCTAGCTGCAGTAGTAGTCAACCTAGTTCGCCTCTTGGAAGTGAGAATGCTCTCAACGGAAGCAAGAACGGAAGAAGGAGAGAGAGAGAGAGAGAGAGAGAGAGCCACACAAGTTTTGGTGGATGCAAAACCACCCTAATCTTCTTTTTCATTCATTTATATATGTGTTTAAGTATTGTACATAACTGGGGTAAAAGCACAGTGACCTTTAACCCCCACAACCTCCCACTTAAAGGACAATGTGACTTTAAGGGAGAACAACCAGTGAGCATACTATCCAATGCCCATCAATACACGACAATACTCAAACCGTTGACTAGGTAGACTCTTCATCAGCATATCTGCAGGGTTATCATCTGTATGAACCTTGACAAGCTCTATGCGCTTGTCCTCAAGTACCTCCCTGATGAAATGGTACCTGACCTCAATGTGTTTGGTCTTTGCATGAAAGACCAGATTCCATGCTAGCTGAATAGCACTCATGGAATCACTATGCAATGTCGGTACACTTGTATAAATCCCCAAATCTCCCACTAGCTGATCAAGCCATATAGCCTCCTTGCAACCCTCTGTGGCTGCAACATACTCAGCCTCTATGGTAGACAAAGCAACGCACTTCTGTGCACGAGACATCCACGACACTGCACCACCTGCAAAGGTGAATACATAACCAGAAGTGGATCTCCTACTATCCACATGTCCTGCATAGTCTGAATCTGTGTACCCAAGTACACGCATGTCTCCTTTACCAAAGCAAATGCACATATCCTTGGTACCCTTCATGTACATCATGATGCACTTAACTGCCTCCCAATGCCTCTTTCCTGAATTAGCCATATATCAGCTAACAACTCCCACTACAAATGCAATGTCTGGTCTAGTAGCTATCATAGCATACATAAGACTCCCAACCGCTGATGCATAAGGAACCTTGGCCATCATGGCCCTTTTCTCATCTGATTTGGGACTATCTGTATGACTCAGTTTCACATATGGAGGCAATGGAGTACTCACGGCCTTCCCCCCCTCCATATTGAAACGCTGTAATACTTTTGTAACATAGTTTCCTACTCTGATCACGCGTGATGCGCATACCAAGAATATGACCTACAAGTCCCAAATCCTTCATATCAAAGGCCTCATGCAACTTGGTGTTTAATGCATCTAGCTCATAAGTATTCTTGCTAGCCAATAGCATATCATCCACATATAGTGCCAAGATTATCAGGCTATTATCCTTAGCCCTTTTAGTGTATAGGCAGTGATCGATTTCACTCCTTCTAAAACCCTGGGACCGAATGAAAGCATCAAACTTTTGCTACCATTCTCTAGGGGCTTGCTTAAGACCATAGAGACTCTTCTTTAGCTTGCAAACTAGATGCTCTTTGCCCTTTTCTTCAAAGCCTTCCGGCTGCACCATGTAAATTTCCTCATGCAAATCCCCATGCAAGAAAGCTGTCTTGACATCCATCTGCATAAGCTCCATATCCTCTGATGCCACTAGTCCAAGCATGCATCTAAGTGTAGTCATATTCACAACCGGAGAGAATATCTCATCAAAGTCCACACCCTTCTCTTGCTTGAACCCTTTAGCAACCAAACGAGCCTTGTACCTAGGCACATCATGACCTGTGACATTCATTTTGTAGACCCATTTACATGGCAATGCTTTCTTTCCATGTGGCAAAGAAACCAAGTCCCAAGTTTTATTCTTCATAAGTGAACTCATCTCTGATTGCATAGCATACTCCCACTTGCGTTGATCATCGCGCATCATAGCCTCTCTGTAGCAAGAAGGCTCCCCGCAATCAGTAAGCATCACATAGTCTACCCCTGGAACAAACCTATCAGGCGGTCTAGATACTCTAGATGATCTTCTCAAGGGCATTTCAGCTTGTTGTCCCACCTGCATATCAGCCACATTTGGCTCATCATTTCCACCAATCCATCATCTACCCTTGATTGTATACCTGTGGGAGTACTTGGTGGTACCATTTCTTGCACATCTGGTGCATGGATAGCTTGCCGTCTATCAACATAGGCAGGTGGATTCACATCCTGGAAAGTGATTCTCCTCATTTCCACATCCCTCATGGGTGCCTTATGCATCTTCTTCTCATTGAAGACCACATCATGGCTACGTATGATCTTCTTTGCTTCTGGATCCCAGAGACGATAGCCCATCTCTCCACTTTCACCATAACCCAAAAAGATGCATTTCCTAGACTTAGGATCTAGCTTCTTTCGAAGCTCTTTTGGCACATGTGCATATGCCTCACACCCAAATATACGCAAATGAGAGTAAGAGGGCTTCTTGCCACTCTATGCCTCTTCAGGAATACCACCATCCAAACTCTTGCTAGGTGATCTATTGATCACATGCACTGCAGTCTTCATTGCCTCAGCCCAAAAACCACCAGAAAGACTTGCATTGGAAAGCATGCATTGCAACTTTCTTGAATGGTACGGTTCATCTTTTCTGCAACTGGATTTTGCTCTGGAGTACGAGGGGATGTGAGCTCCCTCTTAATCCCACGTGTATAATAGAAATGCTAAAAGTCATGAGAGAGATACTCTCCACCATTGTCAGTCCATAGGCATTTAAGCATTCTACCTGATTGATTCTCAACCAAGGCTAGCCATTTCTGAAATACTTGGAACACATCACTCTTCCAAGCTATAGCATAAGCCCACACTTTCCTAGTTGCATCATCAATGAATGTCACATAGTATTCAGCCCCGCCTAATGATCGTGTAGGCATGGGACCGCATACATCTGAATGCACCAAATCAAGCTTTTCAAACTCTTTCTTTCCCCTTCTTTTATGGGCTGATTTAGTCTGCTTCCCATAGAGACAGTGCTCAAAAAATTCAAAATCAGAGAAACTCAAATGCGGTACATAACCCAAACGGCATAAGAGTTTCATTCCATTCTGGCTCATGTGCCCCAACTTGCAATGCCATAAAGAAGTGCTTGGCTGCTCGGTTATTGCAACAACATGATCAAATACCCCTGATACATGTAAGGGATACAAAGTCCCACACTTGGCACCCCTGGCCAAAAGCATAGAGCCCTTTTGAATTTTCCAACTTTGAAAGCCAAAAGTGGTGTGAAAACCAGCATCATCTAGCTGACCCACTGAAATAAGACTCTTGGTTAGCTTAGGCACATGTCTCACATGTTTCAAAACAAATGCAGACCCATTTGCAAAAGAAAACTTTGTCACCTGCTCCCACTATGTCACATGCATAGTCATTTCCAAGATGCACACAACCTGTCTTTCCACTATCATAAGTGGAGAACCATTCCCTATGGGGAGTAACATGGAATGAAGCACCAGAATCCAAAATCCAATCCTGGGAATATGCATCATCTGAAGTGGTAAGCAACTCTGCAGATAAAGTAGACATGAAGAGAACGTCATTGTCACTATCATGTGTGACTGCATTGATCTCCTCGATCTTCACTTTTCCTTTGTCCTCCCTTGGACTCTCTTCCTTTTGATTTGCACCCCAATTTGCATTCTTTTTCTTATCCTTTTGCTCTCTTTTTAGCTTGTAGCAATCTTTTTTCATATGGCCC
The DNA here is from genome assembly GCF_047967505.1 of Dipteris shenzhenensis. Classification (NCBI taxonomy): domain Eukaryota; kingdom Viridiplantae; phylum Streptophyta; class Polypodiopsida; order Gleicheniales; family Dipteridaceae; genus Dipteris; species Dipteris shenzhenensis. Next base: position 12,793,602 of record NC_141613.1, on the reverse strand, counting down.
TTCTTGCCACAGTGGTAACACTCAATGTTCCATGCCCTGGATTTGCTACGAGACTTCCCTCTTTCTTGGGACTTCCCCCTAAATTGTGATCTACCCCTTTGCACATTTAAGGCTGCATCTTGCTTGTTGCCATCCATAGACTTTCGTCTAATCTCCTCGGCCAACAAGCTACCCACAACATCATCAAATTTCAGTACTCCACCAGGTGCAGAGTTACTGATAGCTGTACGGAAGGTATCGCATGAGGATGGCAATGAACATAAGAGAAATATTGCCTTAGTCTCTGCATCAAAATTCATTTTTTGAGCCTGAAGTTGGCTGAAAATAATATTGAATTCATTCAAGTGAGAAGCAATGGAGACCCCTTCCTTCATCTGTAGCTCAAACAACCTCTTCATGAGGTAAACTTTATTAGAGGCAGTTTCCTTCTCATAAGTGGCACACAGTTTCTTCCACAAATCTTCCGTAGTCTGCTCATTTACTACTGTGAAATAAACTGACTCTGCAAGATGAAGTCTAATAGTAGACTTTGCTAATGCATCCAACTCATTCCAATCATCCTCAGACATATTTGCAGGCTTAGCTTCAATCCCTGCCAAGGGTTTATTCTGCTTCTTTTGAATAAGCACATCCCTTATTTGTTCTTTCCACAAAGAAAAGTTTGTTTCATCAAACTTTTTAATGTTGAAAAACTCCTTTTCAGACATGGAAGAGGATGCCATAATGCAAATAAAGTAAAATCCCAAATGTAGTGCATACAAGAGAGAATCACACCAAATACCAGGTGCACCCAAATGTGTATGCCACAATAGACTGAAATATCACCAAAACTCAAAGCTCAAAGCATCAAAAGATGCCTCTGACTCATGTGCATATATATGCATCCATATGAGCAAATTTGGCCCAAAAGAAAATGCCAATAAGTGCCAAATGACTCAAGCATAAACACCATCCACTGGCATATGCATCAATAATATCTCATCCAAGACAGCATAGCACTATCAGTGCATCACCTGCAATGTGTCAAAGCTATCCCTCAGCATAAAATAGCATCCATGTGCAAAGCGTCCATAAAAAATAGCATCCCACAAGGAAATTTGGGCCTAACAGCGCATCCAATAAGGACCGTAATGCATCCAAATGGCCTATAAATCATCCACTGCAACCCAATGCACACCACAAATGAGCGCACACTGCTCAAACTACAACCAGAGTGATCTGCATAAGGTATGCTCAAGAAATCATAGTCCCACGGTAATGACCGCTACTGAAAATAGAACCTGAGATGCCTAAAAAACATGGGCGCCATTGCATAATCGGACTCAGCAAGAAAATCTGCAAATATCTCTCTTCTGCCGGAACTCCAAAATCCCAACCGATGAGTGAGAAATGGGAGTCAACACTTATCCACTGCCATGTGGCATAAATCTAAGGTTTCAAAACCTTAGAATGAAAAATGCATAACAGAGAGACGAAATCGAATACACAGAGATCTATAACTCTGAAAATCCTCCACCGAATCACGCAAGAACTGATAGGTAGGGGTTTTTGGGCGTCTGGAACGCAATGGGACAGACGGTTTTGGAAACCGTGGTCTCAATCATTGGGTCCAACACACGGACTGAAAAACGTTTTTGGAAACAGAGCTGTTTGTAAACTCCATCGGAGTGCAAATGATGAGCAACATAGAAGTTTTAGGACCTCCTGAGTCCACCGGAACTGACAGATATGCAAATGGTTGCTCCAAACTTGAGTTCCAACACCCAGGCAAAAAATGCAGGAACTGACACAGTGAGTCAGAAATCCAATGAAATGATCCCAGACTCAAGAATCAAGGTGTTTCCAAGCTCCTGAAGTGAAGTGGGCACCAAAAGCAAGCAATAGTTGCCTCTACAAGTCAATATGGAGTCTCTGTCATCGAACGGAACAAGGAAAAGCTCAAAAAACGACTTTTTCTTTGAAAACTCTTAACAGGCTCTCAAAACCACTTCGCAAAGCCAAAGTGACTTTTCCAAAGTTTCCTCCAAGGTCTCTGCATGCTCGGATGCAAGTAAAGTCACCCACAAAGCTTCCCACAAAGCTTCTCCTTCCTCCCACAGAGCTATTGAGCTTCCAAGCATTCACGCACGCTCAGCTAGATCACCCAGGCTCTGATACTAGTTGAGAGTGCTCTCAACGGAAGCAAGAACGGAAGAAGGAGAGAGAGAGAGAGAGAGAGCCACACAAGTTTTGGTGGGTGCAGAACCACCCTAATCTTCTTTTTCATTCATTTATATATGTGTTTGAGTATTGTACATAACTGGGGTAAAAGCACAGTGACCTTTAACCCCCACAGGAAGTTCACCATTCTCAACAAGATATTGGGCACAACGGATTGATGATGTTCCATGTGCTTCACTTGCGTGAGCCATTGCAAGGCTCTTGCCGAGTGCTATATCTCGGACTTGTGGATGGTGGTGAACTGGATTCAGCCTCTGCACTTGTGGTGGTCATAGTGATAGACCTTGTTTAGGGAGTCGAGCTTCTTTTTCTGTTTAGAGTATTTCTCTACCACCATTGGCAGGTTCAATGCTGCCCCCACCATGTTTTGATTAATCTGGCTCTTAATCTGGTAGTGGTGAGGGTTGCCTGTTGCATCTCGCAAGACACCTATCTGGGTGTTGCTGTCGTATGTCTTGAGGAATTCTGCCAGCAAAGTCATGTCCAGGTGGCATAGGAGATGGGTTGCAACTCTTTCCAAGCCTGCAAAGGTGAGGGCTTTCGGGACTATCGGGTCTTAGAGAGCGGCATATGCCGCTGCGGTGGGGTAGTGGAGGGTGTAGTCCCGACCCTCGTAAGTGAAACATGGGTGGATCACATAAGCACCTAGCTCTTGGAGCCACGCTTCTCCTAATGGCGAGTGCACTTGTGAACACACGATCTTGTACTCGCCTATGGCTGGCATCGAGGTGTGCTTTCGTGTTTTCGTGGGAGGCATGCCTGCTATGGCTGGCTCGTCTGGTGGAGGTTTCTTCATCTTGTAAGTCCTCCGTGGGTATTTTGGTTGGCATTCGAATTGTGGCCGAGGGAGTGCTTTGAGAGTCTGCTACGCCAGTGGCCTCTAGAATATAGCGAGGGTGGAGACCTAGGTCAACAGCCTCAAATTTGAAAAAGTCATGTTCGAATTCCATAGCAAATAGGAGGGGGAGTTGCATGATGAGGGAATCAATGGATGAGGAAGGACAGCAGGACATAAATTTGCTGGTGGGGATGTAGAGGAAGTGGGCAGGAAACTGTCAGATTTTTGTATAAATTTTGGTAGAGTTTTGCTGCAACAGCTATGGCGATGACTCGGCGGGGTAGGCATGCTTTTATAGATTTCTATCCCCTAGACTAGTGGGATATTGGTATGGCCATGGTCAGTGCTCAATTGGATGGCGACGGTCGATGGTGAACCTCGATGGCGATAGTCAGCATGGAGTGTCTTAGACCGCAACCAACGTGGTACTTAAATGGCGATGGGGCAGTGCTATTTTGGATGGCGACGATCAGTGATGAATCTCGATGGCGACGGTCGGTGTGGTGTCTTAGACTGCAACCAGCGTGGTACTTAAATGGTAATGGGGCAGTGTTGTTTTGGCTGGTGATGGCTCAGTGGGGTATCGTGATCGTGATAGTTAGTGGCAAATGCTTCAGCAACGGTCGGCGGTGAACGCTTCGGCGATGATCGGTGGTGAACGCTTCAACGATGGTCAATGGTGTAGTGACTGTGTAAAGATAGGAAAAAAAGAGAAGGAAATAGGAGCGGGGTGGGGGAAATGTGGATGGAGCGGCATGCACTTGTGTGGTGCAACGTGATAGTAGTGAGGTCATCATGCAAGAACATGAGAACTTGTAAAAAATGCAAGAACAGACTCTAATCACCTAGTGCTGATTGTGTGTGCTCGTGTGGTGTGTTCGATAGGGACTAGTGGGCTGCAGGTGCATCGGGTGAGATGCCTACCGTATTGACTCACCTAGACCTAGACATGATGATTATGATAAATGCGATGGAGGCGGATGTCGTACTACAGCATAGCGGATCAGTAAGGAGTCATGTAGAATACGTGTCCAACTTGTTCATTACCTTGGATGCTAGAGGCACCTTTGTGTCAAACTTTGTTGTTGTTGCGGGCTTTGACATCGAGTGTCCATCCCCAAGGCGAGGTTCTTGTGTAACTCTTTGTGGGGTGGAATTCGGTTCCTGTGGAGTTTCTCGACTGGTGGTTGTGATGCTTATGTTGAGTCGAATCGCTCGTGGCACCATTGCATATTGGTACCTTGAGGCTGGCCTGCTGTGTCTGGATCATTGGTAGTTCTTGTGGTGCTATATTATGGAGAGATACAGGTTCTTGTGGTGCTGCCTTCGGGGTTTGCACTGCATTCTTTTGGATCCAGGCGACTTTGTTGCCTCAACCACCTGAGTAGGCGGGGTTGCGTGAATTGTTGGTTATGCATGGCGGTGGATGAGGCATGAGCATTGGGCACGGTTTTCTTTGGGTAGTGAATGTGTGTGGGGTAGGTGATCTTGAGGTAATTGGAGTTGTTATGGTTGCGTTACCATTTTTTGGGTGTTGGTTTTGATCGAACGTAGAGGATAGCATCTTGTACTCGTTGCTCTCTGATTTCTTGGGCAGAGGTTGTAGCATTGGTTGAGCATGCAATGGCATTGGTGTACCATTGTAGTGAGCCTTGTTCTCCTTTCGAGCTGGGCCCTTGGGTGGTGTGCTGGTGGAGTCTAGGCTTCCAGTTGGCTTTGTTGTGTCGCTTCATTGTCGTGAATCAGTGAGGTCAAGCCCAAAGAGTGGGGCTTGGTCTGCACAACAGGACTACCACCATTTGACCACCATTGGTAAGCGAAGCAGTTTGGGCATGCCAGTCGATTTGGTAGTTGACAACGTAGCACTAGATTCTTCCTAGAATAATCAGCTCTTTAGTGTCTTCTATAGGGAGAACATAAAAGCATATATCCACAACTTGGTGAACAACCATTAGACTTAGATTTACATAACCCAAGGTTTGCAGATGTTGGCCGTTTATAGCTCTTGTTGAGGCAATAGTGAGGGTTAGGGGTACCTGTAGCTTTTCTCATACCTCTCGGGAGATGAAATTATGGCTCTCTCCTAGGTGCATGAGTGCTTTGATGTGCATGCGCGATACCTGTAGCTGGACAAGCAACCTGGTTGGATCTATTGTTAGCTCATCCATTAGTTGCATCTGTTCAGTCGTCGCCTTAAAAAGGGTCATTTGTCTACACTATCGGATCTTAGCATTACGGATTCTAGCGTCCTCGATGGCCTAGCGCTTCATTCGGCCACCTCTGCCTTGAGCTCCTTTTCTCTATGCATGGCTTGAAGGGTGGAGATAGTGAGTGGTCCGTAGTATCTTTTCAATTTACTTCCGTTTAGGTAGCCATCCATTTCTATTCCATCAAGGGTGGCTATTCGGCATGCCCCTTGGGGGGTGATCTCAATTACTCAGTAAGGACCCATATCTCGGTACTTAAGCTTATGTTTGGTGTTGCGGACACTGTACAGGAGTGCCAAGTCTCCTTCCGCCAGGTCCTTGTTCTTGAGGTTGTGGTTGAACCACTTTTTACGTCAGGCCTTTTCTACTCGAAGAGCGTAGGCTGCTCGCAACCTTGTCTCTTCTAGCTTTTCGAGGTTGGCTAGCCTTTCGGCTAGCACATTTTCCGTGAGTGTTTCCCTTATGGCAAGGTGGAGGCTAGGCACTACATACTCCATTGGCATTACTACCTCTACCCCAAAGGCTAATTTGAAGGGGGTACAATGTGTTGCCACCTTGTAGGAGGTCCTGTAGGCCCATAACGCTGCTATAAGCTTATGCGGCTAGTCGGTATGATTGGCTTCTACCATACATGTGATAATATTACAGCAAGTTTTGTTGGCGCTTTTGGCCAAGCCATTTGTTATGGGGTAGTATGGCATTGACTTCCTATGAATGATCATGAATAAACTCGCTTGTCAGGATTGCTATGGTTTCGTTGAGGAAGTGAGTTCCTCGATCATTGACTAACTCCAACGGGCATTCAAACATTGTGATGACTTGTTCATATAAGAATTTGGCAGTGGATCTTGCATTAGCCTTTACCGTGGCTCTTCCCTCTACCCACTTGGTTAAGTAGTCAGTGGCTAGGATGATGTATCCAACCTTGGTCCCCTTAGTGGGTGGGTCTATGGGACCAATGAAATTGATGCCCCACTTCTCGAAGGGTTGGTCAGCCCCAGGATTCCAATCAGTGTCATCATGTCTGCCTTGTAAATAATGGGCGAGCTATGTTAGCGTAGAACAAAATAAATCTCTGGTAATAGCCCGCATGGCCAGTAAATCGTTGGACTACCTTAGCATTGGTGGGGGGCGGTAACTCCAAGATGAGTTTGATTTTGTTGTGGCCCATAGAGATTCCATTCTAGGACACTATGTGCCCTACGATGACACCATGTTTGACCCAAAATTGGAACTTGAGGAGATTGACGGAGATGCAGTATAAGCGGCACTTCTCGAGGATGAGCCTAAGATACTTCAGGTGGTCATCCCATTTCAAGTTCACGTAGATATAGTCCAAGAAGACTTCCACAAAGTCCCTCAAGTATTCTTTGAATACTATGATCATCATACGTTGGAAGGTAGTTGGGGCATTGGTTAAACCAAATATCATAACCCTGGCTGCATATACTCCCCATTCAATTGTGAAGGCGGTCTTATGTTGATCTTGGGGGGCGATTCAAACTTGTTGTAACCCGAGAATCCATCTAGGAAGCTATAAGCTTCCTTTTCGGCTACCCTTTCTAGAACATGTTTCGTGAATGGCAAGAGGTAGTGGTCACGTCTCGTGGCCACATTACCTTTCTTCAAATCCACATATACTCTAATTTTTCCGTTCTTCTTTAAGACTATCACAATGGCTGATACCTAATCTGTATGCTCGATCTCATAGATGAATCATGCATCTATGAGTTTCTGGATTTCTTCCCTCATTATGAGTGCGTATTTAAGATTCATAGGATAGGGGTGTTGCCGTACTGGCCTGGCATCATCCATCATGGGGATTGTATGCTGCACTATTGCAGTAGGTACTCCTTTCATGTCCGTGTACTTCTAGGCCATGCAATCCTTATATTCCCGTAGGAGAGCTATTAAGGCATTCTCCTCACTTGGGAGTGAGGTCATCGGCGACAAATATGGGTTGTGGATCCTAACCTTCCGGGGCTAAGTTTACTGGGTCCATCATATCCTTGAGAACAACTGTCCTCTCGGGATCTTTTGGCCTGTTGGTATAAGATCTTGTGATCCTAAATAGTATAGGCCTTGTAGTGGGCTGGCACCTACTGTAGGTCTTCTTTATCCTCAATCTCCTTCTCATTTTCTTTTGAGGCAATGGACTTTTTGGCCTTAGCCGTTCCTTTGGATTCAGAGGATTTGGGACCTAAAGGGGGCTCTTCCCTAGTACTTATAGAGCTAACGGGGGTGGTTACCTTACTCACCCTGTTTCCCCAGTTAGAGGAGAACTCATGGTGGGAGGTCACACTGCCTACCTAGGTTCGCCAGTGAAGATATGATTTTACCCTTACTAGTCCCTTGCTTACCTCTCGAGGTTTGAGCATATTGAACATCCTTAGGGGAACCACCGGGGTCAGACCCATGGGCTTTGGGGTGGTGATATGAAACCCTACTCTTTCTAGGACATCTATGTTGGCTAACATGTGCATCTAGTTCTGCAAGAATTTTGGCTCGGGGAGAGGTGCATACCAGAAGTCTTCAGACTCCTTCTCATCCTCTTCCTTGTCACAGGGTTGGAATAGCTTCACGGGGGTGGTTCGAGCGGTGGTGTTGGACTTTGTGGCAAAGAGGTGTCCTAACAATGGGTGGGCCTTGTAGGTATGCAGGTCCACTCTCATGGTTTGCTCCTCATGCCACAAGTAGATATTATCATTATGCCAGTCATGCACGAGTTTGAACATTCGCAAGAAGGGTCTCCCTAGAATAGCTTCATATCTGGGCTGTCGAGTGAAGTCCATGACCACGAACCTGATAGGGTACGTGAACCCAAACACCTTAATGTATATGCCAGTTAGTTCTCCCAAAGGTTCAATGGTTCCTCCATTGGCTGGCTTTACTACCAGATGGGTATGCTCGAGTGTGGGTTTTCCCCATTTCTCCCAGCATTCCTTGGTGCAGACACGCACTCCTGCTCCCCCATCCAGGTTGGCTTCCACCTTCCGATTTTGGTACACTATGGGGATTGAGGCATTTGTGTCATCACCCTCAAAATACTGGCCTAGCTTGTTGATGGGAATCTTGGGTAGGTTCTGCCCCTTATCTAGCGTTGATTGGTTGGGCTTAGGGCTAGCAGGGGCTGGAGGTAGGAATGACCTGTTCATCCAATTGGACAAGTCATGCCATAGGATGGGATTTTCTCTTAGCAGAGACACGATCGGCATTTTCACTTTTGTAGATAGGAAGGCAGCCAACTCGGCACTGTCACTATGCAGCACTGGGTCTTCTTGGAAGATCTTTTGCATCAGATCCGGAGCTTCTGACTATTCCAAGCTGAGGTGTTCCTCTTCCTCCACTCTTTCTGGGACCTTGAGCAATTTCGCTCCTCGATGCCCCATCAGGTGGGCTGGATGGATAGTATATGACCCCTTGCTGGCCTTTAGTCGCGATGCTTGAACTTATCTTGGCAATCACGCACCAAGTTCTGGGAATCCTTTATGTATTGCTTTTCTAAGACGGGTCAGGGTAGGTCTCTTTATAGGTGGGTGCCAGTGCGAGGCCTTGATCTTGCACTAGTTTGTTTACTTCTGGAATCAGGGGTACCTCAGGGTCACCCTGGATGGAAGACGATTTGGAACCAGAGGAGGTTGCAAGGGTAGCCATCTCCTCATCAGAACATCCTGGATGAGCACCTGGCTATTGATTGAAACCGTCACCTACTCGAATGGCCTTCTTGGAATGCTGTAGAGGAATCTCAGGATCTCGGGCAATGGGGATACCTTACTTTTCTTGGTGAGCTTCTTCATGGCCTTGCCTAGTGCCTTGGCTTGTAGCCTTATAATGAATTGTAGTGGCAATGTGGCCACATGGCCTTGTTCGATGCTAAGAAAATTGAGGTTGGTGCTCTTGGGTGGGGTGAGTGAAGTGGCTGGTCTTCTCGTGGGATAGTCTTCGAATAGATGCTCCATGCCACATCCAGTGCACAAGGGAGTGGGATTGGTTCACCGGCGGGTTTGAAGCCACCTTGCTGCATAGATCAAAGGAGGTGGGGTTCATCACGATGAGATGGTCGTGCAGCTTTGGGTTTGCTAACCAAATAAGGAAGCGTGGCAACAGTCATTCGTCGCTCATTTGCTCATAGGTTCACAGCGGGCATTGAGGTGCTTAATCCTCGCAATGTAGTCCCTTAGTGATTCTTTGTCGTTTTGTTTTACCCCATATAGCTGGTTGATCAGGTTCCATTTATGGCTGCTAGGAGCGAATCCCACAATAAAAGCCTTTCTCAGTGTCTCCAAGTTGATCTTTCCTCTGGGGTGAGAGCCCTATACCATTGACCTGCCTTGCCGTCTAGAATGCATTGGCCATTTCAAGGTCACCTAGTGCACCAAAGGCTTCAAAATTAGCTCGAACCTTTCCACATGAGAGACCGGGTCTCCTTCTCCGAGAAACTTGGTCATTAGCTTGGAAATGGCTATGGGATGACTTCTTGAGGGATTTTCCATCCTTGCGGGGAACACTGGGGCGGGTGTGGTGGTGTTGCCCCCCTTCCTAGGGCGTTCACTAAAATACGCATTGCCTCATCAGTCAACACCGTTTGAGCGGCTAGCAAAGGTGGTGTTGCTATAGGCTTGATGGGTTGTAGGGCTAGCCTTAGGCTTGGCCCAGGTGGTGGTGTCCATGTAGTTGCTGGTGTCGACATTGGGATAGAAGTACCCATGCCTGCGTTCATTCGCACAACCGGTATAGATGAGAAGGGACGGACTCCCGAAAGTGGTGGGTCTTGGAGCATGGTGACATTGGTTCCATGCAGTGGGCGATAGGGTGGAAATTGCAGTGCCCCAAAGTTGACGAAGACTGGTGGGGCCGGGGCTATTAGAGGGTCATAAGGCATTCTACCTTGGAAGTTCCTAGTATCCCCTTGACTCGGGTCTTCTCTATGGAGCTCCCTCATAGATGGATCTTCATCATCCATGTTCTCCCAATGGGGGGTCTGGCGTAAGCAGAGGAACCTGGATTGGCAGAAGTAGTTTTTGTCCCAGTCTGTGGCTTGCGAACTGTATGTTGCTGGCCTTCCCTTGCTGCGGACATGCCGACAAAGGGGTTCTCCATGTCCACTGACTGTTCTTCCTAACTGGTCGAACATGTTAGAGAACGTACCTCTAAGCTTGGATGCAATTGAAGGTGTAGGAGAGTTGGGAGAGGCTACACTCTTGAAGGGGGCTTCTGATGCCTTGGACCCGTGGGGTCTTGCATCACTCCTTCAAAACTCTTTGTTTTGTCTGAGCTAGATGGAGTTTCTAGACGGGGACCTACAAACGAGTGGAGGCTCAGGATCAAGCTTCCAGACCCCCAACTAGGATGGAGGGTGGGCTGAGCATAGCTCAAAGTGCTTTCTTCTGGCACTAGACCCTTTGGCAAAATCCTTCCAGACCTCAAGTGCATGCTCAGTGCATGTGGGATGCCTTTGGCTGGGGACACCCAAGTGCATGCTCAGTGCATGTGGGATGCCTCTAGCTGGGGACACCCAAGCTGAACTGAGGTTCTAGAATTTTTTGTTAATTCCTTAGCTACCCTAGAGGTATCGCATCGGTCGGCAGGATAACTCTACACCACTGGTCGGTGGGCTATGAGTATAGCAATGGGTGGTGTAGTACGGTTTTGGTGACGAGTGTTGACATAACATTTCAGTGATGATCGATGGAATAAGGAAATAGCACCAGTCGGTGTGATGGATGTATTGTGATGATCGGTGGGAAATTAATTGCCACGTGGTCGATGCGATTGGTCGGAAGGGATATCCCCATGGGCATAGGGATATGGTATGACACTGGACAGCGGGATAGTATAGCACGATGGCGGGGTAAGCAAACAACACCAGATGGTGGGATTGCATAGTAGCCGGCGGTGTGATGGAGTAATGAAACTGAGGAGGGAAATGATTATGACTACGGACAGAGGGGTGGGTCCACCACGCCGATGGTAGCAGGATAGTAAAATAGCAATGGTCAGTGGGGAACCACTACAGCACTAGTCAACGACTTGTCAGATCAATGCGGAAGTAACTCTGACACACATTAACTCTGGGCGATGGGGTAAACTGTAGTCATGGGTTAGGTCAGTGGGGAAGCATTACGGCATCGGGTCAATGAAGGTCGACCGATGGGATTCGACCAACGCACCGGTCAGTGGGGAAACTACTCGGTACGATATGACTATAGCGCCGACTTGGCAGGATAGTCAAACACAGTCTTGCCGACTAAGATTTGGTGCTTTTTGAGGAATTTGCAATTTTTGTTCATGATTTTTTGTGATGGGGTGGTGCTACACTACATATTCTATTTACTCCATGAAAAACAACTAGAAAACAAACACTTTTTGAAAGTCAAAATGCAAAATCTCAAAAAAGAAAGTTCTAGAACATGAAACTACTTCAAAACTTGACAAAAATCCTTAGTTTTGTTGTTTTTTGAGTTGATTAGACCACACACACACCTTAGCAATCAAACCTACTAAGTTCCTATCAACTTAAAACACCAAAAAGCATCCAAAACAAGCTTCCCATGCTCACAAATTGCATTCCTATATGAAAAAATAGATTTCCGTCCTGTCTCTCTCTCTCTCTCTGTCTTTCCACTTCTCTTCTTTCCTACAACTCCACTAACAAGCTCCAAGGTGAGCTTGAAAACTTGTGCAATGGTGATATATCGAAGGGAGGCAAGTGCAAATTCAAAAGCATACCTTTTCTCCCCGGTAGCGGTGCCTAAAATGTAGTGGGTCTCAGCAGTGACTCACGTGTCGTGGGGTAGTTAAAGATATGTCAACGGAGCTTTCACTCCTAGCTACTCCTTATGGGAGCAATGCATAGCACGAGCTGACCGCAAGTGTCACTCAAGCGGCCTCCGAATTGTTGCAATGTGGTTTCATGTGAGGAAGAGAACAGAGGAAGAGGGGAGGGGAGAGGGAGAAGGAGGGAGAAGGGAGGAGGAGGAAGGGAAGAAGGAGAAGGGAGTGAAGGGGGATGGAATGACAACCACAAAGGTACTACAATGGAAACAAGAGAACACCCAAAACACTCTCTTGGAAGAGAAGAGGGAGCATGTATTCAAACTTGTGCAAACAACAATGAAGACCAAAGTCAAACATTTGGCCTTTTAGACAAGTCACCTTTTGAAGGGAGGGCCAACCCTTTTCCTTTTTAGCACTCTCCCTCACTTTATAACCATGGGCTCTTGGGCTCGTAGGGTGCTACGGCATGTTGCTATTCTTACCGACTTTCCCTACTAGCGAAAATAGGGCTTGTGTTAACCTTATTAAAGCGCTTGGGACAAACTTGGTATTAGGAGGTGGTCCTAACCACGCTTCCCAAATAGCGCTTGTGTTAGCTTTTCCACTCCTAGGCTTGGGTGATTTGGGGCTCAAACTCCTTGAGCGCCCTCACACCTTCACTTGTTTGGGGTTCAAACCTCATGAATGTAGCTCAAAACCTAGAGTGACGAGGCTAGGCTTCTGTGAGACAACCCACGACAACCCTGAATGTTGTTGGAAAGTCTTTTCTTCGAAATATTTGGGGATCAAACTCCCTAAGTTTGAGTTGTACTCCTTTCATGGCTATTTTCATTGGTGTCGCTATTTCATGTGGATGTTGAGCTGAAAAGTCCAAGGTGCATACTCTTCGTGGCCCAGAATTGTGCATCTCCTTGTTCCTACACCTCCTTGCCGGGTGGGGGCAACTGGAACATAGGGCTTGTGCATGTTGCCTGGAATCTTTGGACTTTGGGGTGGACTTAGGGTATTTGGGGATCAAACTCCCTGAGTTTGAGCTATACTCCTTCCGTGTGTAGATTGCTTGTAATCATTGACCTTGGTGTATTTGGGTATCAAACTCCCTTGAGCTTGTCTTGTTGAAGTAGATCATTTGGCTTGGTCACCTTTACTCATTGATTACCCTGCATTTGGTGGTTGTACTCTGTGGATGCTAACAGAAGGGAATGTGGCAAGCCTAGGAGTCAACACGTCCTTATATCAAGTGGAAGGAATTTTCAAGAAAAACAAGCACCTTTTGCAGTCAGGATTCAATTTGGTTCTTGATAATCTAGCCCAAGGCTTAGATAAGTGACGAGGGCTTGAAAGGAGCCCTTAGACTCACCAAGAAGTGGATACAAATCTAGGGGGACTTATTGAACGAAAGCAGGAAAAATGGTTGGAAGATGAAAATATGATGACTAAATTCCATCTCAATAGACTTGATCTAAGGATAATTCATGAGAGACAAGGGCTTTGGTCAAGAGAAAGATTGTCATGGATGGGAGGCTACCTTAGACTGCCCCTAAGAGAATTTAGATGGGTTGGACAAAACCAGTTAACTTTGATCCCAATTCAGGTAGAAGATCAGGAAGAAATACTAATGACACTCAACCTAAAATGGCATAGGATAGATACTTGGGGGACGTGGGTGAAGAGATTCAAAAAAGTATGGGACAAAAACATCTTTGAGAAGCAATCTTGCTTGCTTTGGCTAATCCTACATGAAGGAGTTTGGGTTGCTAAAAGATCTCATAGGATTGGACATGGTGACAAAACATGTGTGCCTCACGATCTATGGAGCGCTCTAAGGTGGATGGAACCTATCTGGAAACATGATGAAGAGAGTGCTCATGACATGTACCTCAAGTCAATTAGTTTCCAAGATAGATTAGCTTGGACTCATAAAGAGAATCTTGAGATAGTGCAAAGTGCTTGATTGATATTACTTCAAATGAACCTCCCTTTTATAAGTGAGGGTACTTACATCCATTTGCCTGCTCACATGTGGGATATGTTCTCCATGCCATGTGGCAGCTTGCCCTTTGCTCATACCTTTTCTCTACATGTGCTCATGGCACCACAACTCTCAACACCTCCCCTTGGTGCCATGATCCTTTGGCTACTGCAAGGTGGTCAGATGTGAGTTACAAGATCAAATCCTCCCTTGGGTGCCTACATGGCTAAACCTTTAAGAGTGGAGGAGATAAGTAAAGACCATCTTAATTTTTGTAAAAATCAAACATGGGGGGTAGCATCCTTAATTGACAAACAAAGACCATCTAAAAATATGAATAAGGTAATGAAAAATACTTGAGCCAAAGAGGTACAGTAAAGTTAAATAACTAAAAACCAGTCTAAGAAAACTCATTAAAATTTGATATCATACACTAATTTGAATAAAGAAAACTAAATTTAGATAAATTAACTATAAAGGAGATCATAAAAAGTCACAAAGAAATAATGGTACAAATTGGTTAACTAATCAGTAAAAAAAAGGGGTTACGGGCCAGGGGGATAAATGAGCTGGGAACATTAAATTAAGAAAGAAAAACAGAGGCCACTAAAAGGTAACTAAAACAAACATATAACAATTGACGCCAATTGGCTAAGTAACACAAAACACTTATTTCATTATTTTTGGACTTATCAATGTACAAATTCATTTTTACATATACTTTTGGGCTAGTTTTTTGATAAAATTTAGAAAAAACCCAATCTTCAAAGCATAGATGAAAACATGAAAACAAGCAATTTTTTAGAGATTTTTAAAGGAGATGAAAATAAAATTATAAAATTGAACATGACACAGATAAGTTACATCAAAAAATAAGATTCAACAGTTGTAAACTCTCTTAATATTTATAATGGTCTTAACAAACACCTTCAAAAGTTATAGTATTAAGTAAACTCTCACAATATTTATAAAGGTGTTAACAAATAACACCAACACCAAAAGTTACAATAAGCCTCTCACTAGAAGGCATTAATATTTGCTATTAATATCCTAGATTCAACCCATTCAAGGGATGAGACCATCTCATCATTATCAATGTAATTAAAACTACAGACGTGAAGTAAGGAATTATAAATTTTCTCTTGTATAGCACTTTCTTGATTTCGTATGGCTTGCAGTTCTTGGGGTGGAAATCTCCCATAACGAGCCACATGCAAAGTAACCTCACTTATATAGTTTGTTAGCTCTCTCCTATATGAAAGTAATCTATCTATTTTGCTAGTAGACCTACTTATTTTTTCTCTCTCCTCCTTCTCTAGGCGCTTCTGAGCAGCAAACTCCTCCTTTTCGTCCTGGGTTAATGGAGCTCGCTGTCTCTTTCTCTTCTCCCTGTTTGCCTCATTCTCGGCACCGACGATCCAATCTTTGTTGGTGCTAATGGCTTCCTCCATGGAATTGATGACTTCAAAAAGATATATGAAGCTTTAAGCTATGGGAATATGGACCACAGGAACAAGAGATAGTGAGGGAGTAAGGCGAGATGGAAGAAGAGTTTCAGAGTAAGGCTATGAGATGAGTGCAAGAATGATAATAGGAGTAGAATCGAGTTCCAAAGTAAGTTTGCAAGCAAGATGGAAGGAGTAAGCTTGAGGAGAGGAGGAAGGTAATGAGAGCAAAGTGTTTGGTTGTAAGGCTGCAGGCAAGATGGAAGGAGTAAGACTGAGGAGAGGAGGAAGGTAACGAGAGCAAAGTGGAAGAAGTATTTTGCTATAAGACTGTGGGCAAGATGGAAGGAGTAAGTTTGAGGAGAGGAGAAAGGCAAAGTGGAAGAAGTGTTTGGCTCTAAAGCTATGGGCAAGATGTAGAAGACGAACGACTAGAGAGGGATTTATAGAATTGCAGACTCATAATGTGAGATGAAAGATTTAGAATAAAGAATTGGGAGAGGCTGAGATGTCGCTAAGATGATGGTTGGAGAATGCTAGATTACTACATTGTATGAAGTAACAGATGGAAGACCGTAAGCGAGACATGTGAGATGAAAGATTTTGAGTTCATTGAAATCTATAAAATAAAGTGATGGAACATAGAAATGATATAATTATTAGATTCTCATCATGAGATATTTATTGTATATAATAAGTTAGACTTACAGATGTAAGACCGTAATGCGAGACATGTGAAACAATAGATTTTGAGTACATTGAAATCTATAAAATAAAGTGATGGAACACAAGAATGATATAATAATTAGATTCTCATCATAAGATATTTATTGTATATAATAAGTTAGACTTGTAGATGCAAGATCGTAATGCGAGACATGTAAGACGATAGATTTTGAGTACGTTGAAATCAATAAAATAAAGTGATGGAACACAAGAATGATATAATTATTAGATTCTCATCATGAGATATTTATTGTATATAATAAGTTAGACTTCGAATAAAGTGAAACCGATTAAATAAATTTAGAGAGGTGAGTTGTCGATTGAGTGAAGTAAAAGATGCAAGACCATAATGTGAGAGACATATGAAAGGATAGATTTTGAATACATTTAAATCTATGAAATAAAGTGATTGAAGACAAGACTAATATAATTATCACACTCCCTTATTTCGTCCATCCTAATCCTTCTACAAGCACATTCTTCTTTCATCACTCTTAATTTATAATCTCCCCACCCATGGATGTCCTTGGCATCGTCGCAGATGTGGAGTCCGGAATGGACAGTCTCAAAGAATGGATTGCTGACCAAGGAGCAAGGAGAGATGCAAGGATTCGACAAGGCTCTCAACTAACACGGACGGAGAGAGAGGAATTCGATGCACAGAGGTGGGCAGAGAGGGAAGAGACTCAGAAGATTGCAGAGAGCGAAAGACTTTTATAATGTATTAAAAAAGCACATCAAGATCTCTTAGACTTCTTAAGCAACCTACGTTATCGCAGCACTTGGTATGGCCGATTTGATGCAGATGCTGAAAGAACAATAAGGGCCTCCCAAAGAGATTATAAAGAAACAACCTGTGACTGCTTGAATTTATTCGTTCATTGTAATTATGTTGAGGATACAGACGTGGAGTTCGTGGAAAATTGGGTTATTGAGAAGAAAAGAGATACTAATGATGAGATCTTCCAGTGTGATCTCGGCCTATGTGGCCTATAATAGTCGTTAATCTTATTTTGTATTCTCTGCAAACAAGCCTAGTAGGGCTGCGCCTTTGATGCCACAGTGCAACCACACTGTCTGCAGACATGCGGGGATGTGAATCCCCCGTAGAGCCCGTTGCCGACTGAGCGGTCTCTCCACTGAGTCCCCAACGTCTGGCGCGACGCGGGGAGCTCCTCTTAGTGCACACGAGCAAGAGAATGCACCACTGGTTGCTCCCCAATGTGCCTCTGGTGCTCAAATTGGCACCTCCATTTTGGAGGTTGCAGATTTGAGCATTGGTGCTCATTTTGAACTCCAACCAATCAATGATTGACATGTGTCTCTCAACATTGCCATGAATGTGCTTCCACAATCTAGAGCTAAAAATAAGCTGTGTTCAGCCACTGTGTTCAGCTAATGAAAACTGGCCAGCTATGAGCTCTATAGCATCCCAGGTCACACAGAGCTTCCTGGGGGTAAGGCAAGATGGTCTCAGAGCTCATTAAAGGCGCATTAAACAGTAGAAGCTTTTGGTTCAAGCGAGAAATGGAGTTTGGGCATCAAACTGTGCACAGAACACCCCCAACGAAGGATTCCTGCACCATAAGAAGTAATGCGTTAGTCTGAAGGAATGTGAATGACAAAAGCAAAGGCTTGGGGAGCGACGTAGGGCGGATTCCGGAATGCAAAGCAGGGTGCTAGTTTCAAAGGCTTCGATCCGGCCTCATTCAATCACCGGATATTGCAGGTCAATTCCATGTGGGCGCCGAAATGCCTAGGGGAAGAGCACCAAAATCCGTTTCCACCGGGGCGGATTTACGGCAGCTCTGTGCACGGTGGGGATCGCGGGAATTGTACTGAGTTATAGCATTTCCGCCCTGGCGGGAATGCCCTCTAATTCTAATCATATCTCTGGCCACCCAGGGTGGGAGGATGGCACCTCAGTTGGCAGGCTTTTAGCAGGTAGACCCGTGACGTGGTAGATATGGACATGTATCAAAGCTGTCAAGCGACAAGAACACTAGCTCTCGCAAAACAAAATATAAGCCATCCAGCAACAAGTACACTAGCACTTCCAAGCTTTTACGCAACCAGAACTCCAGCACTCCCAAGCTCTTTCAACGACAAGTCTTCTTTCTCCACTACCTTCAAGCCTTATGGCCACTCCTTGGGATATCGACTACGAATACTGGAAGACACAGCCACCACAGAGAGCCTGCGCTGAAGCGGACCAGCCAGTGGCCGTGCCCAAGCAAAGGAGAAAGAGCAATTCCCCCCAGCGCCATCAACGTCCTTTCGTCAAGCCTTGCAAGCTCGGACCCGATGAGATGCTTGCTTATGGCCACAAGCCCTGGGATAGAGACTACGAAGACTGGAAGAAAGTGCTGGAGCGAGCCTTCACTGCGGCGGACCAGCGAACTGCCGAGCTCAAGCAATGGGAAAGGAGCAATCAGCAACCATGCGCTCCAATGCCTCCCTTCTTTTCCAAGGGCCATCAGCCTACCAAGCTGGGATCCGATGAAATGTGGAATACATGCCCTCCAGTGCCTCCCAACAATTACATTGGGCATCAGCTTCCATTCGTCGAGCCTTGCAAGTTGGGAGCCGACGAGATGCTTTCCTATGGCCACAAGTCCTGGGATAGAGACTACGAAGACTGGAAAAAACTGCTGAAGAGAGCCTTCGCTAAGGCGGACCAGCGAGCGGCCGAGCTCCCGTTAAGGAACAATGGGAAGCCATGCCCTCCAATGCCTCCCGCCGTTTCTCAGGGGCATCAGCGTCCGTTCGATGAGATGATTTCCTATGGCCGGAAGAAAGAGCTAGAGAGAGCTTTCACTCAGGCAGACCGGCGAGGGGACGAACTCAAGCAAAGGAGAAGGAGCAATCGGCAGCCATGCCGTCCATCGCCTTCCACCATTTCCAGGAGCTGTCCGCGCCCTTGCGTCAAGCCTTGTGAGCTGGGCGTCCCTGAGATGGTTTCCTATGGCCACAAGCCCTGGGATAGCGACTACGAAGATTGGAAGACAGCGCTAGAAAGAGCCTTCGCTGAGGCCGGCATAGCGGAAGCCAAGGAAGTCGAGGCTGATCGCTATTCCTGGGACATGGACGATGGAGACTGGAAGAGGGAGGCAGAAAGAGCCTGTGCGCGCCTGCAGGCTGCAGAGGATGCACAATGGGCAGTCCCTGCGTGGGATAGCGAGGACTGGTACCGAAGTGGGGAGTCAGAGAGCTCGTATAATGAATCGGATCAGCAGGCGGCTGAGCAGGAGCTGCAATGGACAACCTGTTATTGGGATTCTGCTGAGGAGGAGCAACTCTGTGAACCCTGTTGTTGGGAGAGCTCCGAATGGGATAGTGATTACTCATTTTGAGATTTGCTTCAGTGAATCGGTGAAATCCTTTTCTTGTATATGACATCTCATGGGTTTTTCATGCTTGCAGCAATCCTTTTCTTGTTTATGACATCTCTCGTGTTTTTCATGTTTGCAGCACTCAGTGGAATGATCCAGCATGGGTTTTACGACTGTCACCACACTGTTAGGTCTAAGTATATAACTAAGTTGGGGCGTTATGATCCAGGATGGTGTTTAACGACTGTCACTTATGTTAAGTATAAAGCTAATTTTGGGCCAGCGGCCTTTTTTCCTATTGTAAATACTCCTCCTTTTACGCAGGATGGAACAATTTTTCTATTGTAAATACTGCTCCTTTTACGTAAAAGAGATATGCCTCATAGTATCCCTTAGCTTTCTTCTTTGGCATATTGTATGCGATGTCTTGATGTGGTGGTTGTAAATGTTACTTTTAAGTTATGAGTCTGAGACTTCTCTCCACTGTAGCTTGTGTTTGGGATATCTGCAGCGCGTATCCTGCCGTCAATTAGTGCTTGGATATGCCTGGAGACGCGAGCCCCTTGATACTTCTCCCCAAGGTGATTTTCTAGCATTGTGATTATTTGTGGCAACCAGGAATTTGTGAATATCGATTAGACTCGGGAATAGTAGTGTCTCAGATGGACTTGTTTGCTCCATTGAAACAAACGCTCAATAGAACTTGTTCCAGCCTTATATGGCTCTTGAAAGGGCTTTGTAATCTACAATTGCAAATCTCCCATTCATGGCTAATACTGTGATCAACCTTCACGGTGCAACGATATCAATGTTGGTCCATCTCCTTCCCCTCCCCACTTGTACACCATAGGTATCTTTACCATTGTATGGCTGATTGGGGGAGAGAGAGAGACTGAGAGAGAGAGGGAGCGTTTTAACACCTACGAAAGATCAAAGGGTCTATGAGACTAAAAAGAAACCAAATTCAATGAAACATGAGGGTGAGGCCTCTAAAATGGGTACCCCTACCCAAGGCTGATTCTTGTGATTAGAAATAAAAGCATTACATCGCACTATCCTTGCAAGGGAGACCCACAAAAGAAGAGCAAACACAAAGGAGAATCCCCTCAGCTACTGTTAATCGGTCAACCGTCCCTAAGTGGTTGGACTTGTGTCTATGGGACCAACCCGAGAGGAGAGACAAGGGAAGTTCATATGACAATGGTTCTGGATCTGATGAGGGCTAGCATCGAGAAAGAAAACCAGGGATAGAACGTGGTTGTCTATCGGCCATCTTTTTGGGTCCATCTCTTCTCTTTTGTAGTTTGCATGATGTGGTCCGTTGTTTGACAAGTGCTATCATCACTCTAGTAGTCTTTCTTCCCACGTTGAAGAGAGTGGATATGTTTGTGGCTCTCATGTGAGTGTCCACTTGGGGTCAGATCCGGTGAGTTGTCATTCGGCTCTCTCCACTAGTCCCCACACCAAAGAAAAAATCCATGATCATGCTCTGATTGGGCTCGGACGGTCCTTCATGTGCTCTCCTCTATGCTCATATGTGCTGATCTCTGTCACTGTGCCTCAAGAAAGACTACAGCCACCTGCCACTGATTTGGATATTTGAAAGCTCGAACTGTAAAGACAATAGTGCAGTCCATGGCTCTCATAGTATACCGAGCATCCGAAAGCATAGTGGTCCTCTAGCTTAGTCTCTTGCATATCACAAAGTGCAGATCCGTCTCTTGCATAGGATGCCCTCTACTCGTCCTGTCTCAACCTGTAGCTTGTGTGAAGACACCCGAATTTGACTCTTTGAGACCCTCAATGCATGGGGGAGATGAATCTGGGTGTAGCCTTCGGTACAATGGATGCCTCCTTTGAGATTTATAAGCAATGATCTCTATAGAAGCTGGGTTTCACCGAAGTCTCAGAAGGTGATAACCAAGTCCTAAATGTGTAGAACTGTAAGAGATTATCACGGGGACGTAAAATTCTAAGTACTTTAATGTACTACAAGACCGTGACAACTTTGGTTTGAAAAGTCCAAGCATGGGCTTAATAATGTGTAATTAAACGCAGCATGGTGCCTAGCACATAAGCGTAATTAATCCCTAGGCCCAAAGGCATTCCAGGGAATTAAAAGAGTGGTTGTTGGGAAATGATGATGCGGCATTTTTAATGGGCCCCCTAGAGGGCCATGTACCTTCAATGGCCCCCCCTAGAGTTCCAGGTGGCTCTAGTGCCTTTTATATGCTCCTTTGCCATTCCTGGACCTTCCTGGGCCTTCTAAACTTTACATGTGTGGTTTTCTCTCTCATCTTCTCCCTTTGTTGAGATTTTGGACTGGTTTTTCAGCCTCCTTCAGTTGAATTCCGTTTTTCTTCATAACTTCTCACCCGTTTGGATTCCTCAACTTCCGTTTGGATTCCTCAACTTCCGTTTGGCCCAATGGCTTCCCCTCTACCTCCCCTTCGTAGTGATATGCTTTTCCCTCCGTGCATTTGGTAGAAGGAGCAGAGCTGAGCACTTCTTTTGCTAGTCGAATTTGCAAAAGTGGCTTGTTTTGGACCTTTTTGCTTTTACCGCCTCCTGGGCCTCTCCTCTTGCAAAGCTATAGCTTTCTGTTGAATTTCGAGTGGTCCCACGCGTTGGTTGACTAGTTTTTCTCAGTTTTGGAGGACTCTCCGACGATGAAACTTCTCCAAAACCTTCTCAATGCATTACTCTCTTAAGCACGCTTCTTTTGAGCCCAAGAACTTCCATTTCTTTGTGATAGAAGTGCTTCTTTTCGCATTTTTCAGTGGAATTCTTGCTGGTCGGCTCTTGTAAATGCTCTTTCTTCATGCCTTTCACTCCTCTTTGAGTGAGAATGCAATTGGGCATTGGCTACTATGTCCTCTTGGTGATTGAGGACTTGGTTTGAGTTTTCAGGGCTTGGTGAGTTGTGATTTTGCTGTTGCAATTTCTTTTTGCCACAAGCTATTGGTTGGCCTCGTGTGTCGCCTCTTTCTTGGCTCACAAGTGCCCAGGCAGTGCTACATGAGTCATTCTTTGGTTGGGTACTTTGCTAATTTTATTTTGGAGCTTTGAAAATCTTTGTGAATGCCATCTGGAAACCACTTAAAGAGAGTGCAGCTGGGGTGCAGTGTGATTGCATCTGGACAGCCAATGGAATTGCACTCACAAAAGAGAATGCCTTTGGGTTGAGCCTATGGGTTAAGTGCACTTATGTGATGGTGTTCTATGCTTGAAAGCCTTGCGAAGGCTTAGTGAATTGGGGCTGTGTGCTCAGTTACAGGGAAGGTCTCCCAGATGTAACTTGTAATCATTTCACTGTGAAATATAAAGAAATACTGAAAGGGGCGCCACGGTGTTTGGGGCCAATTGGGTGCACTTGTCTATATTTGTTGAGCAGGGGCATTCTAGCCTCCATCCCTTTTTCAGTGGTTTTGTTTGTGAACAAATGGGTAAATGCCAAATGGTGATCATGCAATGGTTAATGGTTGCGATATATGCTTTGTGAGTTGTAAATAAGTGCTGAAGTGATTGAAGGTTTAGTTCCACTGCCCTCTGAGTGATTAGAGGCCGGTTTCATTGGTTCCATTGTCGGGATACCACACACTCTTTCTCAAGAGGTGGGCCTCGGTAGTTTGGTGGAAGGATATCTTTGCTGTACTTTTTGACAGCTGAATATTACAACCATAAACATGGTGAGTACCCATGAGCAAGAGAGCTCCACAACTCCTCAAAGGAGAAGGCAGGAAAGCCTTAATGATCCAGCTAGTGTACACCTGCAGGGAGCACAACAAATGCCTTTTGAGCAGGCCACACATGAAGCTACAACTGAGCTCAATGGTGATACTAGTTCTAGTAGTGAGTTAGATCAAAGCAGTCCATAAATGTGGCTCAACCATTTCATCCATATTTGAGGCAGCAACCTAAATATTTTGGTACAGATTCTATCTTTGATGCTTCGTTGATTTCACTGCCGATTGGGCATAGAAAGCAAGCCATCTATGACAATGTGGGAATGCAGCCAAGCATGCAAGCCACAGCATATGCTCCCATGCCTAATGTTCAGCCAAGCATGGCTCTCCCTAGTGAAGGGAATGCTGCAAATATACAACCATCTTTGGGACAGCCAATATCAAATGTATATAAAGAATTTAAGGATGGTGGTTCTCATGTCAAGTTTGATACATATAATGGAGTACAGGACAGGGACAAAGCCTTCACATTCCTTCAATAGTTTGATGTTGCATTTCTTGGGGGTTTGTTTATAGAAGCATCCAAGATGAGGAAGGTCGCCACATTTTTGAAAGGCAATGCACTTAAGTGGTACACCAACCTTATGCTTCATGGAGATGCACCTGATACTTGGCTGGAATTTAAGCAAGTGTTCTCTTCTACTTGGCTTACTCCAACTTTTGAAGTTGAAGTACTTTCACACTGGCATGACTTGTCATACAAACTTTGTAAGAATCTTGATGATTACACCCAGAGGTTTTGGGATGTTTTGCTGCCATTGAGCTCTTATAGGCATGTTTCTTTGAAAGAGCAAATAGAGAGGTATTGTTATGGATTGCCTAGTGAGCTACGTGATTATTGCATCAAAACCAAGGTGGGTTCTATTACTCAATTAATTGAGAATGCAAGGATAGCATATGCATGGATGCAGGAGAAGAATTTGGGCTTTATGGATAGTAGGAAAGAAGACAACAAACGGGCTACCAAACACCAAGATAAGGACATCAAATCTGAAAATAAAAATTATGGCAAACGACCGTTTCAAAAGGGAGGAAAAGCCTAATTCAAAGTTGGTCAAAGGCGTGGACAGCCTAATAAACAGCCCCGTACCAAGTTATCTGATGAAGAGAAAAAGTCACTCATGGAGCAAAACAAATGTTTTATATGCAAAGGAGAGGGACACTGCTCTTATGATTGCCCATACAAGAAAAGAGACAGGTTAGATGATGATAAGAATGGTGATAAACAGGTTGATCGAAAGGGCAAAAAGCCTAAACCTTTCGCAGGACTTCTTCCAGATGTGATTGGGAGTTTGCCACATGCACATGATGAAGAGGAAACGAAAAAGACTGAGATCTGCAGAGCATGGGGAAAAATCAAAAATCAAAATTGTTTGTTTTTCTTTGATTCTGGGGCAAAGGCAAATTTCATAACTCTGATATGGTAGGAAGGCTTGGCATCAAGCCTGAGGAAATGGGGCCATCCGGCATGTGTGATATGGCCAACCCTTAACTCAACACACTTGTCACTCCTATCATTGGCAAGTTGAGTATGCATATCCAGGGATATTAGGATGTAGAGGGCTTCTACATTATGCCTTTAACAGAGTGTGATGCTTTGCTTGGGATGCCTTGGATGTACAGCGTGGGGGCTAATGTGCAGATGAGAACAAGTAGATTTCTTTAACTCATAGAGGCAAAAATCATGTACTTGATGTAAAGTTGAAAGAGGACTCCATCCCTGTAGTTTGAGCTTCTTGTATTTCCAATGTAAGAAAGCATCATATTTCAATGTACTTGATTTTTGTCAAAGAGGACAGCCAACCAGTTTAGGAAGGCTCTACTCTATCTGCTTTAGATAGAGAAAGGGCTGCTTTTATTTCAAATTTTTAGGATTGTTTCTCAGATGCACTTCCTCAAGAATTACCTCCCAAGAGGCCCAAGGATCATCAAATTGATATAATTCCAGGAAGCTCACCGCCTAATATACCTCCCTATCATGTCAGTAAGGCACAAGAAGAAGAGATAATGTCACAAGTGAAGGAACTCTTGGAAAAGGAATTAATACAGCCAAGTAATTCTCCTTCCCCTGTGTTGGTTGTGCAAAAGAAGGATGGCAGTTGGAGAATGTGTATTGATTATAGGGCTTTGAATAAAGTCACAATTAAGAACCGTTTTCCAATTCCACGCATTGAGGATATATTGGATCGGTTGGAAGGTTCCTCAATGTTCAGTCGTATTGACCTTAAAAGTGGATACCATCAGATAAGGATACAACTTGAAGATGTCTACAAGACTGTCTTCCGCACTTCATTTGGCTTATATGAGTTCCTTGTGATGCCTTTTGGTTTGACTAATACATCTGCCACTTTCAATAGAATTTTTAGAGCACACAGAAAGTATGTGGGCACTTTCTTCGATGACATCATTGTGTTCTCTAAAAATGAGCAGGAGCACAAGAAACATCTCACTATTGTGTTTCAAGAGTTGAAAAGACACAAGCTATTAATAAACACCAAGAAAAGTGAGTTCTTTATGCATGAGATTCATTTTCTCAGTCATATAGTGTCAAAGGATGGAGTCAAGCGAGATCCTGCAAAAGTTGAGGCCATAAGGAGTTGGCCAATTTTGACAAATCTACATGAAGTCAGAAGCTTTCTTGGGTTGCATTCATACTATCGGAGGTTTATAAAGTACTTTGGAGAAATTGCTTCTCCCTTGCATGCTTTACAAAAGAAAGCTGTACCATTTCGGTGGGGACCAAAGGAAAATGCAGCTTTTGAAGAGCTAAAGAAAAAGTTGTGTTCTGAACCCGTTATTATCTTGCCAGATCTTGCAACACCCTTTGCTGTAACTTGTGATGCATGTGGGAACAGCATAGGAGGCACTTTGATGCAGGATGGCAGACTGGTTGCATATGAGAGTAGAGTTCTCAAAGATGTTGAATTGTACTTGCAGACATATGAGAAGGAAATGTTAGCAGTTGTACATGCTTTGACCACATGGAAACATTACCTTCTTGGAGCTGATTTTTATGTGTAGATAGATCATCAGTCACTTAGATATTTTCTCACGTAGAGAAAATTATCTAAAAAGCACATGAGATGGGCTAACTTCCTCTCAATGTTTCATTTTCAAATTGTACATGTGCCGGGTAACAAAAATGTCATGGCTAATGCACTTTCCAGGAAACCATAGCCTGAAGCAGTCTCCAAGAAACCCAGTGCTTCAGCAGTGAGCATTGCTTACAACAATGTGTTAGATGTGATGAAAGATCAATATGTTAATGATGCTGATTTTTCAACTATTTATGATCAGCTTTCTGATGGTCAAAGGCATGATCACTATATGAAAGAGGGTTTCATTTTGATGCATGGATGACTCTGTGTCACTGATCAGATGCAACAGAAGTCAAAATGGAAAGTCATGCTCCTCCATATGCACGACAGGGGAATTATAGCAACAATTACAGCAGTGGAGCAATACTTTTATCGGCCATCTTTGAGGAAAGATGTGGAAGAATATGTGAGAACATGCATGGTTTGTCAAAAAGTAAAGTTTGATAGGTAGAAGGCACCTGGGTTGTTACACACTTTGCCAATTCTGGATAGACCATGGCAAATCATAGCTATGGATTTTGTGTTTGATCTTCCACGTACTCCTACAAGACATGATGGATTGTGGACAATAATTTGTAGGTTTAGCAAACAAGCCCACTTTGTGACAGTAAGAAATAAAATTACAGAAGATCAAATGGCCAAATTGTTTCTGCAGCATGTCTTCAAGTATCATGGGATGCTTGAATCCATAATCAGTGATAGAGATCTGAGGATGACCAGCCTCTTTTGGAGAGGGTTGTTTGAAAATATGGACACTACATTGAATTTTTCGTCATCTTTTCGCCCTCAGTCTAATGGACAATGTGGCTCTTTCCTACTGCTTTCGTAGGAAGAGCTGGGTAGTCTATGTTTGCAGGGTTCCGAGGCTTTTGTTCACCTACAGATATATTGGGATTGTCGGTTGTAGTATATGTGTAGCTTAGAACCTCGAGTCGTGTTCCTGTGAGAGACGTAGGCTTAAGTGTGGTAAGCAAACAAAGTGCATGCATGTGTAAAAGGAACGTAAATCATCTTTGTTGAAGTAATGAAGGCTCTCTCCTTCATTGGGCATTGTAGGGTTTAGGAGGAGTTTAAGGGTTAGAAGGAGGTTCCAGGGTTCAGAAAGAGTTCCAGGGTTTAGAAGGAGGTTCCAGGGTTCAGAAAGAGTTCCAGGGTTTAGAAGGAGGTTCCAAGGTTTAGAAGGAGTCCAGGGTTAGAAGGAGGTTCCAGGGTTCAGAAGGAGGTTCCAGGGTTCAGAAAGAGTTCCAAGGTTTAGAAGGAGTCCAGGGTTAGAAGGAGGATCCAAGGTTCAGAGTAGAGTACATGGTGGAGAACTCGTCTCCCTCGTAGATCATGGAGTTTAAGGGTTAAGGAACAAAGGGTTTAGGAAAGCATAGGAGTGGGAGAGGAAGAAGGTGTAAGAGCATGGGTGAAAGAAGAGAGAGGAGGAAGGAGGAGGAGGGAGGGGGAGGAGAGAGGAGGAGGAGGAGGAGGAGGGAGGAGGAGGAGGAGGAGAAGGAGGAAGGAGGAGGAGGGAGGAGGAGGAGGAGGAGGGAGGAGGAGAAGGAGGAGAAGGAGGAAGGAGGAGGAGGGAGGAGGTGAGGGAGAGGGTGGGTTGCAGGGTTGGAGGAGAGGGGAGAAGGGTTGCAAGGTTAGGACATGCTTTTGGACGTGCAGTGCAAGGAAGCATGGACACTTGAGACAAATGCTTGGAATACCAAAGTAGACTCAACACAATGCCCCAAAGAGTGTGGGCTTCATTCCAATATGGGGTATTTATACAAGTTGGAGAGCTTCTCTCTCTGCATGTAACACAAAGTCGTATCACAAAGTTGTAACACAAAGTTGTATCACAAAGTTGTAACACAAAGTTGTAACACATTCTCTCTCTACATGTAGAAGTTGTAACACAAAGTTGTAACACAAAGTTGTGTCACAAAGTCGTAACACATTCTCTCTCTTCATGTAGAAGTTGTAACACAAACTTATAACACAAAGTTGTTACACAAAGTCGTAACACAAAGTTGTGTCTAGAAGTTGTAACACAAAGTTGTAACACCTTCTCTTTCTTCATAAGTTCATGTTGGCACAGAGTCAACATACTCCCGGATCCATTTTATTACCCGTCCTCGAGTTATGGCTTATTGCGATCACGTACCTGGGTTGCCATGTTTTTAGTCCAGTGGCTGTGGAACTTGTGTCATGCCAGTTGATCCTGCTGTAGAGCCTTAGCACCATACAATTTTTGCGTAGTTTCCAGGTAGCCTGTATCTACCATTTGCTCGAACAGAGATATGTGGCATGCCTCCAAGAAGGTCACTCTTTGATAGAGTCGGCTTGTAATCTGAGCATCAATCCTTTCATTGGGATTAAAGCTGAGTGGAGGCAAATGGGAATCAAGGTAACATGGGACCTCCAGAATGAATTCTAATGTTTTACAGAATATGGCACTTTGGCGAAGGAAGTGATCAATGTTGCCGCGCATTATTTGTTCATGCTACTGAAGTGCTCGGATCATGGTGCCTTGGATATTCCATTCTACACCAGAGTAGGGTTCGATCATTGGCCAATTAATTACTCGATCTTCAGCCAAAGTGTGTATGTTGGCTTCCCATTTTTTACGCCGTGGAACTGCATAGAACTTGGGATGGGTTCTGAGACATGGAGGTGCCCGTAAGTACTCCTTTAAGAAGATTACATCAAAGAGCTTGGGACGGCGCCAATCAGGTTGTGGATCCAATTTGCTAATCCAACCTTCACTTATTTGATGCTGACGAAGGTTGGTAGGAAAGTTATTCAGGGTCCATCCACCATGAGTTTTCATATCAGGATATTTGCTCCAAAATTCCTTGATGGGGTTAGTGGGAAGTGGTATCTCATCAAAATCATATCCATCATTGGAACTTGGCATGGGTGTACGAATGGGATTATCCGGATCCTGATATTCAAAATCAAATACTGCATCATTTTCTGCTGATGGAAGCACCAGAAGTGTCGGAGGTGATGACGGGGCTGGGAGAGAATCAGGGGACATTGGGGAGAAATATGGCTGAGTGATAGTGGCTGAAGGGGGAGTACAGGGGAGGGGGGGAAGAAATGGGCAAATGGTTTGAGCAGCTTGGTAATCCTCAAGGGTAGGATTAGCAAGGGAGGGGAAAAAGCTAGGTGTGAGGGGCTCGTAAGTTTGTGACTGTTGGGTAAGTTGAAAATGGTGAGAGGCATGAGCAAAGAGACGATGGAGGGAATAGATGTTAGGATGGAGCTCACGGAAGGTTAAGAGGGTGGTAATAGCAAGGGGAAGTGAGGTTATGATGTTGGCAGAAAGAGTGGTTAGATATGGGAAGTTGGATGTGAGATAGGCCTTGTCATCTTCCGACACTTCTTTTTGCTGGTGCGATGGGATGATCAGCTGCATGGGTTGGATGTCGGTTATGTCGTGCCGTGCAAATAATAGGGATGGCCTTTGTAGCAATGGCAACAAACCTGCAATAACCCTGAGGGGAGGACTACCCATGAGGCAGACATATGCAATGAAAGCATCCATCCTGAGTGTTATAAACTCGGCATGTGTAGACAAGCAGAAGATATTCTTCTCATCTTCAGACAAGTCTTAGCAAATTATGCGCAGGGTTTTAGTCCTGATTGATCGTTTCCAGTTGATTGTTGGATGAGCAGATATGATCCTGATTTGGAGATGCTTCCATTGGATAAGCACGCGTGCGTTGAGGTGATCTTCCACTTGTAGAGCAGCCACAAGCTCTTCGTACACCACGGTTGTGCATTGTAGTGGGGCGTCATTGGTGTTGTCTTCCAATGCCTCATTGTTGTGCCTCATTGTTGTGCACTAGCAATTGGAGTTCAAGCTTGGAGATGGCTATTTTTTGGGACTGCATCTCATTCATTTTTTCTTTGTACTGATGGTAGATGGTTGTGTATGCCTCCTTAAGCTTTTTCATTTGCAAGGTGACCTTTGCCTGTTGAGGAATGTCTTCAGTGGTATTGGACCATTGGTCCAAGACCTGGGCTTGTGAAGTGCTGGCCTCTTGAACAGTAGCAAGTTGGTCTTTTAAGAGTCAGCATTCCCTTGTAAGCTCATCAATGCTAAAGGCACGTACTGCCAAAGATTGTTTCATGTCTTCAAGCTTGTCTTTGCAATCCTGGAGCTCTTCTTCTTTGTGAATGAGAGTGAGTCGAGCTTGTGCCACTACCTCCGTTTGTTGCACATGTGCATATGTCAGGGAGTTATAGTAGGTTTGTAGGATTGCCGTTGCTTCTACTGCCGCAGTCAGCTGTGTTTGACTTTGGTGGAGGTTGGAGGTCACATCCCTTACGGCCTTCTCTTGAGCTTGGAGAGCCTGGTTCATGCACACTTCTTCTACCTCCTTCTCATCTATCTGTGCCCGAAGTGCCTTGACCTCTATGGCGATTGCCTAGAATCGGTCTTCGATTTCTGATGCAGTCTGCCTTTCCAATTCTCTTGCATATGCTTCCTTGGCCAAGCTAGTGAAGAGTTCTGACATTTGGATCATTTGGCTAGCTTGATGTTGGAGAATGACAGACGGTGATGAGGTCTGGTGATATTACTGATACAAGTGGTGCCCATGTAGCCATCCCGTTGATTCTGTAGTACTTGGGGGAGGTTGTTCCAATGGCATTTCAGTCCCTTGTGTACAATAGTCATACTGCTGATCTGGCACTAGCTCTCCTTGGGGCTCATCGACTGGCATGGCGTCGATGGGCGGTTCGAGTGCTGATGTGGTCTCAAGCTCTGGTGCTGATCTTTCCTCAGGTTCGGGTGCCAACCTTGTCTTGAGCTCGGTTGGTGCTGTTGGTGGAGACTTAGTGGTTGCAGTTGTGCACCGAGCTGTAGTATTTCCTGGGGCAATTCCACAATCCTGCTTTCCAGAATAGGTACTTCTGTTAAGGCATCTGTACTTATCAATGTGATAGCTGGAGAAGTTGATGACGGCTCCCATACTAGTGAAAAGGGTATGTCCAACTCCTCAATTGGCTTTGGTGACTGGGGCAGAGTCATTTCTCTTTCTTGTAGTTCTTTTTTGATGATTATAGCCAATAAGTGCGGAATTTTACATTTTTGGCCTGAAGAACCATCGAGTTTTTTGGTAAAGAAAATGACAAAGTGCTGGACCCAGTCTTGTTTTAGCTTCCTGCTCAGCAAAACAAATGTGCGGAGTGAAAGGGAGCGTTCCTTGCCGTACTTTATTCCCAGGATTGTGGATAGAAATTGTGCTGCTTCCTTGAGGCGATGGTCAAGGATTGTGCGAAGCAATATGCCATCTCTATGGATCAAGGTACCCTTGGTGAGGAGAGACTGTACTTCGATAAACTTTGCATCAGCAGATCGTTTGGGGTATTTGCCACCTTGTTTTGGTAGTGAGAAAGCCCTTTGAATGACTATACTGTCGAGGATAATGTTCAGTGGGCTCTGCTGTACAGTGATTGTACCGTACTTGCCATCCTTTGCATTGCTGGAGTAGTAAGAATGGAGAAAGTCCTTGATGTAGGTGGTCAGGATAGGACTGTCCTCCAAGGATTTGAGGCTCTCATGCAAACTGCCTAGACCCCGTTGCTCTAAGTAAGATGTTGCTTCCTGGGAAAGAGCATAAGTCGATGTGGGTGGCCAGACAAGTTCCAATGATTGGGCCTTGTTAACGGTTGTGTAGGCCGGTTGTGACTGGGGTGGCATTTGTTCTGCTTGGTCATGCACTGAATCTTCTTCGGAGCTATCGCTTTGGACCACAAATGCCTATGGTCTTCGTGGTTGAGAAGATGTAGATGGCTGCGAACTTTGGAGGGGGTCCCATGGTTGAGGTGGTGGGCTCTTTCTGCGCATCCTCTTTAGTGGCGGCATCTTTTCTGAACCTGCATCCATGTACATGTAGTGTACCCTTGATCATTAAATTGATTGGCATGCCTGTATGACGTTTCTGTGTGTGTGTGGGAGAGAGATCCTTTTTTTATACATCTTTTGAGAGTGTGGAATGAAAGTGTGTGGTACAATTATTCATGCAATCATCTATGTGTCTAAGCAAAAGCGTGTGAGTGCACGTGACCTAGTAGCTAAGTAGGGACTAACTATATGCTTTTTTTGCTGGGATTTTCATAGGGCAGCTAGAACTCATTCATCACTTCTGAGCTCTAGGTAAAATCGATTGATGCTACCTATATGTGCGAAGATGTACATATGCAAGTGAGTGCTCGTGATACAATCTAATCCTAAGGAAGACTTGGTTTCCCAAATCTTCGTTTTTGTCGGGGATGGCTCGCGTGTTGATGTAGTAGCGCTTCAGTCGGCTCCTGTTTATTGTTGTGTTGAATTGGACTCCATCTAGTGTTTCAAGTAGCACAGCTCCGATGGGATGTGAAGATAGTGGGAGAGAGGGAAGGAGTCTCACTTGCAGCTTTCTCACATACACAATGGGGGAATACACACAAAGGTGGAGGCTGAAAACAGTTTTCCTCTTCTTAGTTGTGAAAGCCAAAGGAACTCTAGTACAAAGAAATAGAAGAACCCTATATGTGGGTCTCAAACCAAACTCAACTAACTAAGGTGGCTTACTAATTGAGCCACAAACTAGAGTAGATAAGGTTAGCTGTCATCCAGCTATTATTTGTGGGCGGTGTACCAACCGCATCTCCAGCTAACAAGTCGGTGACATAAATACACAACGGTCACCTTGGCATATTGCGAGTGGAGCTCGATATCTCAACACTCCCCCTCGAGCTCAATCCCAATTCCTGCACACCAAGCAGGTCTCTGAACTTGCACAGCTTCTCTGCACCCAATGCTTTCGTGAATCTGTCAGCTACCTGATCCTCTGTGCTGACATAAACTAGATCAATAAGACCTAGTAAAACCTTCTCCCACACATAGTGATAATGCACCTCAATGTGCTTTGTTCTAGCATGAAAGACTGGGTTCTTTGCCAAGTGTATGCTGCCCATGTTGTCACAATAAATGACAACTGGCCCATTTGTAGACTGATGCATATCATAGAGTAGCTTATGCAACCAAGCTACCTCACATGCAGCCATTGCTGCACCCCTGTACTCAGCCTCTGTGCTCAACAAGGCAACTGTAGGCTGTTTCTTGCTGCTCCAAGTGACTGCAGCACTCCCAAAAGAGAACACATATCCACTGGTAGATCGTCTATCAGAAATACTACCAGCCCAATCAGCATCAATGTATCCATGCAACTGTATCTGAACCCCAGCCTCATAAAATAGTCCATACTGCAATGTGGACTTCACATATCTGAGTATGCGTCTAGCTGCATCCAAATGCGGTTTCCTTGGAGCCTGCATAAACTGACTTACCAACCCAACAACATAGCTCAAATCTGGCCTGGTAATAGTCATGTAAATCAAACTTCCTACTATGCGTCTGTACATAGTAGGGTCTTCCAGAAGCTCACCTGCATCTGCGCTCAGCTTCACATTTTGCTCCAAAGGAACTGAAATAGGCTTACACCCTATCATCCCATATTTGGACAGCATGTCCAATCCATACTGCCTCTGCAAGAGCTGTATCCCACTTGGTGATCTAATCACCTCAATGCCCAAGAAATAACGCAGCTCTCCCAAATCCTTCATCTCAAACTTTTGCCTTAATAGCATTTTCACATGAAGGATATCTTCATCACTATCACCTGTGATGATCAAATCATCAACATAAATGACAAGCAGCATAATCCCTTTCTCTGTTTTTCTCACATAGAGTGAGAAATCTGCCTTGGAAATCTGAAAGCCAATAGTGACAAGATACTGTCCTATCTTGTCAGACCATGCTCTAGCATACGAGGCTTTCTTCAACTTGCAAACAAACTCAGGATGAATAGCATGAACATAACCTACTGGCTGCTCCATAAAGACCTCTTCTTGCAAATCACCATGCAAGAAGGCATTCTTTACATCCATCTGATGTAAAGACCATCCCTTTGATGCAGCCATAGCAATGGCTGCTCTTACGGCTGCCATCCTTGCAACCGGGCTGAAAGTTTCTTCATAATCAATGCCATATGTCTGTGCATACCCCTTGACAACTAATCTTGCCTTGTATCTATTCACAGAACCATCTGCATTGTGCTTGATCTTATAAACCCACTTATAGCCAATTGCATTCTTGTCTTTAGGCAAAGGCACCAATTCCCATGTAGCATTAGCATCCAAGGCATCCATTTCTTCATCCATGGCTTTCTCCCATTTTTCATTTCCCATGGCTTGCTCAAAAGAAGTGGGTTCTGGTTCCTGTATCACTTTGACCATATAGGCATAGTGAATAGCTGTAAATCCATCATATTTCAGCCTATCCACAGGATACCTAACCCTGGTAGACCTGCACAAAATAGGCTCACTTCCAGGTGCTCTCAAAACATCCCTGGTCTTCCTTACTCCAGGTGTAACAACAGAAGGAATACCCAACTCATCATCAATGCTCTGTTCTGAGCCACTGGATTCACCATCCACATAAGAGTGACCTGCATTCACATCAAACATGGGCTGATCTACCTTCTCTTTTCCTTTTCGTGATACCTACATACCACTCTCTGCATTGCTTTGAGGAGATTCTCCTGCTGCCTGTCCATGGTGAAGTATGTGAACCACTACTAGAGGACACTCCAGGTCCACTAATATTTTGTGATTGCTGCTGTGAATTCTGTGCAACATTACCATTTTGTGCATCTACATCAATCATTACAATTACTGGTTTATACCAGCTACTCATCTCATAAAAAACAACATCTCTACTCACTGTGAACTTTTGTGTAGAAGGGTTATAGCATATATACCCTTTCTGCTGCAGATAATAACCAATAAAGATGCACTTCTCAGCTTTTGGATCCAACTTGGACCTCAACTCATCTGGCACATGGACATAGGCGATGCAACCAAAAATTTTCAAATGAGAAATATCTGGTTTCCTACAAGTATACATCTCCTCTGGCGTCATGCCATGTATTGCTACAGTGGGAGTCCTGTTCATTATATAAACTGCTGTAGCAACTGCTTCAGCCCAATAATAATCTAGTAGATCTTTTTCATTTAGCATAGCCCGAGATACCTCTCCAATATGCCTATTTTTCCTTTCGACAATTCCATTTTGCTGTGGGGTATGACTGCATGAATATTGCTGCTTTAGACCATGCTCCTGCAAGAACCTTGCAAACTCATTTGAGAGGTACTCTCCCCCTCCATTTGACCTTAGGCATTTTATTTGCAGGCCTGTTTCTTTTTCAACCATAGCTTTGAAAGCTTTGAAGTGCCCAAACACTTCACTTTTCTTTTTCATAAAATACACCCAAAGTTTTCTGCTGAAGTCATCAATAAATGTGACAAAATAGTGACAGCCTCCAATAGATGCAGCTTTAGTAGTCCACACATCAGAGTGGATTAATTCCAATGGCTTTTTACTCTCTTGAACATGCCTAGGAAAAGGTTTCCTTGCCTGTTTCCCAAATTGACAGGCTTCACAAACCTTGTGCATTTCTGCAACCTTGAATTTAGGCAATCCTGCAACAATATTTTGGGCTTGCATTGATTTAAGTCGCTGTATATTAACATGACCAATGCGTTTGTGCCAGATACCAATATTTGCAACTACACCGGTCCCATGTGCAAACATTGCTGCACTCAATTCAGGCATGTCCACATCCAACGTAAACATCCTGCCCTTCTTCTTTCCTTTTGCTATCAAGCGACCATTATTTTTCATATCCTCAACAAAGCATCCATGAGGATTAAATCTGACCTGCAAGCCCTGCTCAACCATCTGACCAATAGAAACCAGGTTCTTGGTGATGTTTGGGACATGAAATGCATCAGACAAGTATTTCTTTTTCCCATCCTACATAGACAAAGGAATTTTGCCAATTTGTACAATAGGATGTGCAGTATCATCACCAGTCTCCACAAATCCTGGTTTTTCCATTTTCCTTGCATCTTGCATCCATTCTGCATGACCTGTCATGTGGTTTGACGCACCTGAGTCAACATACCACACATCATTTTGTTCTTCTGCACTTGTCACAGAATTGGTCATATGCTGCACCATAAATAGATGCTCATTTCTATCATCACCCTGCCTACTAGAAGATGCATAATTGCCCTGCTGCAATTTTCCATTCATAATGTCATTCTGCTTTTTATAGCAATCCTTAGCCATATGACCCATTTTGCCACAATAGTAGCATTCAACATTGCTGTTTGCATTTTGGCCTCTCTGCCATCCACCACGGCCTCTTTGGCTCCCCCTGCCTCTAGAGTTACCACGTCCTCCTGCATAGGACTGGTTTTCTTGCGTTTGCTGCATATTCTGATTTCTACCACGGCCTGCAGATCGGCCTCCTCTACCTCTGCCTCTACCTCTGCCAGCATTTGAGTAGAAGACAGTTTCTTTTGAAGTTTCCGCTGAAGAAGATGCACCACCATTTCTCTGCTCTTAAGAAATTAGAAGAGCAATCAACTCTTCAAAATCAGGAAATTTTTCACAGACGGCAATGGATGTCCGGAACTGTGTATAATCCTTTCCTAGACCATTCAAGGTCACAGAAACTAAATCCTCATCATCCACTGGCGACCCAATGGAAGCAAGTGCATCCACAATTTTCTTCACCTTCATGTGGTAGTCATTGATGCTCATATTTTCTCTCTGCACATTGTGCAGCTCCTGCTTGAGCTGCATTTTCCTGGCTTGCGTATTTGTGCTGTACATTTTTGCCAAAGTATTCCATGCCTCCTTTGGCGTACTTGCATCCTGAATATGCACAATCATGGAGTCCGAAATACTGATAGACAGCCAGTACATAACTTTCGTGGCTCTCTCATGCCATCTTTTAAATGCCTACATTTCCTGTTGATTGGGAACATTAGGAAGAACAGGTTCTTCTTCATTTCCTGTAATGAACTCCCAATAGCCTTTTCCCATAAGGAAATTCGTCATTCTAAACTTCCATGCCTGGAAGTTGTTCTTGTCAAGCTTTTCAGTGACAATCTGTGAAAGAGAATCAGATGCCATTACAGAACACTACAAAATATTCTGTCACTGCAAAAAACACAGCTTTTGCCTCACACGGGCAGATCTGCAAAACTGACGAAAGTGGTATTTCACCACACAGTCACTTCCCAGTGACAATTTTGCATCAACAGGCAACAAGCATGAATCTGCAACTCCCAATGTCTCTGCGCACAGGCATACAATGCAATTTCTGCGGCAACTTTTCACCGACATGCGGAACCGTGGTCGCACAGCAAAAACACGGCCTTTTTCTGAGTGCCTGGGGAGAACTTCTGCCTCCAAAACGGGCCCTGAAATGACCTCGAATCAGAAAAATAAAGTCACACCGCGAAGGGCGTCTCAATTTGAGACAGTGCACTCTTGCACTTCCGGCTGTGCTACCTGCAGAGATTTGCTCCCAAACTCGAAAAAGGAAAGCAACACTGGTCCTCTTACCAGGACACTACGAACTTGGTTTGCTTTCTTGAGCTCCTTACCACAAACAAGGCTCTGATACCATGTGAAGATAGTGGGAGAGAGGGAAGGAGTCTCACTTGCAGCTTTCTCACATACACAATGGGGGAATACACACAAAGGTGGAGGCTGAAAACAGTTTTCCTCTTCTTAGTTGTGAAAGACAAAAGAACTCTAGTACAAAGAAATAGAAGAACCCTATATGTGGGTCTCAAACCAAACTCAACTAACTAAGGTGGCTTACTAACTGAGCCACAAACTAGAGTAGATAAGGTTAGCTGTCATCCAGCTATTATTTGTGGGTGGTGTACCAACCGCATCTCCAGCTAACAAGTCGGTGACATAAATACACAACGGTCACCCTGGCATATCGCGAGTGGAGCTCGATATCTCAACATGGGATTCATCTTTCGTACTCGGTAGGTCCTTGACCTAGATACTTCAGTTTTCCCTTGAGTTTCCCTTGTGTACTTTGGCATTGTATAACAGGTCCACTAAGTCGCCTTCCTTGATGTCTTTAGCTTTCAGATTCCTGTCAAACCATGCCTTTCTCCGGCGTTTTTCTATTGTCATGGCATGATAAGCGACTAGTCTTGTCTCTGTATGCTTTTCCAACTGACAGAGCCTTTCTTTCAAGGACTCATGATCACCCATGCGTTCCTGTACTACGATGCGTAGACTTGGTATTACAAATTCGAGTGGGACCACGGCTTCAAGGCCGTACACCAATTGAAAATGTGCGTTCCCTGTACTGACCTTGAATGTGGTTCTGTATGCCCATAAGGCTGCATTCAGTTCCTCTACCCAATCAGAACGCTGTGGTTCTACTACCTTGGTGAGGATAGTGCATATGATTTTGTTTGTGGATTCTGCTAGTCCATTCCCTTGGGGGTAGTAGGGTGTGCTTTTTCTATGGATGACCATGAAGCCAGACAAGAGTTCTTGGATTACCTCATTGACAAAATGTGTGCCTCTATCCGACACAATTTCGATGGGGCATCCGAATCGGGTGATCACATGTTCGTATAAGAATCTTGCTGTGCTTTCGGCAGCTACCTTTCTGACTGCTTTAGCTTCAGCCCATTTTGTAAAGTAATCAGTGGCCACAATGATGTAGCATGCCTGTGTTCCTTTTGCTGTTGGATGTATGGGACCCACATAGTCAATCCTCCATTTTTCAAATGGTTGTTGTGCAACAACTGTTGTTAGGGGATTGAAGTCTTTGTGTTGTGGTTTAATAGTCCATTGGCATACATCACAGCCTTTTACATATTCATAGGCATCTTCCCACAGTGTTGGCCACCAGTAGCCTGCGAGGAGAACTTTTCTTACTGTGGCTTCCCCTTGGAAGTGTCCTCCTGCAATGCCTTCATGGACTTCACTCAGGATTGGCAGGATCTCATGAGGCATTACACATCTTCTTAATATCTGGTCCTTGCCCATCTTGTACAGTTGTCCTGCAATGAGTTGATAGGGTGCAGCCTTTAGAATCAATTTTCTGGCATCTACTACTTTCATGTCAGGGGGTGGTCTTCCTGCCATCAAGTACCCAATGATATCTCCACACCATTCTGGAACAGCATGTATTTGAAATAGTGTGGCATCTGGTAAGTCATCTTCTACTCCAATGGCTTCTTCTCTTGTCTTGACTCGAGACATGTGATCGGCAATGTAGTGTTGGGCACCTTTGTGGACCACGATTTTGAAGTTGAATTATTGAAGCAAGAGGAGCCATCTGGTTATTCTTCCTGTGGTACATGGACGGTTCACCAGATAAAGCAGTGCTTGATGGTCGGTGTAGAAGACAAAATCATTTGCGAGTAGATAGTGTCCAAATTTCTTTACTCTATACACCTTTGCTAGGGCTTCTCTTTCTATGGTTGTATAGTTGATCTCTGCATCATTGAGTTGTCGACTGGCGAAGTAGATGGGGTAGTCTTTCTTATGTTCACTAGGTTGACAAAGCACACTCCCAATTGCATACTTGGATCCATCAGTATGAACATGAAAATCAATATCCCAATTGGGAGATATGAGGATGGGTGCTATGATTAGGCGCCACTTTAAAAGCTCAAAGGCTTGGTCGCACTCTTCAGTCCATAACAACTCCACTAATAATTTGTAAAGTGGTCTAGCTATCATGGCATACCGCAATATAAATCTTCTAT
This sequence comes from Dipteris shenzhenensis, assembly GCF_047967505.1. Lineage (NCBI taxonomy): Eukaryota > Viridiplantae > Streptophyta > Polypodiopsida > Gleicheniales > Dipteridaceae > Dipteris > Dipteris shenzhenensis. Next base: position 12,753,606 of record NC_141613.1, on the reverse strand, counting down.
AATAGTCGGCATGTCCCATAAAGACCTGTACACCTTTGGAATTTGTAGGAGGAGGCAATTCCATGATGATTTGGATTTTGTCCATGTCAGTTGCAATCCCATGTTGAGAGACGATGTGTCCCAAAACAACTCCGTGGGTGACCATGAACTGGCATTTTGTTGGATTTAGGGAGATGCCATACTCCCTACATTTGATTAGTACTTTTTCAAGACATTTGAAGTGGTCCTGTTTGGTTGAATGGATGCACAAATCATGCAAGAACACTGTAAAAACTTATTCAGAAATGACTTGAAAGCTGTGAACATGACTCGCTGGAATGTGGCTGGGGCATTACAAAGGCCGAATGGCATGACTCTATATGCAAAAATACCCCATTCTGTAGCAAATGCTGTTTTTGATTGGTCTTGAGGAGCAATTTGCACTTGGTTATAGCCACTGAAGCCATCCAAGAAGCTATATATTTCGGATCCTTCCACCTTTTCCAACACTGTTTCTATTAAGGGTAGGGGGTAGTGATCCCTAACTGTGGCGGCATTCACATTTTTCAAGTTTACGCATATTCTGAGCTTCTTGTTGCGTTTAGGTACAATGACAATGGGTGAAACCCAATCAGTGTGCTCTATCTCGTAGATGAATCCAGCATCTAGGAGTTTTTCCAGCTCGTCATAAACCATGGTGCCATATTTAGGATTTGTGCGATAAGGTCCACATACCTTAGGGTGAGCACCTTCCCTTATAGGTATCATGTGTACTGCCACTTCTGGTGAAATTCCTTTCATCTCTTTGTATGACCATGCTAGGCAGTCACGGTATTCCATTAGGAGGTCTTTGAGTTTGATTTCATCTTCTTGACGGAGCTGTTTCCCAATGAAAACCAATTTTTCTTCCTCCCCTTCAAGGGCGAGGTTTATTGTGCGTGTTTTTGCCGGTCCCTCATAGATTGGAGTTTCTCCAATGCTATCGGTTTCTTGAACTTCAGATTCTCTGATTGGTCTTGGCATTGCTATTGGTGCACTGCCACTTGTATAATTCTTAAAGTATTCCGGTACTTCTCGAAGATCAGCCTCTGATGGAGTTGAACTAGCCTGACATGTGTCGTGTGTATTGGGTGGCATAGTTGCATTTATTAATTTGTTAGGCTCTTCTTTTCTTTCTTTTTCTGAAGTCACTTGATTGAGCTTCATCCGCACATGTCGCTTATATTTTCGAAACTTCTTACGTTGGGAACTGTGGGGTAACTTTTCCACTGGTAAGGTGTTTCCAAGTAAGGGTTCATGTGCTGCACATACTCCTTCTAGTCCCTCAGGGGACCATTAAGTGTGGTAAGCAAACAAAGTGCATGCATGTGTAAAAGGAACGTAAATCATCTTTGTTGAAGTAATGAAGGCTCTCGCCTTCATTGGGGGTTGTAGGGTTTAGGAGGAGTTTAAGGGTTAGAAGGAGGTTCTAGGGCTCAAAAAGAGTTCCAGGGTTTAGAAGGAGGTTCCAGGGTTCAGAAGGAGGTTCCAGGGTTCAGAAAGAGTTCCAGGGTTTAGAAGGAGGTTCCAAGGTTTAGAAGGAGTCCAGGGTTAGAAGGAGATTCCAGGGTTTAGAAGGAGGTTTCAGGGTTCAGAAAGAGTTCCAAGGTTTAGAAGGAGTCCAGGGTTAGAAGGAGGATCCAAGGTTCAAAGTAGAGTACATGGTGGAGAACTCATCTCCCTCGTAGATCATGGAGTTTAAGGGTTAAGGAACAAAGGGTTTAGGAAAGCATAGGAGTGGGAGAGGAAGAAGGTGTAAGAGCATGGGTGAAAGAAGAGAGAGGAGGAAGGAGGAGGAGGGAAGAGGAGGAGGGAGGGGGAGGAGAGAGGAGGACGAGGAGGAGGGAGGAGGAGGAGGAGGAGGGAGGAGGAGGAGGAGGAGAAGGAGGAAGGAGGAGGAGGGAGGAGGTGAGGGAGAGGGTGGGTTGCAGGGTTGGAGGAGAGGGGAGAAGGGTTGCAAGGTTAGGACATGCTTTTGGACGTGCAGTGCAAGGAAGCATGGACACTTGAGATAAATGCTTGGAATACCAAAGTAGACTCAACACAATGCCCCAAAGATGTGGGCTTCATTCCATTATGGGGTATTTATATAAGTTGGAGAGCTTCTCGCTCTACATGTAACACAAAGTCGTATCACAAAGTTGTAACACAAAGTTGTATCACAAAGTTGTAACACAAAGTTGTAACACATTCTCTCTCTACATGTAGAAGTTGTAACACAAAGTTGTTACACAAAGTTGTGTCACAAAGTCGTAACACATTCTCTCTCTTCATGTAGAAGTTGTAACACAAACTTGTAACACAAAGTTGTTACACAAAGTCGTAACACAAAGTTGTGTCTAGAAGTTGTAACACAAAGTTGTATCACAAAGTTGTAACACCTTCTCTTTCTTCATAAGTTCATGTTGGCACAGAGTCAACACTCTCCGAGCTATATTTTCACTATCTTTGTATACTATAGCTGCGGCTTTCTTGTATACTCTTTTATGCTATATTTCATGCTCACTCTTGTGTTTTGGGGCAACAAATTGTGGTTTGCTGTTTCAAGAGAGGGGTATGTCAGGGGGGCGTGAAATTCTATGGACAACTTTGGTTTTAAAAGTCCAAGCATGGGCTTAATAATGTGCAATTAAACACGGCATGGTGCTAAGCACATAAGCATAATCAATCCCTAGGCCCAAAGGCATTGTGGTCAAATACCACTCTCGTTAGTTTTGCAGATTTGCCCTTGTGAGGCAGAAGTTGTGTTTTTTTTACAATGATAGAATATTTTGCAGTGTTTTGTAATGGCGTCTAATGCTCTTTCATAGATTGTCATTAAAAAGCTTGACAAGAACAACTTCCAAGCATGGAAGTTTAGAATGACGAATTTCCTTAATGGAAAAGGCTATTGGGAGTTCATTACTGAAGCTGAACAAGAACCAGTTATTCCTAATGTTCCCAATCAACATGAGTTGCAAGCATTTAAAGGCTGGCATGAGAGAGCCAGAAAAGTTATGTACTAGCTATCTATTAGTATTTTAGATTCTATGATTGTGCATATTCAAGATGCAAGCACGCCGAAGGAGGCATGGGATACGCAAGCCAGGAAAATGTAGCTCAAGCAGGAGTTGCATAATGTGCAAAGAGAAAATATGAGCATCAATGACTACCACATGAAGGTGAAGAAGATTGCAGATGCACTTGCTTCTATTGGGTCGCCAGTGGAAGATGATGATTTAGTTTCTGTGACCTTGAATGGTTTAGGAAAGGATTATGCATAATTCCGGACATCCATTGCCATCCATGAGAATTTTTTTGATTTTGAGGAGTTGATTACTCTTCTAATTTTTGAAGAGCAGAGAAATGGTGGTACATCTTCTTCAGAAGGAACTTCAAAAGAAGCTGTCTTCTACTCAAATGCTGGAAGAGGTAGAGGCAGAGGTAGAGCAAGTCGATTTGGAGGCCATGGCAGAAATCAGAATATGTAGCAAGTTCAAGAAAACCAGTCCTATGGAGGAGGACGTGGTAACTTTAGAGGCAGGGGGAGCCAAACAGGTCGTGGTGGATGGCAGAGAGGCCAAAATGCAAATAGCAATGTTGAATGCTAGTACTGTGGTAAAATGGGTCATATGGTTAAAGAATGCTATAAAAAGCAGAATGACATCATGACTGGAAAATTGCAGCTAGGCAATTATCTAGTAGACAGGGTGATGACAGAAATGAGCATCTGTTTATGGTGCAGCACATGACCAATTCTCTGACAAGTGCAGAAGAAAGCAATGATGTGTGGTATGTTGACTCAAGTGCATCAAACCACATGACAGGTCATGTAGAATGGATGCAGGATGCAAGGAAAATGGAAAGATCAGGATTTGTGGAGCCTGGTGATGATACTGCACATCCTATTATGCAAATTGGTAAAATTCCTTTGTCTATGCAGGTCAAATGGTTGAGCAGGGCTTGCACGACAGATTTAATCCTCATGGATGCTTTGTTGAGGATATGAAAAATAAAGGTCGCTTGATAGCAAGAGGGAAGAAGAAGGGTAGGATATTTACATTGGATGTAGACATGCCTGAATTGAGTGTAGCATTGTTTGCACATCGGACTAGTGTAGTTGCAAATATTGATATCTGGCATAAACGCATTGGTCATGTTAATGTACAGCAACTTAAATTAATGCAGGCCCAAAATATTGTTGTAGGATTGCCTAAGTTCAAGGTTGTAGAAATGCATAAGGTATGTGAAGCCTATCAATTTGGAAAACAGGCAAGGAAACCGTTTCCTAGACATGTTCAAGAGAGTAAGAGGCCATTGGAATTAATCCACTCTAATGTGTGGACTACTAAAGCTGCATCTATTGGAGGCTATCATTATTTTGTCACTTTTATTGATGACTACAGCAGAAAAGTTTGGGTGTATTTTATGAAAAAGAAAAGTGAAGTGTTTGGGAATTTCAAAGCTTTTAAAGCTATGGTTGAAAAAGAAACAGGCCTATAAATAAAATGCCTAAGGTCAGATGGAGGGGGAGAGTACCTCTCAAATGAATTTGCAAGTTTCCTATAGGGGCATGGCATAAAGCAACAATATTCATACGGTCATACCCCACAGCAAAATGGACTTGCAGAAAGGAAAAACAGGCATATTGGAGAGGTATCTTGTGCCATGCTCAACGAAAAAGACCTGCCAGATTATTATTGGGTTGAAGCAGTTGCTACAGTAGTCTACATAATGAACAGGACTCCCACTGTAGCAATACATGGCATGACACCAGAGGAGAGGTATACTGGTAGGAAACTAGATATTTCTCATTTGAAAGTTTTCGGTTGCATTTCCCATGTTCATGTGCTAGATGAGTTGAGATCCAAGTTGGATCCAAAAGCTGAGAAGTGCATCTTTATTGGTTATTCTCTACAGCAAAAAGGGTATATATGCTATAACCCTTGTACTCGTAAGTTTACAGTGAGCAGAGGTGTTTTTTTAATGAGATGAGCAGCTAGTATAAACCAGTAAATGTGATTGATGATGTAGATGCACAAAATGGTAATGCTACACATAATTCACAGCAGCAATCACAAAATATTAGTGGACCTGTATTGTCCTCTAGTAGTGGTTCACATACTTTGCCATGGATAGGCAGATTGAGATTAGGAGGATCTCCTCAAAGCAATGCAGATAGTGGCATGCAAGTATCATGAAAAGGAAAAGAGAAGGTATGATGTGAATGCATGTCACTCTTATGTGGATGGTGAATCCAGTGGCTCAAAATAGAGCCTTGATGATGAGTTGGGTATTCCTTCTATTGTTACACCTAGAGTAAGGAAGACAAGGGATGCTTTGAGAGCACTTGGTAGTGAGCCTATTTTGTGCAGGTCTACTAGAGCTAGGTATCTTGTGGATAGGCTGAAATATGATGGATTTACAGCCATTCACTATGCCTATATGGTCAAAGTGATACATGAACCAAAACCCACTTCTTTTGAGCAAGTCATGAGAAAAGAAAAATGGGAGAAAGTTATGGATGAAGAAATGGATGCCTTGGAAGAAATGCTACATGGGAATTGGTGCCTTGTCCTAAAGACAAGAATGCAATTGGCTGCAAGTGGGTTTATAAGGTGAAGCACAATGTAGATGGTTCTATGAACAGATACAAGGCAAGATTAGTTGTCAAGGGGTATGCACAGACATATGGCATTGATTATGAAGAAACATTCAGTCCAGTTGCAAGGATGGCAATCATAAGAGCAATCATTGCTATGGCTGCATCAAAGGGATGGTCTGTACATTAGATGGATGTAAAGAATGCCTTCTTGCATGGTGATTTGCAAGAAGAGGTCTTTATGGAGCAGCCACCAGGTTATGTTCATGCTGTTCATCCTGAGTTTGTTTGCAGGTTGAAGAAAGCCTTGTATGGCTTGAAGCAACAAGCACCCAGAGCATGGTCTGACAAGATAGGAGAGTATCTTGTCACTATTGGCTTTTAGATTTCCAAGGCAGATTTCTCACTTTATGTGAGAAAAACAGAGAAAGGTATTATGCTGCTTGTCATTTATGTTGATGATTTGATCATCACAGGTGATAGTGATGAAGATGTCCATGTGAAAATGTTATTGAAGCAGAAGTTTGAGATGAAGGATTTGGAAGAGCTGTGTTACTTCTTAGGCATTGAGGTGATTAGATCCACAAGTGGGATATGGCTCTTACAGAGGCAGTATGGATTGGACATGCTATCCAAATATGGGATGACAGGCTGTAAGCCTATTTTAGTTCCTTTGGAGCAGAATGTGAAGCTGAGCATAGATGTAGGTGAGCTTCTGCAAGACCCTACTATGTACAGACGCATAGTAAGAAGTTTGATTTATATGACCATTACCACGCCAAATTTGAGCTATGCTGTTGGTTTGGTAAGTCAGTTTATGTAGGCTCCAAGGAAACCGCATTTGGATGCCGCCAGACGCATACTGAGGTATGTGAAGTCCACATTGCAGTATGGACTATTTTATGAGACTGGGGTTCAGATACAGTTGCATGGATACACTTATGCTGATTGGGCTGGTAGTATTTCTAATAGACAATCTACCAGTGGATATGTGTTCTCTTTTGGGAGTGCTGCAGTCACTTGGAGCAGTAAGAAATAGCCTACAGCTGCCTTACCAAGCATAGAGGCTGAGTATAGGGGTGCAGCAATGGCTTCATGTGAGGCAGCTAGGTTGCATAAGCTACTTTATGATATGCATCAGTCTACAGATGGGCTAGTTGTCATTTATTGTGACAACATGAGCAATATACACTTAGCAAATAACCCAGTCTATCATGCTAGAACAAAGCACATTAAGGTGCATTATCACTATGTGCGGGAGAAGGTTCTAGTAGGTTTTATTGATCTAGTTTATGTCATCACAGAGGATCATATAGCTGACATATTCACGAAGGCATTGGGTGCAGAGAAGCTGCACAACTTTAGAGACCTGCTTGGTGTGCAAGAATTGGGATTGAGCTCGAGGGGGAGTGTTGAGATATTGAGCTCCACTCATGATATGCCAGGATGATCGTTGTGCATTTATGTCACTGACTTATTAGCTATAGATGCGGTTGGTACATCGCCCATGAATAATAGCTAGATGACAGTTATCTTTATGTACTCTAGTTAGTGGCTCAGCTAGTATACCACCTTAGTTAGCTGAGTTTGGTTTGAGACCCACATGTAGGGTTCACCTATTCTTTTGTACTTAGAGTTCTTTTGGCTTTCACAACTAAGAAGAGGAAAACTGTTTTCAGCCTCCACCTTTGTGTATATTCCCCCATTGTATATGTGAGAAAGCTACAAGTGAGCTCCTTTCTTCTCTCCCACTCTCTTCATAGTCCATTCATACTGGTATTGAATAGATGTAATAGTTTTTGAAGTGTGATGTCATTTGTACTGGCAATGAGTCTATACTTAATAAAATTAGTAATTTTTGATGTGTATTGTAATAGTTTTGAAAATATGATATAGTTTTTGAAGTGTGTTGTAATAGTAGATGTTGAATAAATGTAGAAGTTTTGAAACTGTGCTGTAATAGTTTTTGATTAAATGTAATAGTTTTTGTTAAGTGTGATGTCATTTGTACTAACATAGGGCCCCCTAAATTCCCCAAAAAAAATCCATTATGTTGGGTGGTGGGGGGAGGCAAGAGTGGAATATGATGCAAATTATTTAGGCCAATATATTACATTGTCCAATATTTTATAACCTAAATTGTAGTCATGCCTTTGAGGTATTTAAAGAGTCTGAAATCAACTATATAAAGGGCCATTAGGTATGGCATAGCCTTTATTTTCCTTACCTCCTAGACAGTCTGCTCTTGCCATCTTCCACAAACCTCCAATGGCCACATCTCATGAGGCATACCATGTTGAGAGATGAGCACATAGATTAAAGGGCTAAGGTATGGTATAGGAAAGAATTAAAGTAGCCACCCTAGGATGTGTACTACTGTAAAGAAAGAGGGAGAGAGATAGGAGACTCAAGTTCAGCTTTCTTCACAACACACAAAAGAGAGAGGACACAAGGTTGGAGGGTGAAGCCTTTCTTCACTTTTTCACACAACAACCATACAATAGAAGAGGGAAATACCCTATATGTCAAAACCTAGAATACGTGGTTCATATGTGAACCCAAACCAAAAACATACGTGGTAGTCTAACTACACCACGAGTACAACTAACATAGGCGGTGACATAAATGATAGTCATCCAGGAGATATGTCGGGGATAGAGCTTGATATCTCAACACTCCCCCTCAAGCTCAAATCCATCTCACGTACACCAAGCAAGCACCTAAATCTGTGAAGCTTCTCGGTACCCAATGCCTTCGTAAAGATATCAGCCACCTGCTCCTCAGTGCTGACATAGACAAGATCAATCTCACCAGCTAGAACCTTCTCTCTCACAAAGTGATAATGCACCTCAATGTGCTTCGTTCTAGCATGATAAACTAGGTTATTAGCAAGCATGATGCTGCTAATGTTGTCACAATGAATGACAACTGCTGCATGAACTGACTGTCCCATATCTGTAAGTAGCTTCCGTAACCAAGCTACCTCACATGCAGCCATTGCTGCACCCCTGTACTCTGCCTCTGTGCTCGACAAGGCAACTGTTGGCTGCTTCTTGCTGCTCCAACTGATGGCACCACTCCCAAGGGAAAACATAAAACCACTAGTAGATCTCCTGTCTGAGACACTACCAGCCCAGTCAGCATCTATGTATCCATGTACCTGTAATGCACACCCAGCTTCATAAAACAGTCCATAATGCAATGTGGACTTCACATACCGCAGTATGCGCCTAGCCGCATCCAAATGTGGCTTCCTCGGTGCCTGCATAAACTGACTCACCAACCCCACAGCATAGCTCAAATCTGGTCTGGTTATAGTCATGTAAATCAAGCTACCTACTATGCGCCTGTACATAGTAATATCTTCAAGAAGCTCACCTGACTCTGCATTGAGCTTCACATTCTGCTCCAATGGAACAGAGATAGGCTTACAGCCTGTCATCCCATATTTGGACAGCATGTCCAAACCGTATTGCCTTTGCAACAGCCATATCCCACTCGGGGATCTAATAACCTCAATGCCCAAGAAGTAACGCAGCTCTCCCAAATCCTTCATCTCAAATTTCTGCTTCAATAGCAGCTTCACTTCATTAATGTCTGCATCACTATCACCTGTAATAATCAAGTCATCAACATAGATGACTATAAGCACAATCCCTCTGTTTGTCCTTTTCACATAAAGTGAAAAATCTGAATTGGAAATCTGAAATCCAATAGTGACAAGATATTGTCCTATCTTGTCTGACCATGCCCTCGGCGCCTGTTTTAAGCCATACAAGGCTTTGTGCAACCTGCATACAAAATCGGGGTGTGACTTATCCTCATAACCTTCTGGCTGCATCATATAAACCTCTTCCTGCAAATCACCATGCAAGAAGGCATTTTTCACATCCATCTGATGCAAAGACCATCCCTTTGCAGCAGCCATAGCAATTACTGCTCTCACGGTTGCCATCCTTGCAACTGGGCTGAAAGTTTCCTCATAGTTAATTCCATATGTCTGTGCAAAACCTTTGGCAACCAATCTTGCCTTGTACCTGCTAACAGACCCATCAGCATTGTGCTTTACTTTGTAAACCCACTTGCAGCCAATAGCCTTCTTATCATGAGGCAAAGGCATCAAATCCCAAGTGTGGTTTGCATCCAAGGCAGCCATCTCTTCATCCATAGCTGCTTCCCAATTTTTATGCCCTGCTGCATCCTCAAAACATGTGGGCTCTGGCTCCTCTAGAACCTTGACCATATAAGCATAGTGATGTGCTGTATACCCATCATATCTCAGCCTGTCAACTGGATACTTAATACGAGTGGACCTCCGTACAACTGGATCAGTTGCAGGAGTCTTTAAATCATGCCTGCTTTTCCTTGCACCAGGTGTAACAACAGAAGGAATCCCAAGTTCCTCATCAAGGCTCATTTCAGAGCCGCTTGACTCTCCATCAACATGAGAGCTACCAGCAGACACATCAAACACTGGAGTATGGTCCACTTTTTCTTTTCCCTTATGTGATACCTGCACAACACTATCAGGACTGCCATGTGACAATTCACTAGATCTCAATCTCCCTGTCCATGCATTAGATCCACTAGTAGAGGACTCTCTGGGTCCACTCAAGGCTTGAGATTGCTGCTCTGCATTTATTGCAGCATTCCCATTTCCTGCATCTGCATCTCCTACCATAACAGTTGGTGCATACCAGCTGCTCATTTCATCAAAAACAACATCTCTGCTCACTTGCATTTTGCGGGTGGAAGGGTTATAATAGCGATACCCTTTCTGGTGCTGAGCATATCCAATAAAGATGCATTTTTCTGCCTTTGGATCCAACTTTGTTCTCTTCTCATCAGGAACATGAACATAAGCTATGCAACCAAATACCTTCAAGTGAGAAATATCTGGTTTTTGGCCTGTATACATTTCTTCAGGCGTCATGCCATGGACAGCTGCAGTGGGGGTTCTGTTCATAATATAAACAGCAGTTGCTACTGCTTCAGCCCAAAAATAATCAGGCATGTTTTTCTCATTTAGGATCGCCCGTCCTACTTCTGCAATATGCCTGTTCTTCCTTTCTGCAACCCCATTCTGCTGAGGGGTAGACCTGCATGAGTACTTCCTTTGAATTCCCTGTTCTTTCAGATATTCACAAAATTCTTCTGAAAAGTACTCTCCCCCTCCATCAGATCTTAGCACTTTAATATGCACACCTTTCTCTTTTTCAACCATGGCCTTAAAAGCCTTGAAATGGCTGAACACTTCACTTTTGTGCTTCATAAAATAAATCCACACCTTCCTTGTGTAGTCATCAATAAACGTCACATAATAATGGCATCCACCAATAGAAGCAGCTTTGGTTGTCCAAACATCTGAATGGATCACTTCCAAAGGTCTTCTGCTCACCTTAGCATTTTTAGGAAATGCATGTCTGGCCTGCTTACCCATTTGGCATGCTTCACATACCTTTTGCATTCCCTCAACTCTGAATTTAGGCAAACCTGCAACAATGTTTTTCGTTTGCATAGATTTCAGCCTTTGTATATTCACATGCCCAATGCGCTTGTGCCATATCTCAATATCTGCAATGACACCTCTCCCATGCGCAAACATAGCAGCTTTCACCTCAGGCATATCAACATCCAAGGTGAACATTCTACCATTTTTGTTGCCTTTTGCAACCAAGCGGCACTTATTTTTCAGGTCCTCAACAAAGCATCCATCAAGATTAAATCTAACCTGCAGACCTTGCTCAACCATCTGGCCAACTGAAACCAGGTTCTTAGTGATTTTTGGAACATGAAGTACATCTGCCAAGTACTTCGTTTTGCCATCCTGCATAGCCAATGGCACTTTACCAACCTGCGTAATTGGGTGCGCAGTATCATCACCTGTTTCAACATAACCTGGCTTATCCAAATTTCTAACATCATGAAACCACTCACCATGACTGGTCATGTGGTTAGAGGCACCTGAATCAACATACCAAACATCATTACAAGCTACAGCATCTCCTGACATGGAGTTAACCATATGCTGCATCACAAAAAGGTGCTCATTTCTGTCGTCACCATGCCCACTTGATGATGCATAGTTGCTTTGCTGCAACTTCCCACTTTTGATGTCATTCTGCTTTTTATAGCATGTATTCTCCTTGTGTCCAGGCTTTCCACAATAATAGCATTCTGTGCTGCTATTTACTTGCTGGTTCCTTTGCCATGAACCACGACCTCTTTGGCTCCCCCTGCCTCTAGAACTACCACGTCCTCCTCCATAGGACTGGTTTTCCTGTTGTTGCTGTTGGTTCTGATTTCCTGCACGGCCACCAAAACGGCCTCTTCCTCTACCTCTGCCTCTACCTGTATTCGAGTAGAAAGCAGTCTCTTGAGAAGTTGAGGTGGCTGAACCACCATTCCTTTGCTCTTCACTCAGCAAGAGAGCAATAAGTTCCTGAAAATCAGGAAATGTTTCACGGACTCCAATGGATGTCCGAAACTGTGCATAATCTTTCCCAAGACCATTCAAGGTCACGGACACTAAGTCCTCATCATCAACAGGTGCTCCAATGGAGGCAAGAGAATCTGCAAGGCCTTTCACCTTCAAGGAATACTCATTTATATTCAGATTTTTCCTTTGCACATTGTGCAACTCCTGCTTTAGCTGCATCTTTCGTGCTTTGGTATTTGTGCTATACAGCTTCACCAATGTATCCCATGCTTCCTTAGGCGTCTCTACATCCTGTATATGCACAATCATAGAATCTGAAATGCTAACAGACAGCCAATACAGGCATTTTCTGGCTTTTTCATGCCATTCTTTAAAGGCCTTCAATTCAGCAGGAGTGGGAGCAGTACCCAAAACTGGTTCTGCAGTTTCACCACTGATGTAATCCCAAACTCCCTTTCCCATAAGGAAGTTTGTCATCCTGAACTTCCATGCTTGGAAGTTGTTCTTGTCAAGCTTCTCACTGACAATGGTAGACAGATTCTCAGACATTTTACAAATCACGAATTGCAACAGCAACCTGTAAACACAACAAATGCCTCACAAGGGCAAATAGCAAAACTTCTGTGAAAAGCCTCACAGGGGCAGATCTGCAACACTGAAGAAAGTGGTATTTCACCACACAGTCACTTCCTCGTGACGATTTTGCATCAACAGGCAACAGGCATGAATCTGCAACTCCCAATATCTCTGCACATAGGCATACGATGCAATTTCTGTGGCACCTTTCCACCGACTAGCCGCGCGCGGTGGTCGCACAGCAAAAACAGGGCCTTTTTCTGAGTGCCTGCGAAGAACTTCCGCCTTCAAAACGGGCCCCGAAACGGCCTCAAATCAGAAAAATAAAGTCGTCAAGGGCTTCGCCCTGTCACGCAGCATATACTGCGCTCTCGCCGCACCGCGAAGGGCCTCTCAATCTGAAGCAGTGCACTCCTGCACTTCTGGCTGTGCTACCTGCAGAGATTTGCTCCCAAACTCGAAATAGGAAAGCTACAGGACACCACAAACTTGGCTAGCTTTCTTGAGCTCCTTACCACGAACAAGGCTCTGATACCATGTAAAGAAAGAGGGAGAGAGATAGGAGACTCAAGTTCAGCTTTCTTCACAACACACAAAAGAGAGAGGACACAAGGTTGGAGGGTGAAGCCTTTCTTCACTTTTGCACACAACAACCATACAATAGAAGAGGGAAATACCCTATATGTCAAAACCTAGAATACGTGGTTCATATGTGAACCCAAACCAAAAACATACGTGGTAGTCTAACTACACCACGAGTACAACTAACATAGGCGGTGACATAAATGATAGTCATCCAGGAGATATGTCGGGGATAGAGCTTGATATCTCAACAACTACATGATGTGGAGATGTGGATTGAGGATATCCACAAGAAGAGATGTGGATGAGAGGATCCCACATGTGTTGACTATTCAAAGGGCACTCTCTATATAAGAGGCCTATCATGTATGGTTGAGTATAGCACATTGGAATAGATTGAGTGTTTCATACTTCCTGTCTTTCTCTCCATGGCCTTCCGTATTTGGTTTGATCCTCCATGATCTTTATGCTCTTTAAGTGATAGATTAGGCTAGTACGATCCACACTTTGACATGGTATCAGAGCATAGGTTTAGCTCTCCTAGTTTAGCTCATTAGTAGTTCACTAGGATTGCTTCCATTCCTTGATTAGTTTTAGAATGTAAGATTAGTTTTAGATCTCAAGAGTTCTTCATTTAGAGAGTTCAATTCATTGTGAGCTTGAGTGTTCCTTATTGTGTGAGAGAGAGAGACTCCCTTGAGTATTTTCTTTGAGAGATATATTGTGTGTGTGAGAGTTTCTTGAAGTGAGAATTCTTGTAAGGTTCATTCTTCCTGAGTGGTCCTTTTGCTCATTGAGAGAGAAAGATATTTCTATTGTTCTTCTCCAAGAGAAAGAGAGGGAGATACTCTAAAGGCTACGACCTACAGTTATGATCTGCATCTACCTAAAGCTACATAGCCAATAGAGTCAGCTCTCCCAGCTTCAAAGACTCTAGCAGATGCTCCATCAGTGCCTCCAACAAGAAGCTCTACCACAGCCTCCTAGAGTCACAGCTCGTTGGCCTCTCCATCAACTAACAAAAGAAAAGAGCCATAGCCTTCAAACGGCTTGAATGACTCCAACAAGTGCCTCTTGGTCTTCACACAGCCACAACGAACTATCTAGTAGCCCCTATGCGCCAGACTCCCACACAATGGATTAGCTACACCAACTAGCTACGCAAAGGTTGTTTGAAGGCTACATCTGCATACAAATGATCTCTTGGCTCCTACACCAAGCTTCAACGCTCGGATGCGGCCCTCTACAACGTCCTCTAGCCTGTAGACCAGGCTCTAAATCGACAACAATGCTATCCAATGACCCATGTCTTTGAAGGTAATGGCTGCTTCTTCGGCTTGCATAAGAGATAGCAACTCAACTCCAATCACCAGGTGATTATCCCCAACACAACGAGCTCCATTGTGACCCTCGAAGACCTACCTCCAAGCCTCACCACTTCCACCACCTCTCGTCTTCCCAACAACGAAACTTTTGCCCATGCCCGAAGGAATCTACTAGCAACTTGGAGCTCTCCAAATTGCATTAGCCTCTTGATTGCCAGTGTTGTTGACTCGAAGGAACCACGGCTTAGAAGAAGCTCCTTGCTGAAGCCACGAGTTGCTCTGCTCAACTCCCTATGGCTATAACGATGAGGATCGATATCGATGAAATCTGAGTAGATGAATTCCCTTTGGAGCCACTATGGCTTCTTCCAATGTAGTATGAACGCCATGGTCACCCTACTGCAAGCAACTACAAGAGTGGTTGTGATGAGAGCTGCAATTAAGAAGGCCTTTCGTTTACAAGATTTGCAATGAAGAGGGGCGATACTCGCAGTATTGAAAGCAGCGGGTGCTAGAAATTCATTGGGAACTGGCGAAGAAGATGGGCCACTGTGTTGTTCGTTGGGAGCTGCTTGCAAAGAAGGCAGTGACTCCACAGGCCTCATGGGATCCACATACATCCCCGTCGCACTTGCATCGCATATTTCCACAAAGGTTTCATAACCTTCGGCCACGTAGCAGATAGGGATGGTCATGTTAACTGTGGTTAGTTTCCACTTTATCTGTGGTCAGTAGAGTGCCACATGGCACACATGCTTATGACATGTGTCACACAGTGCCACCCAAGCACAATCCCTTGCTAAGCACAATGTGAGTGCAGCATGTGAATCCCTCTTCCACATCATCAAAGGCTCTCTTCTTCATAGAAACTTTGACAAGCCATAACTTCCAATCCAGGAAGAATTTGGCCACGTTCCAAAGAGAAAAAGTGATCGTTTTTTCAAGCTCTACGTGCCTGTCAGATCAAAATCATTGTATGCAATTAGACACTGCCAATATTGAAAGAAATCAATTGGTAAGACCTTTGCAACAAATGATAAAGCAAAGCATGAATGCACACATTGCTGTCATAAGCATGCCAAAAGCACAAGTGCATGAGATGACCATAGCACGAAGCATGGCATCCACACATAAAGCATCAAGGCACATGGAAAAACAAAGCATCATGCATGAAGCTACACCAAGCAAAGAAGCGAATGCCATCGTCATGAAGCCATTGTGGGCGTTAAAGGTCACTGTGCCTTCACCCCAGTTATGTACAATACTCAAACACATATATTAATGAATGAAAAAGAAGATTAGGGTGGTTCTGCACCCACCAAACTTGTGTAGCTCTTTGTATCTCTCTCTCCTTCTTCCATTCTTGCTTCCGTTGAGAGCACTCTGAATTGGTATCAGAGCTCGGGTGATCTAGCTAAGCGTGCGTGAATGCTTGAAGCTCAGTAGCTCTGTGGGAGGAAGGAGAAGCTTTGTGGGAAGCTTTGTGGGTGACTTTACTTGCATCCGAGTGTGCAGAGACCTTGGAGGAACCCTCAGGGGGGTCACTATATATAAACCCTCTATATCACGTGCATTCAAGGCCTATATTTAAAATCCCTTATCTGTAAATTTTTTCATTAATAAAATGTACCCCTTTTCTATACAAATCTGTAAATTTTTTCCAAAACTATTTTAAATAGTCCCTTATGTATATTTATTTCTGTAAATTTTAGAAATAAAAAATATCCTTATGTTGAACTCACGTGATAGGGTTACATATGATGAGTGACCCCCCGAGGAGGAACCTTTGGAAAAGTCACTTTGGCTTTGCAAAGTGGTTTTGAGAGCCTGTTAAGAGCTTTCAAAGAAAAAGTCGTTTTTTGAGCTTTTCCCTGTTCCGTTCGATGACAGAGACTCCATATTGACTTGTAGAGGCAACTATTGCTTGCTTTTGGTGTCCACATTACTTCAGGAGCTTGGAAACACCTTCATTCTTGAATCTGGGATCATTTCATTGGATTTCTGACTCACTGTGTCAATTCCTGCGTTTTTTGCCCGGGTGTTGGAACTCAAGTTTGGAGCAACCATTTGCAGATCTGTCAGTTCCAGTGGACTTAGGAGGTCCTTAAACTTCTATGTTGCTCATCATTTGCACTCCGGTGAAGTTTATAAACAGCTCTGTTTCCAAAAACGTTTTTCAGTCCGTGTGTTGGACCCAGTGATTGAGACCACGGTTTCCAAAACCGTCTGTCCCATTGCGTTTCGAACACCCAAAAACCCCTACCTATCAGTTCTTGCACGATTCGGTGGAGGATTTTCAGAGTTATAGATCTCTGTGTATTCGATTCCGTCTCTCTGTTATGCATTTTTTCATACTAAGGTTTTGAAACCTTAGATTTATGCCACATGGTCCCATTTCTCACTCATCGGTTGGGATTTTGGAGTTCTGGCAGAAGAGAGATATTTGCAGATTTTCTTGTTGAGTCCGATTATGCAATGGCGCCCATGTTTTGAGGCATCTCAGGTTCTATTTTCAGTAGCGCTCATTACCGTGGAACTATGATTTCTTGAGCATACCTTATGCAGATCACTCTGGTTGCAGTAGTTTGAGCAGTGTGCGCTCATTCGTGGTGTGCATTGGGTTGTAGTGGATGATTTATAGGCCATTTGGATGCATTGCGGTCCTTATTGGATGCACTGATAGGCCCAAATTGCCTTGTGGGATGCTATTTTTATGGACGCTTTGCACATGGATGCTATTTTATGCTGAGGGACAGCTTTGATACATTGCAGGTGATGCACTGATAGTGCTATGCTCTCTTGGATGAGATATTATTGATGCATATGCCAGTGGACGGTGTTTATGCTTGAGTCATTTGGCACTTATTGGCATTTTCTTTTGGGCCAGATTTGCTCATATGGATGCATAGTATATGCACATGAGTTAGATGCATCTTTTGATGCTTTGAGCTTTGAGTTTTGGTGATATTTCACTCTATTGTGGCATACACATTTGGGTGCACCTAGTATTATTTGGTGTGATTCTCTCTTGCAGGCACTAGCATTTGGGATTTTGTTTCATTTGCATCATGGCATCCTCTTCCACGTCTGAAAAGGAGTTTTTCAGTATTAAAAAGTTTGATGGGACAAACTTTTCTTTGTGGAAAGAGCAGATAAGGGATGTGCTTATTCAAAAGAAGCAGATTAAACCCTTGGTAGGGATTGAAGCTAAGCCTGCAAATATGTCTGAGGATGATTGGAATGAGTTGTATGCATTAGCAAAGTCTACTATTAGACTTCATCTTGCAGAGTCAGTTTATTTCACAGTAGTAAATGAGCAGACTACGGAAGATTTGTGGAAGAAACTGTGTGCCACTTATGAGAAGGAAACTGCCTCTAATAAAGTTTACCTCATGAAGAGGTTGTTTGAGCTGCAGATGAAGGAAGGGGTCTCCATTGCTTCTCACTTGAATGAATTCAATATTATTTTCAGCCAGCTTCAGGCTCAGAAGATGAATTTTGACGCGGAGACTAAGGCAATATTTCTCTTATGTTCATTGCCATCCTCATGGGCTTCCGTACAGCTGTCAGTAACTCTGCACCTGGTGGAGTACTGAAATTTGATGATGTTGTGGGTAGCTTGTTGGCCGAGGAGATTAGACGGAAGTCTATGGATGGCAACAAGCAGGATGCAGCCTTAAATGTGCAAAGGGGCAGATCACAATTCAGGGGGAAGTCCCAAGAAAGAGGGAAGTCTCGTAGCAAATCCAGGGCACGGAACATTGAGTGTTACCACTGTGGCAAGAAGGGCCATATGAAAAAGGATTGCTACAAGCTGAAAAGAGAGCAAAAGGATAAGAAAAAGAATGCAAATTGGGGTGCAAATCAAAAGGAAGAGAGTCCAAGGGAGGACAAAGGAAAAGTGAAGATCGAGGAGATCAATGCAGTCACACATGATAGTGACAATGATGTTCTCTTCATGTCTACTTTATCTGCAGAGTTGCTTATCACTTCAGATGATGCATATTCCCAGGATTGGATTTTGGATTTTGGTGCTTCATTCCATGTTACTCCCCATAGGGAATGGTTCTCCACTTATGACAGTGGAAAGATAGGTTGTGTGCATCTTGGAAATGACTATGCATGTGACATAGTGGGAGCAGGTGACATAAAGTTTTCTTTTGCAAATGGGTCTGCATTTGTTTTGAAACATGTGAGACATGTGCCTAAGCTGACCAAGAGTCTTATTTCAGTGGGTCAGCTAGATGATGCTGGTTTTCACACCACTTTTGGCTTTCAGAGTTGGAAAATTCAAAAGGGCTCTATGCTTTTGGCCAGGGGTGCCAAGTGTGGGACTTTGTATCACTTACATGTATCAGGGGTATTTGATCATGTTGTTGCAATAACTGAGCAGCCAAGCACTTCTTTGTGGCATTGCAGGTTGGGGCACATGAGCCAGAATGGAATGAAACTCTTATGCCGTTTGGGTTATGTACCGCATTTGAGTTTCTCTGATTTTGAATTTTGTGAGCACTGTCTCTATGGGAAGCAGACTAAATCAGCCCATAAAAGAAGGGGAAAGAAAGAGTTTGAAATGCTTGATTTGGTGCATTCAGACGTATGTGGTCCCATGCCTACACGGTCATTAGGCGGGGCTGAATACTATGTGACATTCATTGATGATGCAACTAGGAAAGTGTGGGCTTATGCTATAGCTCGAAAGAGTGATGTGTTCCAGGTATTTCAGAAATGGCTGGCCTTGGTTGAAAATCTCAGTCAGGTAGAATGCTTAAATGCCTACGGACTGACAATGGTGGAGAGTATCTCTCTCATGACTTTCAGCATTTCTGTGATACTTGTGGGATTAAGAGGGAGCTTACATCCCCTCGTACTCCAGAGCAAAATCCAGTTGTAGAAAAGATGAACCGTACCATTCAAGAAAGGTTGTAATGCATGCTTTCCAATGCAAGTCTTTCTGGTGGTTTTTGGGCTGAGGCAATGAAGATTGCAGTGCATGTGATCAATAGATCACCTAGTAAGAGTTTGGATGGTGGTATTCCTGAAGAGGCATGGAGTGGAAAGAAGCCCTCTTACTCTCATTTGCGTATATTTGGGTGTGAGGCATATGCACATGTGCCAAAAGAGCTTCGAAAGAAGCTAGATCCTAAGTCTAGGAAATGCATCTTTCTAGGTTATGGTGAAAGTGGAGAGATGGGCTATCGTCTCTGGGATCCAGAAGCAAAGAAGATCATACGCAGCCATGATGTGGTCTTCAATGAGAAGAAGATGCATAAGGCACCCATGAGGGATGTGGAAATGAGGAGAATCACTTTCCAGGATGTGAATCCACCTGCATATGTTGATAGACAGCAAGCTGTCCATGCACCAAATGTGCAAGAAATGGTGCCACCAAGTACTCCCACAGGTATACAATCAAGGGTAGATGATGGATCATCTATTGGTGGAAATGATGAGCCAAATGTGGCTGATAGGCAAATGGGGCAGCAAGCTGAAATGCCCTTGAGAAGATCATCTAGAGTGTCTAGACCGCCTGATAAGTTTGTTTTAGGGGTAGACTATGTGATGCTTACTGATTGCGAGGAGCCTTCTTGCTACAGAGAGGCTATGATGCATGAGGATCAATGCAAGTGGGAGTATGCTATGCAATCAGAGATGAGTTCACTTATGAAGAATAAGACTTGGGACTTGGTTTCTTTGCCACATGGAAAGAAAGCATTGCCATGTAAATGGGTCTACAAAATGAAGGTCACAGGTGATGATGTGCCTAGGTACAAGGCCCGTTTGGTTGCTAAAGGGTTCAAGCAAGAGAAGGGTGTGGACTTTGATGAGATATTCTCTCCGGTTGTGAAGATGACCACACTTAGATGCATGCTTGGACTAGTGGCATCAGAGGATATGGAGCTTATGCAAATGGATGTCAAGACAGCTTTCTTGCATGGGGATTTGCATGAAGAAATTTACATGGTGCAGCCGAAAGGCTTTGAAGAAAAGGAAAAAGAGCATTTAACACTATATTAGAGAATTTGGGAAAATCCCAATTCCCACGAAATGAAATATAGTCACTTCAAAAGTAAAATTTGATGTTTTTTAATGAAACATTAGCTCCATTGAGGACCCAAGTTTCAATTATGTTGGGGGATACTAGACCATGCACAATACTTTCCCAATTCCTAGAAACACAAGCAAAAATCTTCTGTATGTTGCTATGGCAAAAGGCCTTAATAGATGTGAACATGGCTCCATGGCCAAAACATTTGTTGATTTGCTAGTGAAAGAAAGATGTTTGTTGTTTCGTATGCATCGAAACCACAAACAAAAGCCAATTTATAGATGTTGCGTTAGGAAGATTCATTGGAGTAAATTAAATTGCAGTATTGATATATGCAATAGGATTGTTATAGATCTTTGACATCCATCATATAAATGTGGTCTTCAAAAACAAAATTAAACTTGCAACAACTGTCAATTTTTATTTGGTACATTAGATGTATCAAATTAATGTCAAATGCATATGTTTCTATGTTGATAAATTGCAGTATTGACATATGCAATAGGATTATGGTAGAGCTTTGACATCTATCATATAAATGTGGTGTTCAAAAACACCGTTCCATCACAATAGAGCTCATGAAACTCAGAGACATGGTCTTGATAAAAACCTTTTTTTAAATTGCTTTCTTGTACTAAATATAATCAAAACCATTGACACATAGCCAATTTTGCACCACATAGTTTAACATAATCATTAACAATTCCATACTAGTATTCATACTCACAAAGTAGCTCATCTCCGAACGAGATATCCTTTATGGTTTGCACAGTAATGTAGCCATGGGCACTCAAATTTCCTTGTGACTTTTGAGCCCAAGGTGGTAGTTTAGGGATGTATACAAATATAACATTTGTTCTTTCTTTATAATACATTGAGCTATTTATATATCCAGCAATGTTTCCATACAATACATCTCCCACAATACATTTCACAACTGTCAATGGCTCAATGAATGGATCTTCAAACATTCCATAAGTCTTCATCCTTGGGAAAAACTTGAGGAGAGATCTCCAAGTATCATAATCAGACTTTGGACCATTATATACCATCAAATCTTGTTTTTTCTTGATGCTCGTATGTACAAAAAGACCATATCCTGCCCCAGGTATTGTTGATTTCTTTACTTCATAATGGATGCCATTCATTTCGAACACGTGCTCAATGGGTATGGGCAATTTATGTTTCCATAAGCCATTGGATGCAGGATCAAAATTTGTAATAAGATAGCTCTTCAACTTTTCAGGACAATCTGCAACACCTATCATATGTTTAAAATCAAAGAATCATTCTTTTAGTGGAGGAATACAAACTCACATCACAAAGCACATAGCATTTTTTGGACAAGGTACTAACTCAATGTCTATTAATTCTTTCTTAAAACAAATTGAAACATAATGTTTTGCAAATCGAATCTAACCAAATAGTGTCCAAATATAAATCAGATTGTAGGTACAAATGTTTTAGTTGAGCATTTGTGTTTGCAACTCTAATTAACAAGATCGCTCACATTCCCTAAGGGTTGTCTATGCAATAAAATCGAATCAAGTTGGCTAAGAATGCCCTTGCAGCATCGGCAGTGATTCCCCTTTCCTTGCATCCAAGAACGATAGCAAAGCGTTTTGCCTCACTATCTTTCAATGGCCCCATTTTGGCAATTTTTCCTAGCATGCATTCTTCCTCTTCATTCAATGTAACATGTTGAGCATGCACCATACTTCTTGTAGTAGGACAAGTCCCTCTCACTCTAGTTTTGGTCATTGGTGAAGTAATACCTTTCTCTGTCTCTTTTTTTGAACTACGAGTAGACATATGAGATTCGACATTCATCCTTTCGAGAACTTCTTTGTTTTTTTCTTTGAATTCAAGGATCACTGGTTGAAAATAATAGAACATATCATGCCCTTCGACAATCGGAGCTTGACCAAATCTGTTAGAAGAGATGGCACTGCGCACATCTACTGCATCATCTAGCATCTGTAGGTACGGTAATAACTCATGAAGCAAAATAGAATCACCACAATCTATATCAAATTTTGTAGGGAAAATGCAATTTTCTGCTGGATTAACACAACCCGTGTAAGGCGAAACATCAATGAACACTGTTCTTGCTGGTTTGCATTCCTCTTTAAAACAACACCACACTCTCATTAATGGTTTAAACTCCGCTTCCACATTCATCCTATCTGGTCGAATGATTCTACTCTTTGTATGCTTGTGGCATGCTATCGCACCCCAAACCATGAAGAAATGTAACTTTTTGTTAACAGGGACATGCACAAAACAGTCACACCAAAAACTTTGAAATGTGCAACTGGAGGTTTCTTACTAGAAAAGGCCTACAGTGGAGTCATCCCATTCATAGCCTTCATGTAGCTACGATTCAGAATGTAAACTGCCGTATTACATGCTTCAGCCCAGAAAGTCTTTGGCCTTTCATCATACTCCTGCCCATTTTGCAAATGACGTGCATCTTGTGCTCTACTACTCCATTTTGCTATGGTGTATGTGGCGGGGGTTTCTGCCTCTTGATCCCGTGACTCACCACCTCTGTCTGATCTCAACTTCTTCACCTTCCTCCTCGTTTCTTTCTCGACCATTACATGCCATTCTTTGAACTTACTAAAAGCCTCATCTTTGGTCTTCAAGAAGTATATCCATATCCTTCTACTGTAGTCGTCGATCAACATCATGAAGTAGTAGGAACCACCCAAAGCTTCCATCTCCATCTTTTCGCAAAGGTCCATGTGAACGAGCTCTAGAGGAGCCTTTGCCCTACTGGCCTCTTTAGGAAAGGGCTACCGATGCTGCTTGCCCATCATGCAAGCTTCACATACATCGGGCAGATCTATAATTTTTGGTAGGTCTGCAATCATTCTAGTTTTATGCATCTCCTTTAAAGAACTAAGGTTTAGATGACCAAACCTCCCATGCCACAGGTTAGTGGTGCTCACATAAGCTCGAGCACTGAAAGCTGAGAGTTCGTAGATGTTGTACCATGTACCTTTACCAACGATCTTCCCTTGAAGATCCAAAATCTATGCACCGTTCTTATCAAATTGAACTTTGAAGTCCCGATCCATGATCGCAGATATGGACAAGTTCCTCTTGATATCTGGCACATAAAGAACATCGAACAACTGTTTTACAACTCCATCTGACTTGAGAGCAATCGTACCTTTTCCTTTTATTGGACATTTTGCATCATTGCCGACTGCTACTAGGATGTCATTCCCTACCAGATGTAGAGAGGTATACCAATCCTTCTGACTGGTCATGTGGTGTGATGCACCACTGTCAATAATCCAAGGTTCATCTGTAGGTACATGAACTGCCTCCACAACTAGTTTGGCTTTGTATCTTTGAATACTTCCATTTGGATTGTACTTCACTTTGTATACCCATTTGTCTGCTATGGCCTTCTTTCACGGTGGAAGGTCGCATAATTCCCAAGCATCCATTTCTTGTACAAAGCATCCATTTCTTCATTCATAGCAGTTTGACATTCTGGCTTGTCTACTACATCTTCCAAGTACACTAGCTCTTCTGTAGCCATGATGGCAGTCATAAGAGCATAGTTGGTGGTTTCAATCTGAATTGCTTTGCCTTTCTGAGCATATGTCAATCTACACTACAAGGCATAGGCCCTTTTTTGATGTAAATACCGACATTTTTTACACTAATTTTTTTTTAAAACGTGCACAAAGTTCGTTATTAACGTCGTTATAAGCATCGAAAAAGAATGGTCGCTATGTAAGCATCGCTATATAGCGACGCTAATAAATGTCACTATATAGCGACACTGGTAAACGTTGCTATATAGCGACACTGACAAATGTCACTATATAGCGACGATTAACAAAGAGATAAAAAAGCATTAATGGGGCTAAACAGGGCCATAGCAAGCCCTGTTTTGGCAAATCTCCTCAATTTCTCTGAACAGCTCTACTGGTACTGCCTGTGCGCTATCGCTGGACTCTTTCTTTACTCCGTTCTTCTCATCTGCAATCTTCTTTTGGCACTCATTCTGCTTGTGCCCTGCCTTGTTGGAATAGAAGCAGTTGACCTTCTTCTTTCTCTTTTTATCATCAGAAGAAGATGGGTTACTAGACTCCTTACCTTTATCTTTCTTTGATCCAGCCTAGAAAGCTGAATCTTCTCCAGTCCTTGTCTTTTGACGCATCTACTCTTCTAGAAGCATTGCACTGAAATCCTCAAAGTTGAGGGGTGAATTTTTGTTCTGTGTATTCAGCACCATAACAAGACCATCGTACTTTGGTGGGAGAATCTGTCTGCATCTTCGTGCTAGATTCTCGATGGTGATGGTGATGCCAATCGCAGTCATCTGATCGCATAGATTCTTCACCCTGGTGATGAACTTCTCTGTTGTTTCAGACTCTGATAGTTTCTCGTTCGTGAGTTGAGTCTCTTGATTCTAAATCCGTATCTGATTCGTGGTCTCGTATTGATTTTTCAAGATCGTCCATGCCTCTCCATTGTGGAGACATGTTGAATTAATGCCATGACCGAATCACTTACACTGCAAATAATAGAACATAGCGCATCTGCATTTCTTCTTATCCACACAAGAATATCATCGATAGTTGGTACTATCTGTTGTGCTGCATTGGCTAGATTCCGGTCTCGCAACCGGATTCAGGTCCACCCTAGTAGCAGTATCCCAAAGCTCATATGTGCTTAGGATGGTCTTCATCTTGAAATTCTAGAGTGGATAGTTAGTGCCATCCGCTTTCGCCGAACGGTGGGATTCGCAGTCTTGCGGGTTGGGCCATCTCTCACAATCTACTCGCAAACAAAAACACACTACCAAATCTTCTTGCTAGAGCCCAAGCTCTGATACCATGTAAGAAAATAATATGTCTGTGCTCAATAGATAACATGATCTCGTATGCAAGAGAGAAAAGCAGATAGTATGGAGAATAAAAAATTTGATTACTGTAAAACTGATACAATAGATGCGCTACCTCCCAACCATGTGCTCCTGTGTGAGAAGCTTCGATGGCATGCTGGAAACACTAGAGGACGGAGGCTGGATGCTAAGGAATCAGGGTTGCTATAGCCAATGATGAATATGGGCTTCACAGGCTTGCTCTTATATAGCCACTAGTTGTAGTCGGTTAGACCCAATTGGGAGACCCACCCAATCCACCCAAAATGGCCGACTACGGTCCCAAAATAGGCCACTGACCACATGTTAAATTGTGGCACAGAATAGAGCAACTAACCTACGGTTGCCATTCAGCCCAGAGCCCATTCGGGATCATCTAGGACTCCAAATGGCGGGCCCCGCAACCCAAGAGTGGGCTACTACCCCGAGAAATACTCCATCTACCCTCAGTGCAATCGGTCATGGGATGCCCACACTCATACAATTTGATAATGAATACTAACTTTCCTTCACAATCTGAAAGATTTAAATATTTACATGATTAGAAAAGATTTTAATAAAAATTGTAACTCTCTAAAAAATATAATTTTAACCTACCCCATGCTTTCATGTTATAAAACTCCACCATTGCATCTTGGACCCTATGTACATCCAAAAAAACATTATTATGCTCTGTGTACTCAAAGGTTCTTGGTCCTTGCTTTGCCCCTTTGGTAGTTGGTCCTCCTTTCTTTTTGCTATGTTGGACATTTGTCTTGTTTATGCCTTCCAACATCATGCTTTCTGAGATGTGTATAAATCCACCCAACAAATCTTGAACATTAGAATTTTGTTTCTTTCCTTGCATTTCTAATGTATACTGGTCTCGACAATAGAGGATTTTTAATGCCTTGACCTCAAAGTGCACTTACAAAGACATTATACATAGCTAAGTACCCTTGCCGACTAATGCCATTAGCATCACATGCATGGACAACTTCCAATTGATCTACAAGATTCTCTAAATCAGTTGCAACCTCTTGTAATATTGCATGTTGCAATGCACGCCGACGGGGGAGAATAGAAATGAATTCTTTCTTCTTAACTACACTCTTTAGGGCACAAAGTTTGTCAGAGGAATGTCTTCCAATAACCTTGTCCATAAAATTTCTGCAGAAATCATTGATAACATTAGAAAAATAAATGACTCATTTGTTAGTAATGCTCCATAATTACAAAATAGTCCAAATATACATACCTTGTAGCTTTCACCCTATGCTTCCTTGCTCCACCACCATATGCCAAGCTCTCCATTGGTTGCACGGTCTTGATCCTATGCTTGTAACCTAGAGGGGTTCTTTTTATCCTTTCTAATCTTCTAGTCAATTTAGCAAGCTCTTGTTGGATACACCAAGTCTTTTTCAATAGTTTGTTCTTCTCATCTATTAATCTTATGTTTGTCTCTTGTGACCTCTCTTTTGCAATTCTGAGTCAGCAAGGCTTTTTGATTCTTAGGTTAGTTGTTCTTGGAGGTTATGCATGGTATCTCTAAGTATCTTTATCTCTCCTCCCATTCTCAACAAATGAACCTTCGCAAAGTGTGCTTCAACATTGGAATGGCCGATGCGTTTAGAATATCCTAGTAAGCCTTAAAGACCATCTCCTATGTATTGAATCAAACTCGTCACATTTTCAAACAAAGGTGGAGCACCTGTCAAAGGATCCACTGGATAGAGTCCACCAACACTCCATAAGTTGACATGCTTTGTTTCTTGTTGTCACAATTGATCTAATGTCTTTGAAGACAACATTGTGGCCATAACATTTACGAGTCATGGCATACTCTGGTGCAACTTTGATGTGCAAGGTGCTTTTTCGTGGCTTGTTGGTGCGATCTTCCAATGGAGCCATGAGAGGACTTTAGAAATAAGGCCTTGGATTAGTTCAAAGAATAGAATAGAATTAATGGAAACAAGTTTGGGATAATGGAAATATATAATAGGATCAATGGAAGCAAGTTTGGGACAAAATGATGAGAAGAAATTGGATTTGGGTGTTGCAAAGTGCTTATAATATAAGGAGTATGAATGTGGGATTAGAAGATGATTACGGTGAGAGGGAATAGGATTTAGATGTTGAAAAGTGATTTGGGTGCATAGGCATGGTTTGGGGAAAGGTTTTGAAGAGTTTTGGGCCATTTTGGGCACTTTTGAAAAATTTCAAATTTTTAGGCTAGGGTGTACCCGCGATATACTTTTTGGGGATGTGGACCACCTAAAGGTTGTAAAGAGAGTTAAATTTTTGAGAGTGGGGGGGCCCTCCAACTAGGAGAGGGAAGTGCACTTTTGGGGACCACCAAGGGCCTAGGGAGATGTACTTTTTTGTCCCCATACATGGGGTGATGGGATGCTTTGTAGGCCTTATTAGTTCTTAATCCATTTTGCTAATCCACTCCTTATGAGGCCCTTTTTGAGTCCAAAATTACCCTAATGGATTGTTTGTGTACATGATTTTTTTGAAAGGGTTTGAGTTAGTCAATCAGTTAATTAGCTAGTGGATACCATCATAATAGAGAGCTGATTTATGCCAGGTGGTTGCTAGTGTTCTAGTTGTAGGTAGCTACCATCATAACAGTGAGCACAATTTTTGCCACGTGGTAGCTACCACCACAATAGAGAGCATAATGTTTGCTAGGTGGTAACTACAAACATAAAAGATGGTAGCTACCACCACACATAATTTTGATACAATCTGGGGACTATGTGAGCTAAGGCAATGTATTTCACTTATACATGAATAAATGATGCTTTTTTAGTATTCTATCAACATGTGGTATTTAATATTCTCTTGAAGAAAGTTTGTGTTGCATGGTTATGCACAACTGAGTGAAAGATTAGGGATTGTTTGTGTACATGCTTTTTTTGGAAGGGGTTTGAGTTAGTTAATCTATTAATTAGTTGAGCATAATTTTTTCTAGGTGGTAGCTACCACCACAATAGAGAGCACAATGTTTACCATGTGGTAACTACAAACATAACAGGTGGTAGCTACCACCACACATAATTTTACCTAGGTGGTCAAGCCATAAAATAGCTAGTAGCTAGCATCATGAGAGAGATCACCTACTCTGGGGGAAATTGATAGCAACCACATACAATGACATTGCTCACAATATTAACCCTCTTCTTTGAACTAGGGTAGCATGAGGGTAGCATGAGGCACCTCAACTTCATGCACCTAAATGTGGATGCCTAGTCATCACAAATGTGTAAACCTATTCTGCATTAAGTGCCCCATTTTCATGTATTGCAAATGAGATCAAAGTCATGAAAAGAACCAACCGAAATATAGAATAGAATGTATTTCATTTAATGGAAGTTATCAATAAAGTAAGTAGTAGCCTACACTTGTTCCTATTTTTTATCTCCGCTAGCTTCTCGGATTATGTGATAGCATTGTATTACATGATGCTTATTCTACATATCAAATGGAATGCTATTATAAATAGCTTCATACACTTCAAAGGACAATACATATGTTCTCACATGTCCTTCCTTCTCCATTGGAAACTTGATAGCTCTGACAAGGTGGGACTCGATGAAGACTTTAGGCTCCAACCTTAAAAGCCTGTACTCGTATTGATTTCCTTGAGTTTTCTTTTACCAAAATCCCATGACCACAAATGAGCCTGGACCACAAACATTCTCCCATGCATCTTTAAGTGGAACGTCTGTCTTTTCCTTCCCCTGTGTGCATTTTAGAATATAGAAATCCACAAGCTGATCATTGTTAGGAGGAGCTATAACATCAAAATTATCACCAACACAAAGTTCATCACTCAAGGCATCATGGTGTCCTTCAAATTCTGGAGTATCAATTTTATCCTCATCTTCAATGATATTCTCTGAGGACTATAGGGTAACATACTCCTAAAAGGGAACGTGTGATGTATTGGAACACTTCCTCCATTTTCACTGCATGTTGGCGCTACAAAAACACGAAAATTGCATGTACCTTAAAGCTATTCCATTTGTTAAAGAAGAGCCCAATGCACAATGCAACTCATGCAAATTAGGCACAACTTTACAATCCCAATTCTTGCTTCTATCCACATCACCTTCCTTGGTTTCCCAAAACACTTGGGTAATGGGTTGAGCCTTTGAGGGGTATGTGGCATCAGCCCCTTCGGACAATGTCTCTCTTAGAAATAACACCACTTCCTTTGCACATTGGAGCCTTGCACCATTTGGCTTTAGCTGCTCATGAGTGAGATGCCTTTTAAGAACAGCCTGTAGAATCCCGTAGGATAGAATAGATGCATCTTGCAAGAGGTGTGAGAGCATAATGAAAGAAAGATGGTAGTTCTCTATTATGGATTGTGAGAGAGAGGACTCTCTCTTATAGAAAGGGGGAGAAGGTAATACCTTTCCTACATAAGTGGCAATTAGCCCCTACATCAGTGGGAATCAATCCCTACATCAGTGGGATTGCCTTTGGCTTACATCATCACTTAGCTCACACACTAGACACATCATAGCACTTGATGTGCCTTTACAACAGACACAAACACGCACGTGACTCCCCTAGATGCACACATGCACCATAGAGCAAGCCCTTGATCATACTTATCCCAACATACCCCCCCTCAAGGGGTTGCCTCTTGCAGTGTCAAGGGTACATCTAGTCTCATAGTTTCTCATGCCATCTCATGGTGGCCAAGGATAAATCTATGGCTAGGATCTCATGCTAGCAAGGGTTCCCAAGGGTGTGAGGTTCACAGAAATGGGATAGTCAAAACATATATCACATGGTCTACATCATATGGTGACCAGAGGTGATTTACAAAAGACATAACATATGATATTCTATTTGGAGTACTACTCCAGGCAGAGAACCTCAAAATTTGACCAAGTGATGATAAACAAAAAAGTGCTTAAAAAGCATAGTCTTCATAGGAGGCCTCATCTTGTGGAGGCACATCAACTGAAAGTAGATTGGCAGTTTCTAGCTTTGTAGTTGCTTCCTTTTTGGCTTTACAATACTTTTCATGGTTATTGTTTTTGCCACAATGTTTGCAAGGATTGATCTTGAAGCAATCTTTTGAGAGGTGATTAGTCTTCCCACAATGTCTACAAAGTGAAAACTTGCCCTTTTGAGTTTTTATGGCATAGGCTATGTCATTGCCTCTTCGGAGTTCCATGTGCCTTTCTTCTTCTTGAAGAGCAATAATAAGACCTTCAAGAGTAGGATTAGAAAATTTTTCAAAGTGGTAACAACATGATCATAATCTTCAGGCATACTTTTGAGCAACACTACCATTGCATCATCTGTTGTGATTGGAGAGTTGATAAAAGCAAGTTGAGTCATGAGACTCCACATGTGATTGACATGGGTAGCCAAAGGAGTGCCACTAGCCATCTTCAATTCAAAGAAAGTAATCTTAAGTGACAATTTTGAGATTTGAGAGCTAGCACCAAAAATAATATCAAGCTTTTGCCAAGCTTTAGAAGGAGACTCCAAATCAGAAATGTGATGAATATAGCCATCTCCTAAGCCAAGAGCAATGATTCCATAGGCTTTCTCCTCTATAGTACGATCTCATGCCGGGCGTGTTGGAGCTGAGGATTCTCTAGCATTAGAGGCTATTAAAGAAGAAGTTGAAGCAGGTTTGACAAGCCCCCAGAGGTTTTCCCTCATCAATGCAAACTTAACCTTCATCTGCCATGTGTGAAAGCCTTTACCATTGAACTTATCCATATTCAAGAAGGTAGCCATGAGAGGGTCTAACCCAAAATGGGCAGTGTCTACTCTCTTACAAGGCTCGAAAGAGTTAAAGAGCTTCAAAGTACAAGCATTTAGAGTGGCAAAGACTTGTATCCAAATTCCATACTACAAATCATAATGGAAATGATGCTTCAACTTGCATGCTTCATAGAGGTGGCTAAATGAAAGTATTCCAAGAAAATCCAGGTATAGCAACTTAAAGGAAAGCTGTAGCCTAGAATCCCATAGGATAGAATAGATGCATCTTGCAAGAGGTGTGAGAGCACAATGAAAGAAAGATGGTACTTCTCTATTATGGATTGTGAGAGAGAGGACTCTCTCTTATAGAAAGGGGGAGAAGGTAATACCTTCCCTACATAAGTGGCAATCAGCCCCTACATTAGTGAGAATCAGTCCCTACATCAGTGGGATGGCCTTTGGCTTACATCATCACTTAGGTCACACACTAGACACATCATAGCACTTGATGTGCCTTTACAACACACACAAACACACATGTGACTCCCCTAGATGCACACATGCACCATAGAGCAAGCCCTTGATCATACTTATCCCAATACAACCCTTGCACCATCGTGTTCAACCTTTCCATGTCTTGAACCAAGAAAATTATGTGTCACTTTCAATCCTATCATTATGCCATATCGAGCAACAAAGTAAAAAGGCCTCTTTGCTTTGAACTGTGAGGCTGCTCCATCTGACCACACCCAATGTTCATTGACCTGAATGCCTTCATCTTTCAGCCATTTATAATGGAGCATAAAGTAATGCTAAACAAAAAGAGTGTCATGCATCCTATCATCAGATATATAGAAGTGATAGTATTTGTGGACGATGCCTACAATACACACATACATAATTTGGACAAAGATTGTAACTTGGTTGGAGTGCCAATGCATGGATTGGATCTCATTTTGTTCCTTGAAAGGGTAGTTTTTGGCAAAATCCATGACAGATACCACCACTTCTTCAGGGAATCAAACAAGACACTCCTTGAATTGCTATGCCTGCCATCTGTAGATAAATTTATGCTTTATAAACTTGTTCAAGTGGTCCTTAAACATTACCAAAAGCTCCGTGCATTGCATGTCTTTGAATGAAATAACTTTCCTTTTTTTCTTTTTTCCATCAACTGTGGTTCCAACTTGGACATCCTCAAATATCTTTAGGGACACTGTACATGCAGTAAATGATTCCTCCCTTGGGCAACATGTCATTTTTCCTGCTCCACGTGGAGAGCATTGTCCCATCAAGCACTTAGGGCATGGTAGCTAGCACAGATTGCTTTCGGAAAAAGGACAAACTCCCAAAGCTCAATTATGCCTGTGAAAGTTTTCACACGTGCATTGCAACTATCACCTAAACCACAAATTTCACATTTGCAATTGCACTCTGCTCCATGCACACCAAAAGACACCTGTTTAAGTGGTTTACAACATCCTTCAAAAAAGACATTTGCACATGTGTGATGCAGCAACAAGTGTACTGATCATTAAGCTTGCACACAAAGTAAGGCTTCAACTTCTCAAAAGCCCTTTGGTGAATTTGTACCTCCAGGTGGCTCTTCTTGAAGGCAAGAAAGAACTCCACTTACATTAAACATTTTAGTTTGTTAGTGCTAGTTAAACATATTAGTTTGTTAGTACTCGTTAAAGTTATTGGGATAAATGTTAATAGATAGGGAGTTTCAAGTTTTCCTATGACAAGCAAAAGGATGAAAGGGATACTTCTCTTGTTGTTGTATGTACTAGCAAAAGAATACCTACCATTGTTCTGTTAGTGGCAAGTAGTTGTAGTTGGGAAGGGTAGTGGGGCTGCTCTGCATGATCCCTGCATGCTTGCCGAAATGGCCATGAGAGTGTGTACTATGTTAGTCCAAATTAGGGGGCATCCCTGACGGACTGATCTCGTAACTATCTCCCTTGACTCCACCAATAAGAACCTGGCTATGGGCTCTGATCTGTAGAGGGTTGACGCCCCTCTGATCCATGCATCTGAGAAGCCAAAATGAGTAAGTGTGCCCTCTAGAAAGCCCCATTCTACCCTGTCATAAGCTTTCTCAAAGTCCAAGAGTAGAATTGCCTCACAAAATGAGAAGATGTTATCAAAGATTCTCCTGCCATGCACAAAACCCATCTGAGTATCATGGATAAGATTTGGTAGAAACGGTTGTAGACAAAGGCTAATAGCTTTAGCTAGGATTTTGTACAAGGTGTATTGGTCTCCACTGAGACACTAAATTCATGCAACCCCCTTTCATAATCAAATGAATGAGCCCCTCTGTAAGTGAGTCTGGCATCTTACCCGAGTCCCAGACACCCTGCAGGCCTGAGGTAATGTGATCCCCAATCTGATCCCAAAAAGTAATTAAAAATAAGGGGGTAAGTCCATTTGAACCAAGACACTTGCCATTGTGAAGGGAAAAGAGAGTAGTACTGAACTCTATGTTGGTGAAGGGTGCATTAAGTGAAACAGTCATATCCCCTATCACCAACCCAGGTAAGTGTCACCAAATAGCCACTCTAGCATCATTTGTGGCCTAAGTGTCTGGATCTACTAAGAAGGGAGGCAGAAAAATTGGTGGCAACCTGCAAGATGGCATCTAGATGTGTCTGAGGAACTCTGCCTGAGTCAACAAGCTGTGAGACGCTCTCCCTACTATGTCTAGGGCCAAGAGTAGAGAAGAACTGCTTGTTGACCCTACCTCCCTTCTGTGTCCAAAATGACTCTCTAACATGAAAGGCATACTCTACTCGTTGATCTAAAAGTGACTGCTGCCGAGCCCTTGCTGCAGCAGCAAGGCACTCTTGAATCCAAGCATTTGTAGGCCTCTTCTGTTCCTCCCTTTGGAGGGTAGCCAACTACTGGCAGATACCTATTTCATGCCTAAGGATCTCACCCCTTCTGATATGAGCAACTGAAAGATAAAAGTCACTAATATCAGAGAGGGCTGTGGCTAATTCTAAAGAAGAAAGCTTCCCATCCTGCAAATGAGATACCCAGGTCCTCAACACTACCATTGTAAGGCCCTCCTCTCCATAGAAAGAATATGGAATCCTAACACTGGTGATACAACTTTGTGTTACAACTTCTACATGTAGAAAGAGAATGTGTTACAACTTTGTGTTACAACTTTGTGCTACAACTTTGTGATACAACTTTGTGTTACAACTTTGTGATACAACTTTGTGTTACAACTTCTACATATGACTTCAACTTTGTGTTACAATTTTGTGTTATAACTTTGTGATACAACTTTGTGTTACAATTCCTACATGTAGAGAGAGAAGCTCTCCAACTTGTATAAATACCCCATAATGGAATGAAGCCCACACTCTTTGGGGCATTGTGTTGAGTCTACTTTGGTATTCCAAGCATTTATCTCAAGTGTCCATGCTTCCTTGCACTCCATGTCCAAAAGCATGTCCTAACCTTGCAACTCCTCCTCCCCTCTCCTCCAACCTTGCAACCCATCCTCTCCCTCTCCTCCTCCCTCCTCCTCCTTCCTCCTCCTCCTTCCTCCTCCTCTGTCCTCCTCCTCCTCCTCCTCCTCCTCTCTCCTCCTCCTCCTCCTCTCTCCTCCTCCTCCCTCCTCCTCCTCCCTCCTCTCTCTTCTTTCCCCCATGCTCTTACACCTTCTTCCTCTCCCACTCCTATGCTCCCCCTAAACCCTTTGTTCATCAACCCTTAAATTCCATGATCTATGAGGGAGACGATTTCTCCACCATGTACTCTACCTTGAACCTTGCAACCTCCTTCTAATCCTGGACTCCTTCTAAACCCTGGAACCTCCTTCTAAACCTTGGAACCTCCTTCTAAACCCTGGAACTCCTTCTAAGCCCTAGAACCTCCTTCTAAACCCTGGAACTCCTTCTAAACCCTGGAACCTCCTTCTTACCCTAGAACCTCCTTCTAAACCTTGGAACCTCCTATGAACCCTGGAATCCTTCTAAACCCTGGAACCTCCTTCTAACCCTAGAACCTCCTTCTAACCCTTAAACTCCTCCTAAACCCTACAACCCCCAATGAGGCGAAAGCCTTCATTACGTCAGCCAGATTATACATGTTAATTTTACACATGCATGCACTTTGTTTGCTTATCACACTTAAGCCTATGTCTCTCACTGGAACACGACTCGAGGTCCTAAGCTACACATATACTACAATTGACAACCCCACTATATCTGTAGGTGACAAAAAGTCTCGGAACCTTGCATACTAAGAGGACCCAGATCTTCCTACGAAAGTAGTAGGAAAGAGCCAACATTTGGCACCGCTGTCGGGGAGACTAGCATCTCAAGTAAGAGTAAACATACGCATGTATGTGTAGAAAACAAACTACTTTGAACTTTCATGAAAATAACACTCAAGGGCAGATGAATCTCAATCAAGAGACTTCAGAAAAAGAACGAAAAGAAGAGCCTAACAAATTAATAAATGCAACTATGCGACCCAATACACATGACACATGTCAGGCGAGTTCAACCCTATCAGAGGCCGATCGTCGAGAAGTGGCAGAATACTTCAAGAATTATACAAGTGGTAGTGCGCCAATAGCAATGCCACTCAGAGAATCTGAAGTTCAAGAAACTGATAGCATTGGAGAAACTCCAATCTATGAGGGATCGGCAAAAACATGCACAATAAACCTCGCCCTTGAAGGGGAAGAAGAAAAATTGGTTTTCATTGGGAAACAGCTTCATCAAGAAGATGAAACCAAACTCAAAGAACTCCTAATGGAATACCGTGACTGCCTAGCATGGTCATACAAAGAGATGAAAGGAATTTCACCAGAAGTGGTAGTACACACGATAGCTATAAGGGAAGATACTCACTTTAAGGTATGTAGACCTTATCGCACAAATCCTAAATATGACACCATGATTTATGACGAGCTAGAAAAACTCCAAGATGCCAGATTCATCTATGAGATAGAGAACACTGATTGGGTTTTACCCATTGTCATTGTACTTAAATGCAACAAGAAGCTCAGAATATGTGTAAACTTAAAAAATGTGAATGCTGCCACAATTAGGGATCACTATCCCCTACCCTTAATAGAAACAGTGTTGGAAAAGGTGGTAGGATCCGAATTATATAGCTTCTTGGATGGCTTCAGTGGCTATAACCAAGTGCAAATTGCTCCTCAAGACCAATCAAAAATAGCATTTGCTACAGAACGGGTATTTTTTCATATAGAGTCATGCCATTTGGCCTTTGTAATGCCCCGGCCACATTCCAGTGAGTCATGTTCACAGCTTTCGAGTCATTTTTGAATAAGTTTTTATAGGTGTTCTTGGATGATTTGTGTATCCATTCAAACAAACAGGACCCTTCAAATGTCGTGAAGAAGTACTAATCAAATGCAGGGAGTATGGCATCTCCCTAAATCCAACAAAATGCCAGTTCATGGTCACCCACGGAGTTGTTTTGGGACACATCATCTCTCAACATGGGATTGCAACTGACATGGACAAAATCAAAATCATCATGTAATTGCCTCCTCCTACAAATTCCAAAGGTGTATAGGTCTTTATGGAACATGCTGGCTATTATAGAAGATTTATATTGTGGTATGCCATGATAGCTAGACCACTTTACAAATTATTAGTGGAGTTCTTATGGACTGAAGAGTGCGACCAAGCCTTTGAGCTTTTAAAGTGGTGCCTAATCACAGCACCCATCCTTATACCTCCCAATTGGGATATTGATTTTCATGTTCATACTGATGGATCCAAGTATGCAATTGGGAGTGTGCTTTGTCAACCTGGTGAACATAAGAAAGACTACCCCTTCTACTTCGCCAGTCGACAACTCAATGATGCAGAGATCAACTATACAACCATAGAAAGAGAAGCCCTAGCAATGGTATATAGTGTAAAGAAATTTCGACACTATCTATTGGCAAATGATTGTCTCTTCTACACCGACCATCATGCATTGCTTTATCTTGTGAATCATCCATGTACCACAGGAAGAATAACCACATGGCTCCTCTTGCTTCAAGAATTCAACTTCAAAATAGTGGTCCACAAAGGTGCCCAACACTACATTGCCGATCACATGTCTCAAGCCAAGTCAGAAGAAGAAGCCACTGGAGTAGAAGATGACTTACTAGATGCCACACTATATCAAATAGATGCTATTCCAGAATGGTGTGGAGATATCATTGGGTACTTGATGGCAGGAAGACCACCCCTTGACATGAAAGCAGTAGATGCCATAAAATTGATTCTAAAGGCTGCACCCTATCAACTCATTGCAGAGACAACTATACAAGATGGGCAAGGACAAGATATTAAGAAGATCTGTAATGCCTCATGAGATCATGCCAATCTTGAGTGAAGTCCATGAAGGCATTGCAGGAGGACACTTCCAAGGGGAAGCCACGGCAAGAAAAGTTCTCCTCGCAGGCTACTGGTGGCCAACACTGTGGACAGATGCCTATGAATATGTAAAAGGCTGTGATGTATGCCAGCAGACTATTAAACCACAACACAAAGACTTCAATCCCCTAACACCAATTGTTGCACAAAACCCATTTGAAAAATGGGGGATTGACTATGTGGATCCCATACATCCAGCAGCAAAAGGAACACATGTACGCTACATCATTGTGGCCACTGATTACTTTACAAAATGGGCTGAAACTAAAGCAATGAGAAAGGTAGATGCCAGAAGCACAACAAGATTCTTATATGAAAATGTGATCACCCAATTCAGATGCCCCATTGAAATTGTGTCGGATAGAGGCACACATTTTGTTAATGAGGTAATCCAAGAACTCTTGTCTGACTTCATGGTAATCCATAGAAAAAGCACACCCTACTACCCCTAAGGGAATGGACTAGCAGAATCCACCAACAAAATAATATGCATTATCCTCACCAAGGTAGTAGAACCACAGCATTCTGATTGGGTAGAGAAACTGAATGCTGCCTTATGGGCATATAGAACCACATTCAAGGTCAGTACAAGAACACACCTTTTCAATTGGTGTACGGCCTTGAAGCTGTGGTCCCACTCGAATTTGTAATACCAAGTCTACGCATCGCAGTACAGGAATGCATGGGAGACCAAGAATCCTTGAAAGAAAGGCTCTATTAGTTGGAGAAGCATACAGAGACAAGAGTAGTTGCCTACCATGCCATGACAACAGAAAAATGTAGAAGAAAGGCATGGTTTGACATAAATCTAAAAGCTAAAGACATCAAGGAAGGTGACTTAGTCCTGTTATACAATGCCAAAGTACACAAGGGGAAACTAAAGTATCTAGGTCAAGGACCATACCGAGTATGAAAGATGAATCCCATCGGAGCTGTGCTACTAGAAACATTGGATGGAGTCCAATTCAACACAATAGTAAACGGGAGCTGACTAAAGCGCTACTACATCAACACGCAAGCCATCCCCAAAAAAAATTAAGATTTGGGAAACCAAGTCTTCCTTAGTTAGTATTAGATTGTATCACGAGCACTCACTAGCATATGCACGTTTTTGCACATATAATTTCCACTAGATTGTTACACGCACACTCACTGGCATATGCACGTTTTTGCACATGTAGGAAGACCTAATCAATTTCGTATTAGGGATGATTGAGTCTTAGTTTCCCTATTAAATCCCACAAATAAGCATATAGTTAGACACATCACATGCACTCACACGATTTTGCATAGGCACATAATAGATTGCATCAATAATAGTATCACACACTCTCATTCCATACTATCAAAGCATGCAATGAATTCACAAGCATGACAAGAAGCTATGCCAAAACTCAAGATGAATTGGAAAAAGAGTCTGTAGCCTCTACAACGAGACCCCCGCCAAACATCACAGCCGTCTCTTATATGCAAAAATATCAGACTTGCATACTAATTATCTACAAGCTCAATGATACGGGTGTAATTGCATCCAATATGTATGCAAGATAGCAAGAAATGCTAGCCTCAACAATGAGACCCCTGCCAAACCTCTTCACAAGAAGATTCGATGGCAGAGTCTGCAACCTCAGCAACAAGATCCCCTCTGAAATTCATAGCCATCTACCCCTCCTTAAGAGGAGATAAGCTTCTTGACTATAGACTACAAATTGTATGGTGCAAAAGCATTACACCAGGAATGA
The DNA here is from genome assembly GCF_047967505.1 of Dipteris shenzhenensis. Lineage (NCBI taxonomy): Eukaryota > Viridiplantae > Streptophyta > Polypodiopsida > Gleicheniales > Dipteridaceae > Dipteris > Dipteris shenzhenensis. The sequence goes on along the minus strand of NC_141613.1, from coordinate 12,714,236 downwards.
CTCGCATGCCATAAGCACTAGATTATGCACATGGCATCCGAACTCTAAAATCAAAATAAGCCATAACCAGAGGACGGGTAATAAAATGGATCCGAGAGTATGTTGACTCTGTGCCAAGATGAACTTATGTAGAAAGAGAATGTGATACAACTTTGTGTTACAATTTTTTGTTACAACTTTGTGATACAACTTTGTGTTACAACTTTGTGTTACAACTTTGTGATACAACTTTGTGTTACAACTTCTACATGTAGAAAGAGAATGTGTTACAACTTTGTGATATAACTTTGTGCTACAACTTCTGCATATGACTTCAACTTTGTGTTACAATTCCTACATGTAGAGAGAGAAGCTCTCCAACTTGTATAAATACCCCATAATGGAATGAAGCCCACACTCTTTGGGGCATTGTGTTGAGTCTACTTTGATATTCTAAGCATTTGTCTCGAGTGTCCATGCTTCCCAAAAGCATGTCCTAACCTTGCAACTCCTCCTCCCCTCTCCTCCAACCTTGCAACCCATCCTCTCCCTCTCTTCCTCGATCCTCCTCCTTCCTCCTCCTCCTCCCTCCTCCTCCCTCCTCCTCCTCCTCCTCTCTCCTCCTCCTCCCTCCTTCTCCTCCCTCCTCTCTCTTCTTTCCCCCATGCTCTTACACCTTCTTCCTCTCCGACTCCTATGCTCCCCCTAAACCCTTTGTTCCTCAACCCTTAAACTCCATGATCTATGAGGGAGACGAGTTCTCCACCATGTACTCTACCCTGAACCTTGGAACCTCCTTCTGGACTCCTTCTACACCCTGGAACCTCCTTCTAAACCTTGAAACCTCCTTCTAAACCCTGGAACTCCTTCTAAAGCCTGGAACCTCCTTCTGAACCTTGGAACTCCTTCTAAACCCTGGAACCTTCTTCTGACCCTGGAACCTCCTTCTAAACCTTGGAACCTCCTTCTGAACCCTGGAACTCCTTTTAACCCTGGAACCTCCTTCTAACCCTTAAACTCCTCCCAAACCCTACAACCCCCAATGAAGGTGAAATCCTTCATTAGCTCAACCAGATGATACACGTTCCTTTTACACATGCATGCACTTTGTTTGCTTACCACACTTAAGCCTACGTCTCTCATCGAAACATGACTCCAGGTCCTAAGCTACATGTATACTACAACCGACAACCCCACTATATCTGTAGGTGACAAAAAGCCTCGAAACCCTACATATTGACTCTGTGCCAACAACTGCTAGGAAGGGCTAGGAAAGAAGAGGATAGCAGGGAGGGAGAGGGATAGGGTGGGTGCTAAGGGGAGAATGGGTAGCAGGGGGAGAGGAAGAGGGTGAAGGGGGCAGCAAGAGGGAGAGAGTGAGGGCAAGGGAAGAAGGGGGACATCAAGGAGGGAGAGGAGAGGGTGCAAGAAGGGAAGGGAGGGGAGAGGGTAGGCGAGACTAGGGAGGAGAGGGTAGGGCAGAGAGGCTAGGGAAGGGGGAGGAGAGGGTAGGCAGAGAGGAAGATAGGGGTAGGGAGGAGAGTGTAGGGCGGAGAGACTACGAGACAAGGGCAGAGAAGAGAGGGCAGGTGGGGATCATATGGCAATGGAGCAGCAAGGGAGCAGGGTAGAGAGAGCGGGTAGAGAGGAGGGGAGAAGGGCAAGGTAGAGAGGAGAGGCTAGGGAGCAGAGAGGAGAGTTTTCCTCTTCTTAGTGGTAAAATCCAAAAGAACTCTCTCTTAGTACAAGAGGAATAGATGAATCCTATATGTGGGTCTGAAACCAAACTCAACTAACCTAGGTGGCATACTAGCTGAGCCACTAACTAGAGTACATAAAGATAGCTGTCATCCAGCTATTATTCATGGGCAGTGTACCAACCGCATCTGTAGCTAACAAGTTGGTGACATTAATGCACAACGGTCACCCTAGCATATCACGAGTGGAGCTCGATATCTCAACACTCCCCCTTGAGTTCAATTCCAATTCCTGCACACCAAGTAGGTCTCTGAACTTGTGCACCTTCTCTCTGCCCAATGCCTTCATGAATATGTCAGCTACTTGATCCTCTGTGCTGACATAAACCAGATCAATAAAACCTACCTGAACCTTCTCCTGCACATAGTGATAATGCACCTCAATGTGCTTTTTTCTAGCACGATAGACTAGGTTATTTGCTAAGTGTATACTGCTCATTTTGTCACAATAAATGACAACTGGCCCATCTATAGACTAATGCATATCATAAAGCAGCTTATGCAACCAAGCTGCCTCACATGCAACCATTGATGTACTCATCCTCTCTGCTTGACAAGGCAAGTGTAGGCTATTTCTTGCTACTCCAAGTGACTTCAGCACTCCCAAAAGAGAACACATATCCACTGGTAGATTGTCTATTAGAAATACTACCCGCCCAATCAGCATCAGTGTATCCATGCAACTGTACCTGAATCCCAGTCTCATAAAATAGTCCATACTGCAATGTGGACTTCACATACCTCAGTATGCATCTAGCCACATCCAAATGGGGTTTCCTTGAAGCCTGCATAAACTGACTTACCAACCCAACAGCATAGCAAATTTGGCCTAGTAATAGTCCTATAAATCAAACTTCCTACTATGCGTCTATACATAGTAGGGTCTTCCAGAAGCTCACCTGCATCTGCGCTTAGCTTCACATTCTGCTCCAAAGGAACTGAAATAGCCTTATAGCAATGTGGACTTCACATACCTCAGTATGCATCTAGCCACATCCAAATGGGGTTTCCTTGGAGCCTGCATAAACTGACTTACCAACCCAACAGCATAGCTCAAATTTGGCCTAGTAATAGTCATATAAATCAAACTTCCTACTATGCATCTGTACATAGAAGGGTCTTCCAAAAGCTCACCTGCATCTGCGCTTAGCTTCACATTTTTCTCCAAAGGAACTGAAATAGCCTTATAGCCTGTCATCCCATATTTGGTGGATAGCATGTCCAATCCATACTGCCTTTGTAAGAGCCATATCCCACTTGTGGATCTAATCACCTCAATGCCCAAGAAGGTATGCAGCTCTCCCAAATCCTTCATCTCAAACTTCTGCTTCAATAGCATTTTCACATGAAGGATATCTTCATCACTATCACCCGTGATGATCAAATCATCAACATAAATGACAAGCAACATAATACCTTTCTCTGTTTTTCTCACATAAAGTGAGAAATCTGCCATGGAAATCTAAAAGCCAATAGTGACAAAATACTGTCCTATCTTGTCAGACCATGCTCTGGGTGCTTGCTTCAAGCCATACAAGGCTTTCTTCAACCTGCAAACAAACTCAGGATGAACAGCATGCACATAACCTGGTGGTTGCTCCATATAGACCTCTTCTTGCAAATCGCCATGCAAGAAGGAATTCTTTACATCCATCTGATGTAAAGACCATCCCTTTGATGCAGCCATAGCAATGACTGCTCTTACAGTTGCCATTCTTGCAACCAGACTGAATGTTTCTTCATAATCAATGCCCTATGTCTGTGCATTCCCCTTGACAACTAATCTTGCCTTGCATGTGCTCACAGCACCATCTGCATTGTGCTTCACCTTATAGATCCACTTGCAGCCAATTGCATTCTTGTCTTTAGGCCAAGGCACCAATTCCCATGTAGCATTTTCTTCCAAGGCATCCATTTCTTCATCCATGTCTTTCTCCCATTTTTCTTTTCCCATGGCTTGCTCAAAATAAGTGGGTTCTGCTTCATGTATCTCTTTGACCATATAGGCATAGTGAATGGATATAAATTCATCATATTTCAACCTATCCAAAGGATACTTAACTCTGGTAGACCTACACAAAATAGGCTCACTACCAGGTGCTCTCAAAACATTCCTTGTCTTCCTTACTCTAGGTGTAACAATAGAAGGAATGTCCAACTCATCATTGTTCTGAGCCACTGGATTTACCATCCACATAAGAGTGACCTGCATTCACATCAACCATGGGCTGATCTACTTTCTCTTTTCCCTTTCATGATACTTACATACCACTATCTGCATTGCTTTGGGGAGATTCTCCTGATCTCAATCTACCTCTCCATGGTGAAGTATGTGAACCATTGCTAGAGGACACTATTGGTCTACTAATATTTTGTGATTGCTGCTATGAATTCTGTGCAACATTACCATTTTGTGCATCTACATCATCAATCACATTTACTGGTTTATACCAGCTGCTCATCTCATAAAAAACAACATCTCTCCTCACTGTAAACTTACGAGTAGAAGGGTTATAGCATCTATACCCTTTCTGCTACAGAGAATAACCAATAAAGATGCACTTCTTAGCTTTTGGATCCAACTTGGATCTCAAATCATCTGGCACATGAACATAGGCAATGCAACCAAAAACTTTCAAATGAGAAATATCTGGTTTCCTACTAGTACACCTCTCCTCTGGCATCATGCCATGTATTGCTGCAATGGGAGTCCTATTCATTATGTAGACTGTTGTAGCAACTGCTTCAGCCCAATAATAATATGGTAGGTCTTTTTCGTTGAGCATGGCACGAGATACCTCTCCAATATTCCTGTTTTTCCTTTCTACAAGTCCATTTTGCTGTGGGGTATGACTGCATGAATGTTGATGCTTTATCCCATGCTCCTGTAGGAACCTCGCAAACTCATTTGAGAGGTACTCTCCCCCTCCATCTAACCTTAGGCATTTTATTTGTAGACCTATTTCTTTCTCAACCATAGCTTTAAAAGCTTTGAAATGCCCAAATACTTCACTTTTATTTTTCATACACCCAAACTTTTCTGCTGTAGTTATCAATAAAAGTGACAAATTGATGACAACCTCCAATAGATGCAACTTTAGTAGTCCACACATCAGAGTGGATTAATTTGAATGGCCTCTTACCTCAGGGGATTCACAAGGGGAAACTTATGATATCACATGAGTGTACAATAGGGGCGTTTTTTGAGATGAGGCATAAGCTTATACATTAGGGGTGGGGGACCCTTTTTAATTTTTCTCAATCTTAAATTTAAGCTAGGGGACCTTGACATCTTTGGAGAGGAAGAGGGAGGGGTATAGGGAAATACAAGTTTTTACCCCCTAAACATAAAATGTACACACACATGCACATTTGACTGGTGACAATCGGTCATGTACCAATTGCACATGAACTAAGCCTGAGCTATAGCTAGTTTAAGGCCATGGTAGGGAAACAAATGAATAATACCCATTCGTGAATATTTGAAGATGGTATAACCTATATCATCATCTCAATTTAAATTTGATAATACACAAACACCAACCAAGTATATGTGTGGATTATTGCCATCTCCATGTGGAACCATTGGCATAAGTGAGAGCTTTCCATCTTAATCATGGAGTATATATCCTCTTAATTTACATTGATCCTTCCAACTAACCATGCACATAACTAAATTAGCCACCATACTATTGCTCTATTTTCCTCCTAGGTTTGGGATGCAAAACATTCCTAGTCCCAAGATGAATCTAAATATGGAAGGGTTTGAGATTGTGCATCCAATTTAACCTTTTGTTGCTATCTTGATTAGAGTTCATCAGCAATCTTGATCTTGTCTATTCATACACCTAGTAACTTGAAGAATTCTTGAAACCTTTGATAAGGGAATGCACTTTTCTTCAAAATCAACCATATATTTAAATTAAGGATACACTAAAATCCAAAAAATGAAACTCAATTATAATGCAAAAAACACCACCCATTTGTATTAAATTTTGATGTCTATACAATATTTCTTATATATTGCATCCAATAGATGCACTTTTTACAAAATATTTGCTTGCTTAGCTTTAGCTACTATTGCTGCTCTCCTCTGAGTTTACAAAATAGTGGGTTCACTGAAAGATTCTACAAGCTACCAAGCATCATAAACACCTGCCGAAGCACCCATGCCATGACTATTTTTCCAACATCTATAAGCGTATCTCATGTAGCAAATACTCTGCACTACTTGATATCTTATTATTATACTTTCTTTAGTAAGTATACATAAAAAATGGTCTCCCTTCTGCAAACCCTCCCTAACATCCCACATTGGGTATAGAAGATTATCAAGAAATTCATTTTCTATGCCTTTGAATACCCACATGGTCTTTGCCTTGTGAATGAAGACTGATTTAAAAAAATAAATAAATGTAATGGAGGGCATGAACCAACTAATACCCACAGATTTTGAATAGAAAAGTAAACTTCATTGATGATTGGATATCTGATCTCATCTTCATTCTAAATGCATCTATGGAGAATGGATAAGGAAGAGGCCATTCTGGACTATCAAAGTTAGGGAGAGGAATAGGATGTAGGCTTCCATATGCACCTTCTCTTTGAGGAACTTGGTAACATGAATTATAGAAAAAAATACTAGACTTTGTCAAGGAGAAAACACTCCATCCTGAGAACATTAATTCCCCAATATTTGAATGGAAAGCTTGAAATATTCCCATGAGACTATCCAAAGGCTGGGTTTCATTTTTGGTAGAGGGAAAGATATCTACATAGAAAGCAAAGAAATATGTTAATGGGCCAATCAATCTCTCTCTCACACATACACACACACACACACACACTTCTCTCTCTCTCTCTCTCTCTCTCTCTCTCTCACAAATCTCTCCCCTCTACTATCTCCCCCTAATACCCCTCCTCCATCTCTCTCTCTCTCTCCCTCCCCCCCTCCCCCTCTACTATCACCATAAGACACCCTCTCTCAAAATGCATGCTCACATACAATCATTAAAATACACAATTGAACTGAAAATGAAAAAAAGTTAATGTAAAAGAGTGATACAATTTGAAGGAAAGCAAGTTTTATTGGCATGATCCAAGTTCATGTCTCGAGCCATCTACATGTGTTGAAACCTTCACCTTAAGTCCTATTTTTGTATTACAAAACCCAACAATGTGACCATTCCAATTCTTCTCTTTCTTTGCTTTATCCTTTCTAGAAACCTTGAATGGACCTATTGCAAATGGTTGCATTGTGACCCATGACATTAACCTAAACTCTTGAGGGATCTAAATATCACTGTTGTCCTTCAAAATGCAACCCACACAAGATTGAATTGATAGCTTTAGCCTAGGGGAAGGGGAGTGCTTCACCATTGTAGAAAGAATGGGAGCAAGCAAAAATAAAGAGGTTGGGAGGGGGAACAGGTTGAGAGGGGGAAGGCTGAGAGGAGGTTGAGAGGAGGAAGAGGTTGGGAGGAGGCTGAGAGGAGGTTGAGAGGAGGAAGAGGTTGGGAGGATGTTTAGAGGAGGTAGAGAGGAGGAAGAGGCTCAAAGAAAGGTGGGGAGTCAATGGGGATATTTTGGGAAGACTCTTGGGAGGAGTTTGGGGTGCTAGGGACATTTTTGGAAATTTTCAATTTTTGGAGGGAAAAAAAGTCGCGGATTTGGGGGCCTACTAAGAGGGCCTAGAAGGGTATGGGGACCATCCAAAAGTGAAAAGGGGGAGTAAATGCCTCAAGAGGTGGTGGGGGCAAGAGAGAGGCAAGACTCAACTCTTTTTCACACCCCAGTGACTCTGTATCAAGTAGTGAGAAGCGCAAATACTTGGATATGTTGGATAATTTCCCATCTCTCTTTACAACAAGCTATTCACAATTTTTAACACTCTCTCTTATGGACCATAAGATTGAGTTGAAGCCAAATAGTAAGACAATTGTGTAGCACTTAAGGCTGGCAGTTATCAAAGCTAAGGCACTAAAGAAAGAGGTAACACAACTACTTGAGGCTAGATTCATCTTTCCTGTTGATGATTCAGAATGGATATCTCCTATAGTTGTCACACCAAAGAAAGGAAATAAGTGGTGGGTTTGTGTGGAATTTAGTCCTTCGAATGCATGCACTAAGAGAGTGCATTTCCCTTTGCCATTCCAAGATGAAATACTAGACCATGTAGCAGGGCATGAGATGTATTCTATATGTGATGGGTATTGTAGATACTTTCAAATTCACATTTGGGAGGAAGATCAAAGGAAGAGGTCACTTGTCAAACCTTGGGGAGTCTTTGATTATAAATTCATGCCTTTTGATTGACCAATGTACTAGCTCCATTGCAAAGGTTCATCACTCAAGTTTTTGAGCCTTACTTGGGAAAGTTCATAAGGGTGTTTTTGGATGATTTCTTGCATTTATTGTCGACACATAAAGAAGTTAAAGATGACATTAGCTAGGATTGATGAAGAAAAATGGTGTCTAAATACTTGCAAGTGTCATTTGGCTTTAAAAAAGTAGTTTTTTTGAAGCATATTGTGTTTGAAAAAGGCTTCCAAATGGATCCTGACAAGATTCAAGCAATCATGTCATTGACAACTCTTGGCAGTGTGACTAGTGTTCACAAAATTCTAGGAAAGACAAAGTATTATCAATGCTTTTGTTAACAAAGATAGTGCATCCAACGAACTTGTTGACAAGAAAATGAGTTTGTTTCCAATGGGGTGTGGAGCAATAGAAGTATTTACAACAACTTAAGAAGGCCATGAGTAAGGGTCCAATATTGAAGCCGCCGGATTGGTCCCAAGAATTTTATTTAAATACAAGTGTATCTTTACATTCAATTGATGTTGTATTACTACAAAAAGAAGAGGCAGGTAGAATGCAACCCATCTATTATTCTAGCCAATAGCTTACATAGATAGAAATAAGGTACAAAGAAATGGAACAACAAGCTCTCTCTTTGGTGTTTTTAGTTAAAAAGTTTCACTCCTATTTATTTCCTCGGCCCTTTTCCTTTCTTACCTCTCAGTTTATATTAGCATATCTAGTTCATAAGCCTAATCATGGGGGGAGATTTGCAAAATGGACTTTGTGGGACCACTCCTTTGCTCATCTCAAGGAAAGCATTACTTATTGGTGGCCACAAATTATGCAACTTGGTGGGGTAGAGGCCAATGCCACAATCAACAACAAGGCAATTTGACCAAATTTTTCCACACTTTGGTTGTTCTTTGGAAATTCTCACTGATGGAGGGATCTCTTTTAGAAATGAACTAATTGAAGAGGTAGTGCATAAGCTAAAGATAAATCATAGCATGTCTACTACCATACTATCCCCAATGTAATGGCTTGGCTGAGAAAAAAATTGGATTGTTGTGCAATTCGACAGGAAAGCTTGTAGACACAAAGACAAGGCATTGGGATAGGCATTTCACAGAAGTTTTATGGGCTTATAGAACCACATACAAGCTAGCTATTGGGTTTACACCATTCCAACTAGTACATGGGATAGAAGTCATTTTGCCCATTGAATTGGAGATACATTGCCGCAAGAATAAAAGGACAGGAAGATGCCTATGCTCAATGCTTGGTACAGTTAGAAGCCTTGGATGAATGCAAATTATAGTCTTTATAAAACTTGTAAGCTTCTAAAAAACAATGTAAGGCTAGTTCTGACACCAAAATATGCAAGAAAGATATTGCAAAAGGAGTGTTGTTCATGAGATTTGATAGCTGTTTGGACAATTGGGTAGACACAATTTTATTGGCTGATGGGAGGGAAGGTTATACCCAGATGCAAAATGAGTATCATCTTAAATTCTTCTATGCTCAACCACCTTGAGGGCGAGCATACCCTCTCTATTTATAGAGTATTTACTACATGGGGAAAGATGTGACACCAAAGACTGATATCTTTTATTTGGCATTGGTGTCACTTTTCTCGATGTTTGATAAGAATGGGAGTATCAAGTGATTGCCTAGTGGCTCTTACTTATTTCCATTTTCTAAGATATTGTATGGGATTAAGAGGATGAGTGGAATGGATCATTGTAAATACCATGTGTATGAATGATGACAAATGCCTTGGTATGGGATGTGAGTTATTTGTGTGAGGGATATTATGGGGTTTCCAGAAAATAGGAAGAGTGAGTCATATAAAGAGGTGGGTCTCATGTCCATGTGTTCCAATAATGTAAGAGAGATTACATGCCAAGCATGTGGAAATCATGTGGAAGAGTGTGGAAGAGTGTGGACTCAAGAGGAATCCATCGAAATTCATATGTGGTTTTATATATAACAAATGAAGTTTTTCCCTATATATGGAAATCTTTCTCCTATTGATATTATACCTTACCCTAGAGGTAGAATCTCTTTTATCACTCAAGAGGTGTTGGGTTGTGAATCTCAACTTAGGCACAAGAAAAGCTTTAGAACATTTCTTAGGGTGCCACTTGGTAGATTGTTTTCTTGACATGCATTGCAAGCCCTAGGCCCCACAAAATCTTAGATAAAACCTTAACAAAACCTTAAAAACTTCAACAAAATAAAATAAATGGAGATACCAATAGATGGAAAATGACAAATTATCAACATAATTTCTATGGGAACATGGAGCCAGTCGTCTAGCATGTCATCCTACACCTGGTCTATCATCTGACATCTGAACTATGATTAGATGACTATCGGTTAGATCTTATTGATGGGCACATGTATATAGTTTGGCATGACATCTAGCATAGATAGCCCCCCCATCCAATACTATGCAAGCCCCTTTCCCCTCTCCAGAGGTTTGTCAACTTCATCCTTTTTTTTGTTTGCCCCCTCACCCCTATTGCTTCTCCCTTTCTATACACTTCCTTCTTCCCTTTCCCTTCTTCCCTCCCTTCCCCTTCTCTCTCCATCCTCCAACCCCCTCCCCCTTCTCTCTTACACCCCCATGTCCACTAGCTCCACCCTCCCCATGCTTGCTCCTAAGAGAGCTTATGTAGCACCATAGTTTGAGCAATTCTTTTTTTGGTAAACTTGAATCCCACGGAAAGCATACACCATCATGATGGTGAAAGAACTCCCAAATTTGACTCCCTCCCTGTTCCTATTCCCTTCCCCCCTCAGTAATTCATCTTATCCTACTTTGCCTATTCTATCCCTCCCCTCTATCGTTAGCTCCTACCTCCACCATTATGAGAAAATGGGTGGCCTAGTAGTGTAGCGACATAGGCACCATGGGTTGAGGAGCAATGAAGATGGGTAGTGTTGCACATGGTATCCCATCCTATCCATCCCCTATCTTCTCCCCTTCCTATCCCATATATTCCTTTTCCATCCCATCCTACACATCTCATCTTCCATATTCATCCTACCCATCTCCTATCTCTTACCCTTGTATTTCAGTCCTTTCATCTCCTATCCCATACTCACTTATTTGTATTCAATTTGAGCCTTACCATATCCTCTCATAATTCCAATCCCATCTTACCCATTTCCTAAAAACTCAGTCTATCAATCCCCATTCCGTGTATCTCATGTCATCATCCTACACTTATTTCAACCTAGCTTGAGGTGGATCATGATAGTATTCCAACTTGGCAAGGCATTGTACTCTATGAGATGTACTTTTTTTATCCAATGATTAAAGAACCAAAGAGGAACGAGGAAGGTTGGAGGAGGACTCAAATCATGATGGTGATGGAGGATGATACTACAAGGTCAATTTTCAAATTGTTCTTGGTGGCACCGCTCCGTCTTGCAAGGTGCTTGGGTGCTTGTTCCAGTTTACCAGAACTAGTAATCAATAGTCTAACATAATTGAAAGAAGGAGAAATCGCTCAAGTGGTCTACTTACCCTTGTAGACCTTCTACAGTGAACCTGGAGGAATTTTAAGTTCTTGCTATTGCCATTGCTACACATTCTCATTTTCTACAACCTTTGGAATCTCATCTCTTGTGGTTTCATCAAGAGTTGTGTATCTCGTGTCTTCTCATCAAGATTGCTTGCTTTTCTTTTTTCCTTTTTTACAAGTGTTGTTTATATGTAATGGTCTCATTGAATACAACATTTTTTCTCCTAATGATTTTGTTACTTTCATAATCCCATAGACGATAACCAAAATCACTACCTCCATATCCAATAAAGATGCACTTCTTGGATTTTGCCTCATGGTTTGTTCTCAATTCCTTATCAGCATGGAAAAATGCTTCATAACCAAAACCTTCAAAAAAGAATAGTTAACCTTTTTTCATGTCCATAATGGCAATCGTCTCTAATGCAAGTGCACCATTGTGTTTCGATTGTGGAATGGATCACCTTTTCATGCATTGCTCAATGTGGACACTAGTAGTGCTGGTTGCTACACCTGATAATGCAAGCCTTAATTTTCTCATAATCAAGAGAGGCCAAGTGTCCTCTATATCCCTGAATGTAATTACAAGGGCCTAGGCCAAAAGGCCTTCAACAAAGAGCTTCATAAACATGCAAAAAGAGACAAGGCCAGTAAATCACAAAACCTAGAGAGGAAAATAGACATATGTGCAAAAAATCTAAAGGTGCTACTAAGATTGAAAAGGGCCACGATAAGTCAATCATCTAGGATTGGTTTAACAAAGACACAGACACATTTGCCACATCATCTTTTTCAGTGATACTCCCTCAAATTATAGCATAATCAATCCTCCTTCCAAAAAAGTCAACAAATTGCTAAGAACATTTTTTCAAGATAGAGCCACAATGTCCAAAGCTCACAATGAATACCCAAACCCCTTGGTAGAGAAAAAATGCCTTATCAAGGTGCAAAACTTGGTGCACGAGTGGGAATTCAATCAAGCCTCTAAATTCTATGGAGCTGTCTACACTAGTGCAACAAATGTTTGATGAGGACCTTGCCTTGCAACAATTAAAGGGGGATGACAACATGCCACTTTTATGGATTTGAAGGTCTAGAATTGATAGGAAGGGAACCTACTATTGGGCCATAAAACATCACAAGATTAGCCTCATTACTATCATGGAAGTAAAGATGCCCATCGTGACACTATTATGAGGTAATCCCACTATATGGAGAGACTGCTTGGATTGGATGAATGGGAAAATAGTAGAGTGTGCTCCTTTACTTGAGTTAGAAGACTCACTAAGTTGGATGCTTACGTTGGTGACAATAGATCCCCCAACTACTAAAGGAACTCAAAAGATGTAGCTTGACAATGATCAACCTACCTCCATTACACCTTTTTGCACCATAAGAGTGGTCCTACCTAATGAAATTGAACTTGCTAGTGATAGTTCCATTGATACTAGGGAGACAAGGAATACTCCACACCAACTTTATGTAGAGCTAACATTAATAGGTGCAACATGCCAAATATAGGCCATGGAATATGCTCAAGCGAGCAACAACCTCATCTCCTAGGAAACATTAAAACATCTCGGCCAAGTACTCCTTGAAGTATGCGATTTTGAAATTCAATCCATAGGAGGTACCTCAATTAAGGTTGTTGGTTGATAAATGTTTCCATGGACAATCATGTTGTGCCTTGCAAGTTTTTTGTAACTCCTACAAGTACCTTAACAAAATCTGCAATTCTTGGTAGTTGTTGGATCCAATTCTTGGTGGTTAATGGATCCAAGAATCTACAATTCTTGGTGGTTGTTGGATCCAAGGCACTTATAAAGGGTTGTTTGGTGATGAATCAACCCATCAAGATGCTACCAAATGGACAAACATTCAAAAAATCATCATCAACGTCTACTTCCTCTCGACCTTTGAAAGCAGCTCACCGAGAAAAAAGATAAAGAAGAAGAGCAATCAAGCATGTATGGGTCCAAAAGGATCTAGTAGAGGCACAAGGGTACTTTGAAGGTCAATCATATATTTGGATTTTGACAAAACCTCAACATCCAAAAACACCCCATTGTGTAAAAAATAAACCTCAAAATCAAAGAAAAAAATGATGCCATCCAACAAGAAACATAGAATACCATTGGGTTTCTACAAGATTATTAGATGCCCATAGATATTACCTTGGAAACACTTTTATTTGGGTACCCAAGTTAATAGGTGTAATAAGATCACCTCCATCATCTTCAAGCAGCAACAACAAAGTGCTCAATAAAGAGCAGAAGAAAGAATGGAGACCAAAGCCTCTAAAATTGTCATCATCAACAAATGAGAGGCAACCATTAAAATTAGCCCTATTGATTCTGAAAAATAAAGGCATGGAGAGTAAAACCACAATAACCTACCTTGAAAAAGGTAGAAGCATAAGAACATGCTTAAAAGGACAAGGGCAAAGTGCCAATAAAGGAGGATCATACACAAAGAACATCCGCTACCTCCTATCGATTAGTTACACAAGAACTTGTCTCAAAAAGAGAGATAGTAACACAAAAACCTAGTGGATCAATCTATTGAAATTTCGTTGAATTCACTACATCGTCTTCAAGGGCAAATGGTAATTACACAATAACTTGTCTCCAAAAAAGAGATGGTAACTCAAGAACCTGCCAAGACAAGAATAGAATCTACTTTGGGAGCTCCACAAGAACCTTTCTTCTAAGTGAGAAATTTGGCATCAAGCTTCATGGAAGCTACATAAGAAAATGTCACACCAACCACACCAAACACAGTGGAAGTCACACAAGAACCCTCCAATGATAATGATAAATTACTTTCACCATACCTTTCTTAGAAGAAGCTTGGTCTTAACAAAATAGAACATCTTTGAGACATTGGGGTCCTACTCGTATTTTCTATAGAGATTATATATCACTTTATTATGATGATACAATGAATTAGGAACATGCAAGAGGATGTAATTAACAAAGACACAAGAAGTTAGGGTCAGGAAGTCACTGTGGCACGCTCAAGGATATTATAATGGCAACAATCAAATGTGGATCCCTAGCCCCATCTATACAGCAACCTAACGTCTCTTGTTTGCCTCAAAGGCAACATCATCTCTCTGTAGCCACAACAGTAAGAGTGGGGACCCTCAAAGTTTGAGAAAACAACACTGACAACAAAGAATGCACTAGCAGTAGTTACACAAGAACCTGCTCTTAAAAATGGAGTATTGACACAAGAGCCTACTACAAGGTCTGCAAAGAGCAAGGCAATAATAGTTCAAGGTCTTGATGGGATTTCCCACAAGGAAATTCAAAACCACCCCTTCAATGTGGCACTCATCCCAACTTTATAGTAGTAGAGCCACAAAAACATGCTCCTCAAAATGGAGTAGATCCACAATAACTTGCTGATGACGGAAGATATCAGTGACCTTAACAAACTGTTGGTACCATGGAAATAAACTCCTCACCAAAAAAGTGTATGCAACCCTAATTACTTCATCAAGGTCTAGCAAAATTCAAAGACATGTCAATTCTTTGTGTCTCAATGCACCTCTCCACATACATAACAATAAGTGGTCCTACACCAATAGCTCCAAGGGATGAGTTTGATTGTAGGGTGAATTTGGTGACATCAAAATGAGTCTAGATGATTTTCTTCTGATCCTCCAAGCTTTTTTTACTTTCAGTTTTACAAACCCCACCCTTCATTAGCTAACTCCAACTCTCCCTCCTCTTTTTATTTCTTTTTATTCTTCTTAATTGTTATGCTCAATAATAGTACAAAATTAACCATGTGAGCCTCCCCGTGTAATATTACTTTTAACTCAGAGGAATTTCCTAGACTCCACAATGCTATAACCTCATCAGCCATAGCCCTCATTTTAGGAGTTTGCATGGTGTATAAGACTCCTTTGGATTCGATGACTCAGACAAAATAAAATTCTAGATGGGACCACAACTTTATAGGGCTCAAAAAACTTCCAAGCAAAGATCTCAATGAAATTTTATCCATGAAATGGATTTTGTAAGGACTTTTATGCAGAGAAGCAAGACAAAATGTCATGCACAACTCCAAACATCTAAACATTGCATGTCAAAGACATAGTCTGATGAGAATCCAATATAAGTCCCACTCAAATCAAATATGGGACTTCAAGAGGAGCATGATAATAAGCTGGTACAGATCAACCCCTATAAACACCTTCTTCTTATTAGCTTACACCTCATTTTTTTTTGTCTTCTTCTTCTTTCTTTAAAAGATCACAAGTACTTAGCTTGGATCACTCCATCAAAGGTCTAGCCACCACTACAATTACCCATGCCATGAGGTGCCCGTTATATTGAAATCACCTAAATCCAGTAGCAATCCCATAACATAGGATCCAATGAAGACTTATGCATCACTGTGAAACAAGAAACATTCACACAAGTGCCCACAAGGAATGATATTCATCAACAACACTCCAACCATGACTTTTATAGGATCCATGGGACTAAATCGATAATAGAAAGGGGGCATGTTAACTAATTTGGTTAACAATATGCCACCGTGAATTGCTATGTCACTTGCTGGATAGTGGCAAGTCCATAGAGCTAGGATTGTGCTTTGGAGCCAAATGGAACCAAGTTGATTGTAAAGAATGAGGAAAGAGAGTGATATAAAGGGGATAGATTGGACCCTCCTTCCAAAGGTGGAATTCATAAAAGGTCAAATTCTTAACTTTGGTCTTCACTTGTTGATTTCATACATTGGAATACAAGCTCTCCTTCTTCTCTATGGAGTTGTCTCTTTTTCCCTCACAGTGTCTTTCATGAATGCCATGTTTTTTCCTCTTGTTCCCTTCTTCTCCTCTTCTTCCTTCTCCACTTCTTTCCATGTTCTTCTACTTATGGATTCATGATTGCAAAAAGCTAGGAGTTGCTAAGACTGACACTGATGGACATCATTTGCATGCATTGATCTCAACCTAGCTTGGAGGAGTACTCCATCCAGTATTACTGCAAGATCTTGATGCAAAAAATGTGTATTCTTTGGATTGACTCATGTGTCATGGGGATCTTGTAGGAACATCAATGGAGTACTCCTCCAAGCTACATATTGTAAACCAAATTTTTTAACATGTCCCCATTCCTATTCTCGATCGAATCCGATGGATCGTGGAAAGTTCATGGTTGTTAGAGTATTTTGGATGAATATTATTCCTTGTGTGCACTTGTGTGAACTTTTCTTATTTGTAGCTCTTCATAGGCCTTCAGTGGATCTTGTGTTTTGGAACTACCTAGGAGGCTCCTCGTATAGTTTTATTTTGGCTATAGCTTAGCTTATATGACTTCAAAAGTGGTCATGTTTGTAGTCAAAATGATTGAAATAATATGGACGATGCCATTTATGCTAGTAGAATGTCAAAATTCTATAGCTTTAGAATTTTTTGTTTAAAATATCTACCTTTGTTTCATGAGAGCTAGAGCTTATCAAACTCTTTATATTTTTATGACCACGGGTTTTTTGGATTTTTGAGCAAAATTATTGATTATGGGATTTTCTCATATAGAGTTTGTGGGTCCCCAGTTTTGTCCCTCCATCTGGGAAATTTATCCTTAGTCATGGTCATATCAAGATGATCTATAATTGGTTAGCATCATGGTCATAAGGTTATCAATAATTAATTAATTCCATGGTTTAAATATTTTACTCATGTGGTCATTTTGTGTAGAACATGGATCAAACCATATGGCCCATTGGGTTAAGTATTTGTAGTAATCTCCATTTATGTTCTAGTAGTAGATCACTTGGTTAAGTAATAGTTTATTTGATTACCAAGGATTTAGATATATAAATTATTAACAATGGTTTACATATCTTAATTATAAACAATTCATTAACTATTTGCAATAATCTCCATTTATGTTCCAGTAGCAGATCATTGGTTTGTGCATAAAAGGTAATAGTTTCTTTTATTAACAATGATTTAGATATCTCAATTATTTGAAGAATGAAGGAAAATTAGATGATCTCATACACTGCAAGGTTTGAATATACATTGCCACACCTACTTCATCGATGTATCATGTGTCCATGCATGGCCACTCATAGTGAAAGTTGGCTTAGAATCCTTGGTGGTTAGATTTTTTATATGATAAAGTATTGATAGGTGAGATTGCTACACCTACTCCATCCATGTATCATGTTTCCATGCATGGCCATTCATAGTGGAGTTGGTCAGTTGTCCTTGGTGGTTAGATTTTCTAGGTGGTAAAGTACTGATACATGAGGTTAATCTGTATATGTGATATTCTTCCACCAAAAACAATGATGAAACACCCAAGGCTAATGTAACTCTAGGAAAGACAAGATCATGAAACAAGAAGAATAAGGATTATAGGAAAGGTTGGTTTTTGTTCTATATTTCTACCATGCTACATGGAGCATGATAAGAAAGTAAAATCATATGAAATTTAAAGCTTGTTTTCTTGTTGGTGGTGCTAGACACCATATCTCCACCTAGGGA
Source organism: Dipteris shenzhenensis (assembly GCF_047967505.1). Taxonomy (NCBI): domain Eukaryota; kingdom Viridiplantae; phylum Streptophyta; class Polypodiopsida; order Gleicheniales; family Dipteridaceae; genus Dipteris; species Dipteris shenzhenensis. The sequence goes on along the minus strand of NC_141613.1, from coordinate 12,696,153 downwards.
TTCTTTGGTTGATGTTCAATACGACAATGATGGTATTTTTTGTATACATTTAATGTTAATAGTTGTGATTTCAATGTGATTAGAATGAGAAGTTTGGTAAAGTAATTTTTAAAGCATGTTTGAAGGAGTGCAAATGTGCTCAATGATGATGTGGCACTATGAGTCACATGTAGTGATGATGTGGCATTGTGCCTAGAAAGGGGTGTGCCTACGGAGCAATGTGTTGAGGTGGCAATAGTGTGCACATGCAAGGTGCATAGTGTGCCTACAGAGTGACAACTGTGCTTGCAGGGGTCAAAGTGATGTGGCAGTTGACTGGACTGCTGATGTGGCATGGTGCCACATGTTAAAATGTTCACCAAACCTTAGTGTGGTGACCCAGAGTTAACTTGACCTGGGGTTGGATTGACCAACCCTATCTTCTATGAACCTTACCATGGTTACAAGTGTGGTTTGTGGATAAGGTCCACGTGTCAGTTGATTGACCGCACCTGTGTGTGGTGACCCTTGTGATAGGGTGAGTGCCACATCACTGCTTGGGTAGACGGAACCTTTAAAAGATTTCGTTGATTCTGTTTGAAGGTAGAGGAAGGAGCTGTCGATTTCGTCTGTGGGAGTCTTATCACTGACGATGTTTTTCTAAGCATCTGGAAGAGGCAGCGTTTGTTGCAAGCCAAAGAGAGATTGAATGCATCATTTGGAGCTTGCATGCGTTGGAGAAGCATTTCGTGGAAGGTCAAGGTCTAGCCGTTGGTCATTGGATGCAGTTGTTTGTTGGCCGGTGGGCAACCTGCTTTGTTGATGGAGTGCAAGCTAGTGAGCTCATTAGAGAGGCCATATGTATCAGCTCATTGATGGAGTAGGAGTCAGTTGGAGCAGCTTGGTGGCTCAGGAGCCCATTGGCTGGCGAGTGGCTGAAGCAGAGAGCAGAGAGTTTGTTGTAGATGGTTGCCAACTTAGTCGATGTTGAAGAAGCAGATTCACGTAGGGGGATAGAGTAGTCCACTGGCTTCTAGATGGAGCTGCTTCATAGTGGTAGGCAACTCAGCTCACAGCTACCACTGATGGCACAGCCACGGGCTACAATAGAGATGACTATCAAAGTTGTTTCCTTTGATGACCCTCTCAAAACTATCAATCAGTTACTAGAAGATGATGGTTGTTGGCTATGCTTGGTGATACCAGCAAAAGGTTGGTTGTCTTCTATCTGGGTGCACAGATACGACAGGTGGAAAAGAACTAGTTTGCAGGAAGATGCTTGTTGGGAGGCTAAATCAAGGAGGCTGAAAAGGATAACACTTGCCTCATATCAATCTCCAATGAGTTCTAGAAGTAGTGGTATGACACCAATCTCGTGTCCTCAAGTTCTCAAGCAATGGAGACTCCTCTTATGGTAGGCTACTGTAGGTGGAGAAAAGCACGGGGAGGATGGTAGGCTAGAGGAGTAGGAGAGCTAGTGAGGTGGAGAAGAGCACGAGGAGAATGGTAGACTAGAGGAATAGGAGAGCCGCTAGCTCTGATACCACATGAAGGTACTAGGGTGAGAGAGAGAGAGAGTAATGGAGAGTTCAAGGAGGATGGAGGCAGAGATCCATCGTTGAGAGAGAGAGTACACAAGATAGAAGCAATGGCAAGTTGTAATTTATTCTTAATATGAGCCTCTTATATAGGCAAGAATTTACAAAGCACCAAACTCCTCAATTCTCTCAATCAATCCCTACATTCTCTCAATCACTCACCACACTCCTTGATTCACTCAAATCACACCTACTAGAATCTTTACCCACTCTAGCACACCTACTCTCACACACTCCTAGCATAGGACTCCAAGCCCATAGGCATACACACGCACACACATCAATTTGCCTCTTTAGATATGATACTTTGCATAAGATTTACATTATGCTAGTGTAGGACCTCTGTAAATTATCATTCCCAAATGATATCATTTAGTATATTGTTTGAAGTGCATATTTCTCGTTTCTTAGCATGCATCATGCAAGACTGTTGAGAAATATGCCCATGTGCTTCTTAGCCTATGTACTTGTTTTCGATGGGTATGATACTTTGTACAAATGTTACACTTACTTACTTTAAGGCTTGTGCAAAGTATCAAGCCATTCTTTGGCATGATTTAGAATGCATATTTTACTTATTTTTTCCTATATGAAATTACCCTAAACCCTACATCCTAAATCCTGAATCCTAAACCCTAAACCCTAAACCTTAAACCCTAAACCCTAAACCCTTGCACCTAGACCCACAATTGTTCAACCTAGATTCTACATTCTAAACTCTTTACCTTAGATGCTAAACCCTAAACCCTAAATACTAAGCCCTAAACCTAAATCCTAAACCCTAAATACTAAACCATAAACCCTAAACCCTTGCACCTACACCCTAAATCATTCAACCTAGATTCTACATTCTAAACTCTTTACCTTAGATGCTAAACCCTAAACCCTAAAATCATAAACCGTAAACCATAAACCATAGACCTTACTTTCTATATTCTAAACTCTTAACCTTAGAGACAAATCTATAAACCATAAACCCTAAATCCTAAACCCTACAACCTAGATCCTAAACCCGAAAACCTATATCTTTAACCCTAAAACATAATCTCTAAACTCTAGAATCTAGATTATAAACCCTAGCTGAACCCTAAAATACAAGCAATAATTTACAATTTTTGGTGATTTGTGCAACAGGTTTGGGTGTACCCCTAACCTGTTGCATGTGCAATAGGTTGGGGCATGTGCAAAGGGGGGTGCAACCCCAACCTGTTGCATGTGCAACAAGTTGGTGGGTGCAACCCCAACCTATTGTACAAATCACTAAGTTTTGCTAATTTGTGCAACAGGTTGGGTTGTACCCCCCCAACCTGTTGCATGTGCAACAAGTTGGTGGATGCAACGTCAACCTTTTGCACAAATTAGTAAATTTGGTGATTTGTGCAACCCCAATTTGTTACACAAATCAATAAATTTTGATGATTTATGTAACAAGTTGGGGGTGTACCCCCCAAGTTGTTGCATGTGCAACAAGTTGGGATTACACCCACCAAATTGTTGAAGATATCCCAAACCTGTTGCATGTGCAACAGGTTGGTGGGTGCAACCCCAACCTATTGCACATGCAATAGGTTGGAGGTACGTTTACGATTTTGGGTTCGGAGTTTAGTTGCAAGTGACTCGAGCATCTCACTAGTATAGAAGACTTGTCTTGTGTTCCAAGTGATCCAAACATGCTCACTGTTATAGAAGACTTGTCTTGTATTGCAAGAGACTCAAACATGCTCACCAGTATAGAAGACTTGTCTTGTATTGCAAGTGACTCAAACATGCTCACTAGAATTGTTGATATTAATGATCATGGTCATGAAGTTGTCATTGGAATGGAGGGCAGAGATGGAAGAACATATAAGACTAGTGATGGTCCTAATGTACTTACTAGCATGGAGCATATGGATGGTAAATCATCTAACTATGAAGGAGAAATAGTTCAACAACAAAATTCAAGAGACATTGGCAATAGGTTGACTTTAATGAACAAGTTGTCTACTAGATTGCCAATTCCAAGATATTATAAAGTGACATCAAATAATTCCCAAGGACACTCTACATTTGATTTTAGAGATGAAGATTCAAGAGAAATAGATTCAATGCCAGATAATGGACTCACAACTTGGAAACGCAAGACACTATTCACAAAAAGAAAGTATGTAAGTGTGAAGAGGCGATGAATCATGGAACCAATTCTAGAACCCAAGAGACATGTAATGTTATCTGAGGAGAATATAGAAATGACTCTTATGCATTCTTGTTGTAGGAAACTTTGCATAAGAAAAGTTGCAAAAGATGATTGTGAATCCATGCACATCAGCATTTGGAGTAAGACAAGTATTAATAGACATAACTATTTTCTTCAAGAGTTTTTTTGTTTTCTTCATCAAGGTGATAAGGACTCGAGGACAAGACACTATAAACCTCATATAAACCCTAATTGAAACCCATGGTTAATGGGACATCCATATGTAATTGAGGATATCAATGGTTAACTAGATTATCACATGTTACATATTGGACCACCTGGGGAGAGGTTCATAAAATTCATGGAAATGCCTATAAGCTTAAAGGGAAAAGAAGCACTAGAAATGCAATTGCAACATTAAAATCAAATCCTTGATGATCATGCATTACCATAGCCTCATCTTCCCCAAACAATGCTAGATGGAAGTGTGGAATGCCAACATCATCTTCCTTTGGGAATGAAAAAGAAGGTTGTGATAGAAACAATCAATAAAACTTTACAAGATAGAGAAGAGAGCATGATTTCAAGGGAAACATTGTATAAAATTTGGCGTGGAAAGTTTTTCCATGTCAAGACACCATCAAAGAAAAGGATGTCAAAATGCAATACATGTGAGGAATTGAAAATTAACATTGAACATAGTAAATGTGAGCACAAGCGAGGAAAAGATATAAGATGGCAAACAATCCATTTAAGTCATGTGCAAGATGCTAGATTGTTAGTATGCTTCTTGGAGAGAGGAAGCTATTTTGTATGTCAAAAAGTCCATGTGCATTACCATTGATGGCATGGATCAGAATACAACAACATTACCAAGGTATAGACATACCCCACCACCATTGGAGGGTAAACATGGACTAAAAACACATTTGTGTGAAGTATTAGTGCATGGATTTTGACTCTTTTGTGATGTATGGATTGATTGCTTGGAATGAACAAGATAGTAACCAAGTGGTATCATCCATTATGAAAGCAACATGGGAGGTCAAAGATGCACATGGATGTTTACCTCGCACCTTGCATATATAATAACTGCTAGAGAGAAAACAAGAATAGATATATATTTGGTTTATGCTCTATGCTGGTTGGTTTGAAAATATTTGAAGAAGTGGAAGTTGGTTTTCTTTTTGTTGGCCATACACATGAAGACATAGATCAAATATTTAGTGTTATTTCTAGTGGGTTAAAGTCAAAGGATGTTCTGACATTGGAGGATATGATGTCTCGAATTGGGGAAAAAATTGGAGGCTCTCGAAAAGAGGAATCAAAAGTGGCTATCTTGGAGAGAATGGTAGATTGGAGAGAATTCATAGAGCCACATTTAAAAGGGGGAGATGATGCATTAATAGGGCACAAAAATCCACACTATTTCCAATTTAGCATGCATAACGATATTCCAGTGATGCAATGGAAGCACTGGAGATCATTTATGGAGTGAGCCATATGATTTATTACAGAGAATAACTCCATTGGAGGAAACTAGATTTGTTCTTACAAAGGACAAAGCACTTGACGTAGATGAAATGAAAGGCTTGGATTCCTTTATTAAACATCTTCAAAGTATGATGCAAAAATATCCTGAGTAAGCAATAAAGAATGGGGATATAATCAAGTCAATTGAGTCACTTGTCAAATCTTTACAAAAATAAGAAAATTTAATGAGCATTGAATACTCTGAATCTTTTTGGCCAAAAAAAGCTATGTCACTGAGATCCACATTGGATACAAATACGTCAATATATGAGGAAGAAGCTGAGCAATGTCTTTTACCTTGGAAATATTATGGTAGGCCATCTGATGTACAGATTCAAAGTTGGATGAACAAGGTGGCCCAATTTGGGCAGCAAAGGCTTCCCATATAGCAAGGGGTGAGAAGGGAATGCCTATAACATTCACAGCTTATGGTATGAACCAAAGCCTTTGAAAAGTCTCCCCAAAAAATATACAATGAAACAATTGTATGAGGGTTGCTTGCAAAAGAAACGTGAAGGGATTCCATATTAAGAGGGCTTGACAGAGGTGGAAGTTATTAGAATTATTCATTGCTAGAAATCAAGGACTCAAAGTTACAAAAAGAAGCATGTCTATGATGTTGAAAAATGTATCACAATTCCTACCCTAGCCTTGCACATAGTAAACATCATTTGGCTAGGCTTAACCCATCAAGTGAAAATGCAATACGAGAATCCTGAACGAGATTCTAAAGCATATGATAATATATTATATGCCTTGTTCATGAAAAATGGTGTATCTTTATACCAACTTTAAATATATTATTCAATAAAATGGTGTATCTATACACCCCCTATATATTGAATTTGACAAACTCTTTTCCATACAATCAAATAGTGTATCTATACACCCCCTATATATTTAATTCAACCAACCCTTTTCATATATTGCATATTGACTAGAGGTGCATAGCATTTTAGGCTTTATTAGACCATATTTGTGTGGGGGTGATCCAACAAATTTACCCATGATGTATCGTGTGTAGAGATCACCACTTACAACCTTAGGGAATTTTTAGGTTTATTATGTGGAACTTACACATCTAGTGTTCCCAAAATATCAAATTTATGAGTCTACTAAGTGATATTGAGCGGAGGAGACCAGTTCAGAAAAAATTCCAAACGAAGCGAGAAAGTCCAAAATTTTTTAATAGTGTGTTGACACTATTCAAAAAATTTAGACTTGTGTAAAGTCCAATTTTAAAAGTGGACAAAAAAAAACTCAAAAAAATATGAATACACTCATAATTTTGTTTTAAAAGCTAGAACATCGATAGATGACCAATTCTCTTAGAAAGATGGTGTACATATACACCTTCTTAGGAGGTGGAGAGAGAGAGAGAGGGGGGGGGGGGTGGGAGTGAGATGTGTGTGTGTGTGTGTGTGTGAGAGAGAGAGAGAGAGAGAGAGAGAGAGAAAGAGAGAGAATTGCTACCTCCCCCCAACCTATTGTGTACGCAATAGGTTGGGGGGGGAGGGATTACCCCCCCCACTCGAACCCCTCCAACCTATTGCATATGCAATAGGTTGGATGGGGGGGCAACAATTCCCCTCTCCCTTCCCCCCACAAACCTATTGTGTATGCAATAGGTTGGAGGGGTGACAGCAATACCCCCCAACCTATATATACAATAGGTTGGGGGAGGAGGTAGCAATTTCCCCTACCCACCCCCCCCCCCCCCCCCCGCCAACCTATTGTGTACAGAATAGGTTAGGGAGAGGGGGGCAGACAATACACCCTCCTCCCTCCCCCCCTTTCCCTCCTCCATCCCTCCTCCCCTACCTCCCCCCCTCCTCTCTCCCTCCACCCTCCTCACAATCCACAACACCAAGAGAGAGAGAGAGAGAGAGAGAGAGAGAGAGAGAGAGAGAGAGAGAATTGACTTCATTGGAAATCCAAAAAAAGAGAGCAAGAAACGTAATAGTTAAATGTTGTTGTGCACACAATAGGTTGGAAAGCAATAAGTCTGTTGTAACATTTTGAAAAAAAATCCAATTTGTGCAATAGGTTGAGATGAGGAGAGAACAAAGACTATTGAAGAATGAAGGAGGGACCGAAGGTTATGCTACTTATATTTATCCGAACTAAAAAGCCACCCTAAACCTAATTTTTTCCGACCTCCCATAAAATCCCTACTCCCTCCTCATTTGCAAATCTTCCTCCTCCTCCTCCTCCTATCCCTCCACCTTCTCCATTTCCCTTTTTCCTCTCCTCTCTCTCTCTCTCACATTCCTCTCTCTCTCTCTCTCTCTCTCTCTCTCTCTCTCTCTCTCTCTCTCACACACACACACACACACATGTGTTTGTGGTTCCTCTCCCTCTTTGAGCTTCTCTCTCCCTCCCACGTCTCTCTCTCTATCTCTCTCTCTCGCTGCTCTGCTTACTCCTTGTCTCCTCCTCTCCTCTCTCCTCTCTCCTCTCCTCTCCTCTCTCCCTCCCTCCCTCCTTCCATCCTCTTCTCTCATCTCTCCCGCACCCCCCCCCCTCTCTCTCTCTCTCTCTCTCTCTCTCTCTCTCTCTTTGGTGTTTCCAGTTATGGGGAGGTAGATATTAGGAGGTGGAGGGTCCAAGTCGATGGAGAGGGAGGAGGTAAATTCTAGGAGGTGGAGGTGGAGGCAGACGCGATGGAGGGGGGGAGGGGGAGGGGAGAAGGGGGAGGGGGTGGAGGAGGGAAGGGGAGGAGGTACAAGCTCAGAGGTGGAGGGAAGAAGAAGTCACTACTACAAAACTAGGTAGAAATGGCCACCCAAAAGTGACATTTCTACATTATGAAATGGCACTTTCTTGCCGCCATTTCCACATGTGCCATTTTTTGGAAATGGCAATTAAAAGTGCCATATATTTTTGCCATTTCTATGTCCATAATGGCAACCAAAAGTGCCATATATTTTGCCATTTTTACATATGAAATGGCAACTAAAAGTGCCATATATAGTTTTGCCATTTCCACATTCAAAATGGCAACCAAGAGTGCCATATATTTCTACCATTTTTGTGTCTAAAATGGCAATCGAAAGTGCCATATAATTTGCTATTTTTACGTATTAAATGGCAACTAAAAGTGCCATATAGTTTTGCCATTTCCACATGCAAAATGGAAACCAAAAGTGTCATATATTTTTGCTATTTTATGTCTTAAATGGCAACCAAAAGTGCCATATATTTTGCCATTTTTATGTATGAAATGGCAACTAAAAGTGCCATATAGTATTGCCATTTCCACATTCAAAATGGCAACCAAAAGTGCCATATATTTTTGCCATTTTGATGTCTGAAATGGCAACTAAAAGTGCCATATATTTTTGCCATTTTGATGTCTTAAATGGCAACCAAAAGTGCCATTTTTATGTATGAAATGGAAACTAAAAGTGCCATATAGTATTGCCATTCCACATGTAAAATGGCAACCAAAAGTGCCATATATTTTTGCCATTTTGATGTCTGAAATGGCAACCAAAAGTGCCATATATTCTATCATTTTTACGTATAAAATGGCAACTAAAAGTGCCATATAGTTTTGCCATTTCCACAATCGAATGGCAACCAAAAGTACCATATATTTTTGCCATTTTTAATCCATGAAATGGCACTACAATAGAGACCAACTGTGAAAGAAATGGCAAAAGGTGACATAAAAATTGTCACTTATTATATTCAAAATGGCAAAAGATGACTTAAAATTTGCAAGATTTTATGTTGAAAATGGAAATAAAGTGACATACAAAATGCCAGTTATTATGTTAAAAATGGAAAGAAATGGAATTACAATTTTCATTTCTTCTTTTATAAACAATAGCATTCAAAATGGGCAAAAACATTTAACTTCTACTAGCTTTTAAAATAAGCCAAAAAAGTTACATGGCATTGGAATCTTAAATGACTAAAATTTTACATTTAATACTTGGTCTCCATGAATGAAATTTATTGTCTAAGCGTGAAAGATTAATCAAAAGTCTTAAGTGCATCAGTACTCATATTACACAATGTGAAGAAGTCATATAAAATTCTAAGGATAACTTTTACCTTTTATAACACACACTATCTTTTATAACACACACATTTTACTTGATAACAAATATTATTCGATAGTTGATTGAGAAATAAATAATTTAATTTTTACATAACAAAATAAAATATAAAATTATAATGGCATTACATGAAGAGTTTTCCAAGCAACATTCAAGCCTATGGCTTGACCCAATGCCTGAATCTCATCATTTGCTTTGAATATACAAGCATCCTTAATGATTGCATCATTAACTTGTACTGTTACATAACCAACTCCTATTGGTATAGTATGAACTCTAAATGAAGGATCCAAACTAATTATTGTCCCTATTCCAACTATGCCTTTTGAGTCCTTGTGTAAGATCTTTACTCGTTGTCCCCTTTGAAAAGCATCAACCTACAAAGATACATTCAAGAGAGCATTAGTAGAATATTTGTTTAAAATATCTTTATGAAAAATATCCAAAAATGTTATCGTCATCGCCATACTAATTAAGAAAAATACATAAATTTAACTTACTTGAAAAACACGTATGTCATTTGTTTGTGCTGCTGTCTTTTCTACTCCAATTGTTGATTGATGAACCTTTTTAAAATAAAGTAAATATGATACTTAATAATGCCTCATGTGAATGCTTTCTACTTTACTCAAAGATCCATAAACCTTTTCAAAACAATATCTACAATACACACACGTGTGCATGTGTGTGTGTGTGTCTATGTGTTTGTGTGAGCACAAATCATCTTTTTTGTGAAAATTATCATAAAGTAGACATGAAATTTACCAAAGGTAGCGCAAAAATTATTCTCTTCAAATCATTAAGTTGTTCTTACAAGGCATCCATAGCCTTATCCTTGTCATGAAGCTTTCTTTGCAACAGTATCACTTGGTCTTTTTTTTTTTCCACAAGTAGTCTTTTTAATAGGTACAACCAATCTTGGACCAAAAATGTTATTATTCCCATTGTCATTTGGATTAGGATCCTACACAATAAAAAACATAAAATATATCAAATTGATATTATATTTCATTTATTAATAATTTTTATTCATAAAACAAAGAGAACATGAAGTATCTCTAATGAAACAACACCATTGGTCTCTTTAGACAATGCATAGTCAGATAGTATTCCTCTTCCTTTCATCCCATATCCTTTGGAGGTATGAGCTTCTAAAAACACCTCTCGATATGAAGGAAACCTTTGAAGTTTAGAGATCTACATGTTTAAAATATTTGTCATACATATGGATTTATCAAAGAGTACTACTATAAAAACATGAATTATGAAAAGAAAGAAAACTATTAAACTTACAAGTTCTTGTTTCATTCCAACATAACCCTTTCGACCTAAATTTGTAATGTTTTCTTGGGCCTTTCTATTTCTTTTATTTCTTTCACTAGATCTCTGAAAAACAATGTCAAAATGTAGTTAAGTGAAATAGAATAAAGAAATAACATATGATACTTGCAATAAAGTGTGTGTGTGTGTGTGTGTGTGTGTGTGTGTGTCTTGAATTCCTCTGAATTTATCAGTGTCTTTATTCTTTCCTATACATCATTTGGTAGCCATGTTGGTTTTTGTGCATCATCTCCATCCCGTAAGTAAACACTATAAGTTTAGCATCAACTCATAACAAACAACACATTAATAAAAACTCAACAAAATCAATGTTAAAGTAAATACTTAAAAAATTCACATACAACCTATTTATTCACTCTAAATGCTTTTGAGACTTTAGTTTTTCAACATTTGACATTGATATTATATTCATATCGGGCCTACAAATACAATAAAATATACAAAAAAGTATTCATCGATACAAAAGAAATTTTAAATACTAAACATTTAAACGTAAAACCATCGAAAGATATCAAGAAAAAGTCAAGCCTTACATCAACATATCTTCTCACTGCCTCCTATTGAATGATCGGCACAACTCTAATTGATTGCAATGAGAGACCCACATGCCTACGAATCACTTGAGTTATTGTCTGAGCATATGAATCTTTGTGTATTCCACAAGGAACTTGTTTCTCATTTACATCCACCTTAATACGATGTCCCAACTCAATAAATTTTGCTTTCTTGGCCTCTCTAGATGTCCTTCTAAGATATCTTTCTCTTTCTATCATTACATCATCTTTTAATATTCTTCCTTTTTTGGTTACCGATGATGTAACTTCTTTATCATGAACATTATTTGGAAAAAAAAAATTTAAAAAGTACTAGCAGAAATAAGAAAAATCAGTCACACAAAGATAATGTCAACATATTGAAATCAAACAAAATCAATCCAAATAATAATACAAATAAAGAAAGTATGAAATGTTAAATAATTGTTCTTCGAATTATTAAGTTGATGTTGACTGATAGCCTTCCATGGTATGTCATTGGTCATTTTTATATCTCGATGATGATGACTCGAGGGAGTCACTTAGTGTAATATGTCTATATCACGTGCGTTCAAGGCATGTTTTCTAAATCCCAATGTAACCTATTTTTAGCATTTTCTCATGTCCCTTGTGTAAGTTTTCTCAAAATTTATAAATCCCAAGAAGGATGACTGAAATTTCCCCCCCATCCATCTTGATGTAGAGTGTGCTCTCAGTAGGACTATTGTGCAGCCCCTTGCTGGTCAAAAAGGCATGAATCTTGGCATACCATGCACGAGGGGCCTGTTTCAGCCCATACAAAGCTTTGTTTAGCTTGCATACCTGAAGTGCATTTGCTATAATTTCAAAGCCTGGAGGTTGTTTGACATAAACCTCTTCCAACAAGTCTCCATTTAAGAAGGCTGTTTTTATGTCCAACTGATGAACATTCCACTCAAAATGTGCAGCCATTGCAATAACAAATCGGATGGTGGTCATCCAGGATGTAGGAGCAAAAGTCTCCTCATAATCTATGCCCTTTTTCTGAGCATAGCCTTTAGCAACCAGCCTTGCCTTGTATCTATCAATGGAGCCATCTGGCTTCCGTTTCACCTTGAAAACCCATCGTGTGCCAATGGCATGTTTACCTGGTGGCAAGTCTACAACATCCCAAGTCTGATTTTTCTTAATGGACTACAACTCATCGTGCATGGCATTTCATCCAATGCACATTGTCCTTTGCTTCTTCGAATGTTGCAAGCACCTCCTCATCGAGAAGGGTACCTGCATATGCTGATTCCACTAAATTAGCACCTTTCATGTGCCTTGCTGCACTGCGAGTCCTGCCAGGTAATGGAGCATCAATCTTACTCTCCCTGAGAGTTTGTAACAGCCAGTTTGGGACTGTTTTTGCTGCATGTATGTCTGCAATTTCTTGCTGAACCACCTATTCCACTGCCTGTGGAGGTGGCAAGACATCTTGTGGCTGAACTGGAGCATCGCGAGGTGGCTGTAAATTTTGATTTGCATCAAAAATATCAGCAGGGGAACCCAAGGCAATAGGTAGCAACCCCTCAAAAACATCCTCTGAAGAAGAAGGCAAATGAAATCCAGCCTGAGTGTGAGCTGAATTTTCTGCAAATATCACATCTCTACTGACAATGATCTTGCGTGTAGTAAGATTGTAGAGACGGTACCCCTTGCTTTCTACACTGTACCCAACAAATATGCACTTAATTGCCTTATCTGACAACTTATGCCGAAATTCAACTGGCACATGAGCATATGCAAGGCATCCAAAGACTCAGAAATTATCCACTGAAGGCTTTCTCCCATTCCAGACCTCATAGGGAGTTTTTGTTTTCAAAGCCTTAGTGGGAGCCCGATTTAAGATGTAGTTGGCACACATTAACCTTCAATCCAGAATTTGTGAGGCATGTGTTTGCTTTTCAGCATACATCTGTCCATCTCCATAAGAGTTCTATTTTTCCTCTCAGCTTTGACATTTTGCTGAGAGGTTAGCCTCACTGTGAGCTGATGCACAATACCCTTGCCTTTCAGAAAAGCATCAAAATCTGCAGACAAGTATTCCCCACCTCTATCTGTGCGCAATGTCTGTATTTTGAGTCCAGTTTCATTTTCAACCATGGCTGAAAAGTGTTTTAACACCATGAATACTTCTGATTTGCGCTTCAACCCAAAGACCCAAGTGAAATTGGAGTAATCATCAATAAAAGTAACAAAGTAGAGATGACCACCCAATGATGGAGTCCTCATGGGACCACAGACATCACTGTGTATAAGCTGTAATTTGTGGACAACTTTAACTGAACCATCCTTTTTGAAGGGGAATCTATGCATCTTGCCTGAAATGCACCCTTCACAGGCATGTGGAGGAGGTATCTCAAGAGGTGGCAATGCATCAACCATAGAGTGCTTCTGAAGTGTCATCAAGCTATTGTAATGCATGTGGCCATATCGGGCATGCCATAATTCTGCATTCTGCATGGCAGCAGTAGGAGTAGAAACTACAAGAGCATGGGCTGCTCTTTTCTCAAAAAGATCAAGCTGAAAAAGCCCATGCAACAGAGTACCAGATAATCTCAAGGCATAATCATTTTCCCTATCTCGGGCATGCCATAATTCTGCATTCTGCATGGCAGCAGTAGGAGTAGAAACTACAAGAGCATGGGCTGCTCTTTTCTTAAAAAGATCAAGCTGAAAAAGCCCATGCAACAGAGTACCAGATAATCTCAAGGCATAATCATTTTCCCTATCTCGGATAGCACATTTGTCATCCTCAAAGATGACCTGAAATCTAGCCCTGTTAAGAGTGGACACTGAAAGGAGATTTTTGGTGATACCAGGCACATACAAGACATCTGAAAGTCTGAAAACTGAGCCATCAATGGCGGTAAGCTCAACTTCTCCTATGCCACGTACTGAATATGACGAGTTGTTGGCACAAGTGACTTTCTTACCAACGGGAGGTGGATGCAAGAAAGTAAAGAGACACTTCCTAGAAGTGATATGCTTGGAGGCACCACTATCAAAATACCAAGTGTTCAGTGTTTCATTGACACTGAAAGCTGATGCATCCGTAGAGGGGTCATAACTGCAAGTCAAAAAGGCATATGTATCATCATTACAAGTGGTTGTACTATCCCGAGCATCTGGAGCGTACTATCCCGAGCATCTAGAGCAGCCAGCCTAGAATCTGAAATGCAAGATAAAAAGGCATAATCCTGTCCAACAAAGTTGGCTGCAACATCCCCACTGTCAGATGCATGAGGAGCTGAATCTGAAACAGGCATACCGGAGCTGTTTTTCTTCTCTTTTGCAAGCCTTTTCCTGCATTCTGCAATGTGATGACCTGGCTTTTTGCAGTAATGACAAAAACCCTTCTTCTTGGGCTTACTTATCATTTTTAGCCTTTTGTGAAGGCTGTCCTGACCCACTGGAAGGCTGATTTACTGATGTCTTTGCCTGTCCCTTTGTTTTTGACTTGAACTCTGAGAGCATAGCTTGTTCACCTGCACATGAAGCCAAGTTTTTCCTGGTCTGCTCTTCCTGAAGCAGAAGTCCTATCAACTCATGAAAAGTGAGAGGATTTGCACCCCCCCTCAATGATAAGTTCAGCGAGGTATGAAAGCTGAGATAAGACTCAGGAAGAGAATTCAGAGTGGTGGTAATCATCTCTGAATCAAGAACAATATCATCTATGTTCAATAATTGCTCTCTGAGATCCTGTAGCTTTGTGAGGTGGACTGACATGGAGTCACCCTCTTCCATATGTGTATTACTTAACTCTCTTTTCAAGAAAGATACCCTTGCATCATTCCGGGCTGCATACATGCTTTCTAAGATATCCCATGCTGCCTTCGAGGTCTTACACGACCGGATATGCAGAATGATAAATCTTTTCACTGAAAGAGAGATGCATGACAAAGCTAAGGCATCCCGTGAATCCCATCTCTTCTGCTCTGGAGTAGTGGCTATAGCTACACCAACAACTTGTTCTGCAGGTGCACCCTGTGCACGACCTCTTCCACCTCCTTGCTGGGGAGGGTATTAGGTGCCATACCTGCTGGTCGAATCTTACCCCCATTCACATAATCCCATAAATTGCGAGAAATCAGAATATTGCATACCATAAAACTCCAGAGGGAGTAGTTGGTACCATCCAACTTGTCTTCCTGTGAAAGACCACCGAACTGGAAATCATTCTGATTTTGTTGGGACATATCTGAGAAAGAGATTTTAGCAGATACAAGACTGAATTCGCTTACTAGGAATGAAATGCACAACTCCCAAAAAACACAGCCAAGCACTGGCTGTAAATGCAACTCAGATTTCTGCACTTGCACTGTCAGAAATCTGTCCAAGCATCAAAAAAACTCTCCAGAATTTGCCAAAAGTGCTGCAAAACACTTCAAGAAAGACAGTATGAACTGAAATCTCCAAAATTTCTCTCCCAACATAAGAGCCCCAAAATAGGCCCGAAATTGCAACCAGAAAGGGGCAAATTGATCAAAAGCCCCAAATGTTACAAGAATTGCGCTCTGTCTGCAAAAGCCCCAAATTTCACTGCGAAATTGCAATGTAATCACAAAATCCCCAAATTTCTGCAAGAAATTGTACTGCAAAATTGAAAGCCCCAAATTTTGAGCTTGCAATTGCAACCAGAAAGGGGCAAAAGCACAGAAAGCCCCAAATTTTTGGGCTAAACTTTTGAATCTGCCTGCAATGTCTGCTTCACAAGCAACAATGAACCCGAAAATACCCAAATGACTGTAGAAGATTGCAAATGTCTGTACAAATACCACCATATCTACTGGTACGATGAGTACGAATGAGCAAGTACGGTTGTACGACAGATGTACGGACGAGCATATTCGAGATGTACGGAGAAGTACAGATGTATGGCGAACTGTACGAAATCAAGACCTGTACGAAAGCAGGTACTACAACGAGATTGCAGGTACGAGTTGGACGACGTTGGTCTTACTGTACGGTATGCGCAAGTACGTATGGTACGATTGCAGGTATGAGCTGTACGACGCTAACGTAAAAAGGTACGACAAACGTACAGACGACGATCAGAAAGGAAGCGCAGGTACGGCGAACGTATGGACGATCACGATCATAAAGGAAGCGCAGGTACGGTAAACGTACGGACGATCACGATCAGAAAGGAAGCGCAGGTACGACGAACGTACGGATGATCATGATTAGAAAGGAAGCGCAGGTCCGGTGAACGTACGGACGATCACGATCAGAACGGACAGCGAGATTACAGGGAGATGTTGGGCTAGAGTTGGACGTAGAGAGCATGAGCTGAAGGGAGCACGGAGCATGGAGCTCTGGAACCCGCTCTGATACCAAATGTGAGTTTTGGGGAGAGAGAGAGAGCAAGAGAGTGAGCTGAGAGCTTAAAGCTTGAAAGCTTAGTTGCAATAGAAGAGTGTGAGAGTACAACTAAAAGAGTGAGAGATAAGGTTTTGTCCTAGTGACAAAACCTTAGTAGTCACTAACCATAGTTAGTGGACTAACTGCGCTTAGGGGGAAAAACCTCTTAACGAGGGAAAAGTGCCCCTAACTAGCTTATTAAATTACATTGGTCACTGCTGAATTATATCTATAATTCTAACATTTTCTGCTGCTCCAAAAGATGATTTGTGAGGGCTGAATGGCCCCCTTTTATAGGCCTAGGGCTTGCTCCAAAAAACCAACCAAGAGAGGGGCAATAGCCAACTCAGTCAGCCCCTCCTTGGCCGACTTGCTCTGTCCAAAAACCGCCTGGTTGGCTGCCCCACCAGCCCAACTAGGGCCCTATATAAGGGTCTTTATTGGCCCTTTCCATGCCGTTGTTCTAGGGCATAAAGCCCTCCATTTATTGCAGGGTCCGACCCCTTGTGTCCTGCCCTCTTCTAGGGATTGTAGGCTGGCTGGAGCCAGCCCTACCAACCCTATACCTAGTCGACCAGGCTGCCGGTCATCCCCTCCATGTTGCGCCACATACAAGGCTTGCTCCAGGTTTCTTTCCCACCCCACCCACTACCCTGAGATCTCTTTGTTATGCTGCTGCTTATGATTCAGTTCTGCCAGGCCAGATTCAGTGGTCGTTGTCCTCGCCATCTTTCCTTGTCAAGGTCACAATCTAAGCAACCATGATGGTCCTTCCTTGTACATCTTTCTCTCCTTGATTCTTGCCCACAATGCAGCCATGCTGCTGCTCATGTGTCAAGTCTCTCAAACCCTAGGTTCACCACCCCATGCTCATATCATATGGGGGCTTACAGATGGGTAGGTGACCTTTCCAACATCTTTTCCTCTTCTCTAGGCATATGCCCTTACTATCCCTCCCCCGTGCTCACCTCATTTGGGGGCTTACAGATGGGGAGGTGACCTTTCCAACAACTAAAACAAAGCACAAAAACATGGAGATCCAGCAAATGATAGGCTTGAGCAAAAGGGTGATACCAAAACCCCCTCTTAGCTCGTGGATGGAGCAGAGATGCCAAAGATCTGGGTGTGCCGTTGAAACAACGGGAGGAACCTATCGTGTGATTCTCCACCACTGACGACCGCCACAAGTATTGTCTACGAAGCCCCCTCAGGGCACGAGCCACCTCAACACGATCACTGGAAACCTGGAACTGCCGCTCCTAGGCCACAAGAACTAGGTACACTCCTCTGGTCGGGTAATGGTACACTGGCTCATTTGGTACCCGCATCGATGAAGACTTCTTGGGATCCAACAACCTCATCTGGACCTCCAATAAAACCCTCTTCATGGGAGAGGTTCGGTTATACATGGATGTCGAATGGTCCCATATACTTTTGGCCACTGTCATGTGCTTCACATGATTAATCACCAGAGGAGTACAGTTAAGAAATATAAATGATCTTACCCTGGCATTAACACAGTAGAGAGGGTCTTGGCCTCCTTTTGCTCCAGGATGCCAAGGTCCTTTATCAGGGGGTCTGGTTAGGCAACACCTATCAAGATGAAATATGCTAGGTCATATGACTATAACATAGACTCCATCATCACCCGCCAGACACCGCGTAATTGAGCCCATCCAACTACCAGTCAACCAAGAACGTGGGCAACACTAGAATTCTCGTCTTGTTCTCTGCCATCTCTTCTAGGGTAGCCATGTGGAAAAAACAGGAGAGAATACGAAGAGGGGATGGGAGGAATACTGAGAGAAAGAGATACATGCAAGAAGAGAAGTGAAGGGGCTGTCGAGGTTGTCGGAGAAGGAAATCTACAGCAACTCCAACCTCTTGTCCCACCTCTAGATCTCCTAAGGTTGAGAGCCTCTGAATCACTTGGCGTCTCAATCTTTGACACTCCCAAACAGTCCACTGCTCAATCAATCTTGCCTCGAACACCACACTCTACTGGTCTGCAGAGATCTATATAAGGACGGAGGATACAGGGTGGAAAAAGAAGATGTTTTTGGCCAAAAACAACAGCCTCTGTACCACCCCCTCTTAACGTAAAACAGCCCATGTCTCCCTCACAAACCCTTCCCAAGATCCACCTTGAAAACACCTCGTACTCCTGGCCTATAGCTTCACACAGCTTGCTGGCTCTACGACCTCGCCATCCCTGTAGGATCCTGATCCAATCTGTGCTCTAATACCATGTGAGAGTGCATAGTGGAATGGACACTTTGTGGATGAGAGAGCACTCAGGAAAGATGCACACAGGGAGAAAGAGGGAGAAAAAGGGAGAGAGATTGCTTAAGTGATCTCCTGCGAAAAGCCCTCTATATCAACTGGGCAAAAACCACTTGAGAAGATGATAACAAATGAGGGGAGTGGGCCCTATCTATAGGGTCAGCCCTAACCTCAACCAACCGACTAGCAGGGTGGCATATAGCCAACGCCCTGCCCTAGAAAAACTGACCCAGCTCGGGGTCACCCCCATCTACTACATGGCCGACTACTCCTCTTGGCCCCTATATTAGGCCCACTAGGGGCTAGCCTCCACCTGCCCTATAAGGGGCTGCGCTCCACAACCTAGGTGGCTAACCAAGAAGTCTACTAGATAGCTGACCTGCAAGTCAGGCTATCTGCCCCAAAAGGGTGGCCAACCTGGCCCCTACACAAGCCCATCCATGGCGCCTCAGAAGAGGCTTCCCCATGGTAGCAAAGCAGGCATGAACAGCCCTGTACATGGGCAGCAACCCCTCCAGCACAAGGTATCGTGCCAATAGACCCAGAGGGCCCCAACTTATGCCATGAGCCGTGCCAAGCCCGACTCTACCTAAGCCTCACAAGAGGGGCGAGCACACCCACAGCACTAGCTCTCACTCATCTACCCTAGCAGGCAGGCACACCCACAAACAAGTCTAGGTGCAAAATCAAAGGTTTAGTCTTACAATTACCCAAATTTGGCCTCATAGACTTGTATTGCAAAGAACTTGAACTTGTCAAGATAGTGTTGCAACTAATTGATCCATCCTTAGCAAGTTCATTCTATAATTAAGAATAGGAACGTATGCCCTTACTACTAAATCGTCCCTTCTAGCTTGAGTAGTGTGACGAATCACATTTTCTAAGCCATGTCATGTTTTTTGTTTTTTGGAATTTAAGTGCAAAGTACACACTGTTGTGTATTTTGGTATCTATAAGGGAATCTCTGGTACAGGGCTAACAGCCAAGTCCTCTAAATTTCAGCCCACTGTTAGCATTTTGCTTGACAAGATCTTGTAACAAAAGCAACTCTCGAGTCTCTACTATCTAGATGTATAAGATTCAAGCTGCTAATGGATTTTCAATCCACAATAGATATTTTGCAATGTCAACGTAGAGTTCATTCTTCCCTGTCTGCCTAGACATCGTCTAAGAAGAAATATCGACGGCTTAAGAGTGAATCACGGTGAATCTTGAGGGCTTGGAATGCAACAGAGCAGAAAAAAATCGAATTAGGGGAACACTGAGAGAGTGAGAGACAAAGAGACAAAGATAGAGACGATAATTCATAAGCGGTGATAATCACATGAAATACTTGCCGCGCAAAATGGATCATGGGAATTTACTTGAACTGTTAAACGACTTGGCAGGTGTTGTAACAAAAAAAATGTTTAGGGGAAGGCCTGATGCACTGTGGTTTGGCTCGTATTTGCTGATACTCTGCTACGCCTCAAAAGATTTAGTTGTTTTGCTATGACCTTTTGGTAGGTCGATATATAATCGCATAGGGACCATCGTCATTAGGTAACAGTCTAGCTCGAGCGTGAGACAGGCAGAGATGCCTCTCCAAATCTTCTATTGTAGCTCCCTTAAGAAGGCTCTTTCCTCATTGCAAAACCACAGCGAATCGTCTGGGAAAGAGCTTGCCTGCCCTTTCCTCTTTCCATTGCCAGAAGCTACCACACCTTGAATGTCTCTCCCACACAAATTCTTACCTTTTCTCCATTTGACGCATATTTTGCATTGTAGAATGCAAAGACAACACCTTTCAATGCACCATCTTGCAAACTTCAAAGCTTCAAAGTACCCGCAGGTTGGGTCCTTTGTTTGACGCTGACGGCTATGGCTTGGGGCAGTGGTGATTCGTGAATCGGCTCTCCAACTTTGAAGTGTTGCTTTCAAGCTTTGACGAAGGACACAGGCGTCAAGACTCACAAAGGCTCAAGTAACGCTCATGCTTTAAAAGTTAAGAGCTAATGCCAGAGTATCCATTTGATGGAAGATGATGATCTTTGTTTAACATTTTATTAATAATACATATAATAAATAAACTTTTATCATATTAACTTTTGTAAATAATTATAAAGTCCTTAGACAATATTAATGATTTTCAAGATATTTCTTTTAAATGCCCTTAAAATCAAGATTTTCGTAAAATTTTACCCTTGTTAAAAAATTCCTCACACCGCGAGGAATTATATTTATGTGTTGAATGACACAAGTAAACATAAATATACAAGACATATATGTTTGAAGAAATGTACAAGAGAAATGTACAAGCCATACAAAGTTGCAATGGCTACCCATGTAATTGTAATGCTAATCCTATAAATTCTTGTCTCTTGATCAACCTTCACATACGAAATTGGGATTTGGAGAGAAGCCTCAAACTAGGGAAATGTCAAGACTTGAGATTGGACATGACTTGTTAACGATCACTCAAGATTGGACATGACTTGTTAACGGTCACTCAAAATTGGACATGACTTGTTAATGCTCACTTTGAACTTCAGAGATCTCACTAGTCAATTTGTATTTGGTTTAGGCAAAGATCAATCGAATTGTCAAAATTAATGATAGGCCTTTATAATCATCGCGCAAATTCACAATCTCTAAATGCAATTCGGAACTTCTACATTTTACAATTGTAATGACCAAGTTGCATTGTTTAAGTTTGAACTTTGAATTGCAGATTTCAAATTGCAATTTGTAGCTAGATGAAACCTGGATAGTAGATACTAGAGTATAGATACCCTCAATCCTTTGATGTTAGACTTTAATTGTTACTAGTGACTTAGTCTTCAAGATTTTCATATTTCCTATAATTTTATCATCTATGTATTATTAGACTTCACTAGTACCTTAGTCTATAGGATTTCGATATTTTCTAGAATCCTATCATTGATGTATTATTAGTCATACTAAATTAATGTAAGAAGTATTAATATCTATATTTATATTATAAAATTTTCTTCCAAAAAGTTAGAAAGCCTTTTTTCTTTTGACACCAGGGAGCAAGAATGTCCATATTTGCATGTGGATGCTATGTATGTGAAGGAAGAATGCACAATGGATATCCACATCCGTATATTCCACCGTCGGATCAGCATCAAAATTTGCAAGGGTCTTACAAATTTGGTTTTAATGTCCTTACAAAGTGTAAGGTGCATTGGATGCCGTATGTGCCACCGAGGAACAAGAATGCTCAAATTTGCATGTGGATGTTATGTGTATGAAGAAAATAAGTGCAACAAACATCGAGATCCGTATACCACACCGTCAGATCAACACCAAATTTTGCAAGGGTATTAAAACATGTTGTTTTAATATCCTTGCAAAGTGTAAGGTGCATCGGATTCCGGATTTTACACCAGGGAACAAGAATGCCCATATTTGCATGTGAATGCTATGTATGTGAAGGAAAAATGCACAATGGACATCCGCATCCATATATCCCACCGTTGGATTAGTCCCAAACTTTGCAAGGGTCTTGAGAAAATTGGTTTTAATGTCCTTCCAAAGTATCAGGTGGATCAGATGCCGTATGTGACACCGTGGAACAAGAATGGACATATTCTTACACGTGGATGCTACGCGATATGAAGGACAAATGTGCAACGAACACCGACATCCGTATATTTCACCATCGGATCAGAACCAAACTTTGCAAGGGTCTTAAAACAAGTTGTTTTAATGTCCTTGCAAAGTGTAAGGTGCATCGGATGCCGGATGTGCCACCGAGGAACAAGAATGCTCATATTCGCATGTGGATGCTATGTATATGAAGGAAACAAGCGCAATGGACATCGAGATCCGTATGCCACACTGTCGAATTAGCACCAAAATTTGCAAGGGTATTAAAACAAGTTGTTTTAATGTCCTTGCAAAGTGTAAGGTGCATCGGATGCCGAATGTTACATCGAGGAACAAGAATGCCGCTACATGATATGAAGGAAAAAAGTGCAACAGACCTCGACATTCGTATATACCACCATTGGATCAGAACCAAACTTTTTAAGGGTCTTAAAACAAGTTGTTGTAATGTCCTTACAAAGTGTAAGGTGCATCAGATGCTGTATGTGCCACCGAGGAACAAGAATGCTCATATTCGCATGTGGATGCTATGTATATGAAGGAAACAAGCGCAACGGACACCAAGATCCGTATATCACACCGTCGGATTAGCACCAAATTTTGCAAGTGTATTAAAACAAGTTGTTTTAATGTCCTTGCAAAGTGTAAGGTGCATCGGATGATGGATGTTACACCGGGGAATAAGAATGCCCATATTTGCATGTGGATGCTATGTAATGCACAATGGACATCTGCATTGGTATATCCCACCGTCGGATCATCACCAAACTTTGCAAGGGTCTTGAAAAATTTGGTTTTAATGTCCTTCCAAAGTATTAGGTGGATCGGATGCCATATGTGACACCATGAAACAAGAATGCGTATATTTGCACATGGATGCTACGCGATATGAAGAAAAAATGTGCAACGGACACCAACATCTGTATATTATTCCATCGGGCACCAAACTTTGAAAGGGTCTTAAAACAAGTTGTTTTAATGTCCTTGCAGAGTGTAAGGGCATTGGATGCCGGATGTGCCACCAGGGAACAAGAATGTTCATATTTGCATGTGGATGCTATGTATATGAAGGAAACAAAGAAAAAACACACGCACACATATCCAAGAACCAGCTGAACGTGTGAACCCGTAAGCTCCTGCGAGCTTCCCCCTCCCCCTCCGTACCTCTACCTCCCCGTCCCTCGCCATCCCCGCTCACCTCCGTCTCACCCCCCCTCGCACCTCCGCTCACCCTCGCCATGCTCACCCCCCCCCCCCCCCCCCCGCTCCGTCTCTCCCCCTTGCCCCTCCGCTCAACCCCTCCCCGCTTTCGCTCCACTCACACCCCCTCACCCCGCCTCACCCTCCCCGCCTCGCTCCGCCCCCCCTCGCCATGCACACACCCCCCCCCGCTCCGTCTCTCCCCCTTGCCCCTCCGCTCCATCCCTCCCTGCTTCCGCTCCACTCACACCCCCCCCGCCTCCCACTCCGCCCACCCACCCCTCGCCCCCCGCCCTCGCCCCCTTTCGCCTCACCGCCCCCCCCCCTCCATTTACTCCCGTCTCCCCTTCCCGCTCTCCGCCCGTCCCTTCGCTCTTTTTTTTTTTTTTCTTTTTCTTTTTTTTTTTTTTCCGCCTCCCCCGTCCCTTCGCTCTTTTTTTTTTTTTTTTAAAATTAAACCCTTCCCCCCGCCCCCCGTCTGCCTCTCGCCCCACTCCGCCTCCCCCGCCCCCGCTTTCGTCCCCGCCTCCTCTCCACCGTCCCCGATCCCCGCCCCCACTCCTCCACCCCGCGCCATCTCCGCTTCCTGCCCCCCATCCCGCTTCCTCCGCCCCCCGCCCTCCATCCTTCCCGCCACACCCAGGCTCCACCCTCCCGCATCTACCCCCCTCCCTTTTTTGGGTGGCAGCCTTTTCCTCATCGGAAGCCTCGCAGTTTGTCTTGGTGGTATGGTGGCCCCTTGCCCGGAACCGGAGGCCCAGACGGACCCTCCCTCTCCAGATGCCTACCACGTCATCCTGACAGAGCAACAATCATCTCGGGTTCAGGAGGTTGCCAATGACTTTGCCCTTACCTCTGTTTATGGCAGAGTCATTGGACATTCCCCCTCCAGATCAGCCATCAGGGACTGGCTCCAGTCCACCCTCATGCTAGAGGACGGCCATATTGAGGAGGTGGCCCTTATGGGAAGGGGCATCTTCTGGCTCAAACTCTCCAATGCGAAAGCGGCGAGCAACCTGATTGCTGGCTCCCCCACGACTGTGGATGGAAAGATTGTCATGATAGTCCCGTGGTACCGCGGATTTAGCGCGGCGGATTTTGATGCTCGGTTCCGTATACCTCGTCATCCAGTGACGCTAGTTTTTCCAGGTCTTGCTGCTGAGCTACGGCCGATTGTCAGGGACCTGGGCTCCCACTTTGGCTGGGTTATGCACGATACTTTCGCCGATGCGGTGACTACGGCAGGAGCCCCCTGAGTCCGTGTGGCTGTGGCGGATCCTGCGACTCTCCCGACAGTGATCGAGATCGTGACAGATGCCGGCAGCATCACCCAGAGCATGGTAGTCACCGGGACAGCCAGGGCAGTGTTTGAGGTGTCACGGCTTCGGGCACCTGGCGGCTGTTTGTCCACGCTTCGCCAGCTCTTCTCGACCCCCCCCGCCCCCCCCCTCTCCGCCCCCTCCCCCCCCCTCCGAGCAGCCATGCCAGGAGGAGCAGAGGCAGCCGGAGCCCGGACCAGAGTTAGCTGGCGGCTGGACTGACCTCCTTCTAGGACCAGATCCATCAGCCCCTCCTTGCAGCTCTACAGAGGATTTTCAGCAGCGGTCAGATGCCAGAGAGCCTTTCCTCGGGACTGATTTGCCTCATCCCGAAGGGAGGAGATAGACAGGAGATCCGTCAGTGGCGCCCGATCACTCTCCTTACCACTGCCTACAAAATCCTCGCCAAGATGATCAACGCCAGAGTTCAGCCTCTACTCCCAGACCTCATCCATGACACTCAGACAGGCTTTGTCCAGGATCGCAGTATCCTGGATAATGTCTTCACCTTCTCAGAGGCGGCGGAGTGGGCTCAGCACAACGGATCACACCTTGCCATTCTACTTCTCGACTTTGAGAAGGCCTACGATCGAGTGGACTGGTCCTTTTTGGAGGGGACTCTGGAGCGGCTAGGTTTCCCAGCAGGTTGGATTCAGGGTATCTCAGCTTTGTACAGGACAGCTTCTAGCAGGGTCATCATTGGAGGCAGGATGGGTGAGCGCTTTAGCTTGGAGAGATCAGTGCGTAAGGGCTGCCCCCTTGCTCCTTACCTGTTTCTCTTCTTCGCCGAGGCTATGACTTACTACCTTCGGGCGAGGTCTACAGGGATCAGGGGTGTTCGCCTTCCACTCCGGGAGGACACGGAGCTTTTGGACTCGGAGTACACAGATGATACAGCCCTGTATGTCCAGGATGATGAGAGGATGCTAGAGAGGGTGCGGATGGCCCTGGAGGTCTTCTGCTCGGCCGCTGGTGCGAAAATCAATTGGAACAAATGAGTTGGTTTTCTCACAGACCCCGGGGCGTGTTCTCAGTGGGGGAGGTTTTTGGGTTTCAGGTGGATTCCACGGGGATAGACAGCTAGATACCTTGGTTTTCAGGTTGGCCTAGACATCACGCCAGCTCAGCAGTTTCTCCCGGTGCTAGACTCCATCCGACGGAAGCTGGCTTTCTGGAGCACTGCTAAGCTTTCCCTTGCAGGTCGTGCCCTAGTAGTTAACCAGGTCCTCCTAGCCACGGCTTGGTATGTGGCTTCCTGCTGGTGTTTCTCGAGATCCAGCGTGGCACAGCTCAGGAGGCTGGTTTGGAACTTCCTTTGGTCCGGGGAGGATGGTCTCAGAGATACCAGAGCCAGGGTTGCTTGGCAGACAGTCATGATTCTTCCGCAGGCTGAGGGTGGCCTGGGGGTCATCGATCCAGAGCTTCAGAGTCAGGCCTTGTTAGGCAAGCTTGTCATCCGCGGTTTGACCCCGGGGGGGCAGACGTGGAAGATGTTATTTCAGCAGGGAGCCGGTTCTTGTGTCCCGCGTCGAGGTGGAGAGTGGCTACCGTCCCTCAGGTGGATCTTCACTTCCGCCCCGCTCACTCAGCCCCGTTCCCCACTCGTTCGTAGCCTCCTCATGGTTTGGAGGCGGCTCCGCCTCATCAGTCTCATTCAGTCCCCTCCTAGCTGTCAGGAGGAGATCGATCGCCAGCCGCTTATCTGGAACGGTCAGGTCAGAGATGCCGAGGGCCTTCAGTTGGGGGAGAGATCACATATCAGGTGGGATGGCTGGATGAGGGGGCCAGTCCGGTCCCTTCGAGTTTGGAGGGATACGTACAGACATCTGGAGACGGCTGATCTTGCAGACGCAGCTGGAGGTGCACGTGGAGCCCAGGCGAGATGCACGGAGATCGACGGCGCGATCCCAGCTGATTGGTTGGTTCCACCTGAGCCTCAGGCCCTCATGCCTAGTGACGCCCGCTGGCTGGGACAGTTCACCCCCCGTGGCATCCCACTGGTGATCGCAGGACGTATGGATGACTCCTCTATCTCCTTCTTCGCGGTTTTTGGGGATGGACGACTCAGGAGGGAGGATGCGCTTATCGACCCCCTACTCCCATGGCAGAGGGTTCGGGTCGTAGGCCTTTTGGGGAAGGTCTGGCGTACCGATCCTAGCATCGAGCAGGACCAGATGCAGCTTTGGCATCTCTGGCTCTGGGA
Organism: Dipteris shenzhenensis; assembly: GCF_047967505.1. Classification (NCBI taxonomy): domain Eukaryota; kingdom Viridiplantae; phylum Streptophyta; class Polypodiopsida; order Gleicheniales; family Dipteridaceae; genus Dipteris; species Dipteris shenzhenensis. The sequence goes on along the minus strand of NC_141613.1, from coordinate 12,668,921 downwards.
GGGGCGGGCCTTGTCAGAGCTTGATTGGGACCCAGGAGAGTGGTGGTGGCCAGAGATTGTGACAGGACAGGGGCCGACTTCCTTCTTCGCTTACAGCACGACTCTGGGCAGGCGAATTCTTGGGAGGATGCAGAGCCGCCCCCCCACCCAGTGGCCCAACTGGTATGCACAGGGTATTTCCAGGTTCTTTTTGCAGGCATTCTGGAAGGCCTTGTGGGAGAGCTGGCGGCCGCGGAAGATCTCATACTTCCTGTGGCTTCTTGCCCACAAAGGTCTTCCAGTGGGGAGCTGGTTGCGGCAGATAGGCCAGGACAGATGTTGCCAGATTTGCCATGAGGATGAGGAGTCACCAAAACATTGCCTGTGGAGCTGCACTCGCGCCCAGGAAGTGTGGAGGTGGACTTTCGGGATTCTTACTCGTGCAGCACCAGAGCTAGGATTGATCACTTGGGGCGCGTTCTGTTGGTGCAGCACCGCACCTGGTCTTCATCAATTATTCGAGGCATGCCAGCAGGACCCCACTTTCCTTATCACACAGGGGACGTGGGGGCCGCTCGAGGGTATCCCGCAGCACCTAGCAGAGGCTGATACAGGAGTTCGGGAGAGACAGCCAGTCTGGGAGATTATTGGCAGCATTGTAGGGTGGCACATCTGGACCTCGCGCTGCGTGCAGATCCTCGGTGGCACCTCCTTATCGACTGCCCAGATCATGACAGAGATTTGGAGCGAGATTATTCATACCCTCAGAGGCCAGTGGGACCAGATTCAGGGAGATTCACGGGCCGGTCAGGAGAAGCGGAGACGCTTCCTCCGGGCTTGGGACACACAGGGCCTCTTCTTTGAGCAGACTTCGCAGGGCCTTCGGTGGCACTACTCACCACCCCGATGGCTGTTCATTCACACTCGTCTTATCCCTCCGTGAGAGTATGATTTATTCTGTTACCTTTTAGGGCTGTGTCCGATTTGTGAACGCAGCCCGTCAGCTACAAGCTGACCTTTTGTATCTTGTTCTCGAAGTAATATAATTAGCACTGTTTTTTCGGCAAAAAAAATATGAAGGAAACAAGCGCAATAGACACTGACATCCATATACCACACCGTTAGATCAGCACCAAAATTTGCAAGGGTCTTAAGACAAGTTTTTTTAATGTCCTTGCAAAGTGTAAGGTGCATTGGATGTCGAACGTGACATCGGGGAATTAGAATGCCCATATTTGCATGTGGATGCTATGTATGTGAAGGAAAAATGCACAATGGACATCTGCATCTGTATATCCCACCGTCGGATCAGCTCCAAAATTTGCAAGGGTCTTTTTTTTAAATTTTTAATGGCTAGAAGCACACCGATGCATGTATTTCAATGATCATGCATGATGCATGGTGAACAACTAGGAAATATCCATTCCAAGCCATGCAATTGACATTATATGGGCATGATACTTTGCATAGGCATTGAAATTGCCTTGTTTAAGGTTTGTGCAAAGTATCACTCCCAGAAAATACCATTTTTATGGTTAGAAGCATACCAATGCATGTTTTTTAATGCTCATGCATGATGCATGGTGAAAAACTAGGAAATATCCATTCCAAGCCATGAAAATGACATGAGATGGTCATGATACTTTGCACAAGCCATGAAATTGTTGGGGTAAAGGGCAGTGTGCCCACCCACTTATACAGTGCCCATGTATACTCATATATATATGATAGAGGAATAAGCTGGAGTAGCTTTTGCTCCACCACTTTTGGTGTCTCCTCAACCCTTTGTGTGTGCTCTCCTCTCCCACAACTAGTATCAGAGCCCATGGCATCGATCTACGAGGAGCTCGGTGAGAGGAGAACGGGCACTACTTCGAGAGATCTACTGGGAGCTTTGGAGAGCTCGATTCTCTCATTCATGGAGAGATTTTGGGTAGACATCATCCAGACATATTTCTTTGCCATTTTGCGGAGCTTGTTCGAAAGCCGTCTAGGAGCTTGTTGAGCAACTGGTGGTGGCATTTCAGATTGCCTGTGAGCCCTTGAGCTCATTCATGAGAAGGGTTATGGAGTCGATCGCCTAGCGTTGGAAGGAGACCGTCGATGGAGATCATCGATGATGTCGTGTGTTGCCAGCTTATGGAGCCGTGGAGCAGCCATAGATCCCCTTGCAAGTGAATCTTGCTCATCATTGGAGGTGAGGCGTTGCATGGAGGGTTGTAGGGAAGCTCTTTGTAGATGCAGCTGCTGCAGATGGCTCGTGAGCAGGAGAGTATTTCAAGTCTGAGGGACTTGTAAGGGCTGATGGAGCCATGGACACTAGAGGTGCCCTTGAGAGGATGGCACGAAACAGGCTATTTCAAAAGGAAGAGATGTGAGCAAAGGAACAAGAGCATCCTAGCACTAGCAGCAACTCCATCCCATGAGCAAAGGAAGAGCAGCCCAGTGATAGCAACAACATCCACTTTGGAGAAGATGAGCTGTTGGGGAGCTTGTGGATTGTATGTTTGATGCAGTTGTATGCTTGGGAGATAGCTGGTGTTGCATTTGAGGTCTTGGAGCTGAGCATTGGCTGATTTTGGTCTCTTTGCGGGACATTTTGCAAAAGTACGCCTTGTGGACATTGTGTGGGATATGTGCTTGTGCACTATGCAGCTTCTTTTGGTTGCAGTTGAGCTTTGTTAGCTCGTGTTTTCCCATGCATTTGGGTCCTATTGGACATAATTTGCTACATCTTGTCCGTGCTGGGCATTAGACAGCGTCAGTTTCTTTCAGTTGGTCTTGGCTTGGCTCGGGGACAGGTGTAGGTCTCCCCAAGTGACAGTAGGCTAACAGAGACTCAGGTTAGGAGTTCTCTTGTCAGAGGCCATTGCAGATACTTTTGTCGACTGGTGACACATGCTTTGACAGTAGTACATGCTTGGTTGAGATGCATTGACAGTTCGTTGGATGCATGGTTATTTGCCTATGTTGGATACATACGGTGGTACGGTGATGTATTGAGCTCCTATCAGATTAGCATTGTTTGGAGCTGTTTCAGGGCTGGTTTGTCAGCATTTTGGGGCTGATTTGTTACCGTATTCTGGGCTGATTTTATGGCATTGTGTTTGCCATTGGTCAGGACATTACAATTGCTGATGTTGCTGTTTTTATGACAAAACAGTCATTTTCAGGACTGAATATCTCTTTCTTGGTGCAGAATTGCACTTTGTGCCGAACTGGAAAGTTGTAGTTCATAGAACATACTACAACTTTTCTTTTGGAAGAAAGTTGATCCGGTATAATTTGCATGAGTTACAGCCTCTGCAAAACCACAAAAAGTTACAGTCTACTGTCTATTTGTGACCAATGTGCAGGAAGCTATTTTTCAGGTGAGAATATCTGAGAATCCACAAGGATTTGGCTCTTGAGGTCAACTGATAAGTTGTATATCTTTCTACCAGCTACAACTTTTCTGTTTACAGCTTTGGCAGCCGATCTTTCAGTGAAAAGATATCACTATTCAAAAACAAGGACAGTGTGTTATCTTGCCCAAAGTGGATGAGATTTCTCTTGCATAACAGTAAATGACAGAAAGTGATTGGGATCTCACTTCAGTCCAAGGGCATTATTGGCATTTTGGCAAGTCACTTTGGCACATTTGGCAAGTGGTGAATGCTTGATTTTGTTGCCAAAGGATTGCACACTTGAGGCGATGCATTGGTGATGCAGTAAATGCCATTTCGATGCATTATGGATTTGCATTGGTGGATGCCGCATTGATGTTTATGGATAGTTGAGCTGGGCTCCTATTTCCATTGGTTGAGCAGGCATTGCTCATTTGGTTCAGTGCATTTCTTACTTGGATTGCCAGGCATTGGTAGGTTACTGGGCTACATATATTCTTGTTTATGCCACTTTATGGCTGAGTGCTTTTGAGCATTGGATCAGCCAGTTTATTTGGAGACCCGATTGGTCTGGACAACACTATTTTTTGGTCATTTGGGTTGCCTATTGCACTATACTGTTCTTTGGTTGTGAGCTATTGTGCCACAGATATGGCATCTACAGTTGGTGGTGCCCTCTTTGATATTGAGAGGTTGGATGGATCAAACTTTCAGTATTGGAAAGAGCAGATTTATGATGTGTTAGTGCAGAAAAGGCAGCATAAGCCCATTCAACGCAAAGGTGTCAAGCCTAATAGCATTAAATAGAGTGATTGGGATGACATGGATGAGCAAGCATGCTCTATCATTCAGTCATCACTCTTGAAGTCAGTCTACTTGCAGGTACAGGATGGTGTACAGGGTGTAGACTACCATGCATATGAGTTCTATACTCATATATGTCAGATGTATGACCACGATAGTGTTATGTTACAGCATGATGGGTTGAAACGCCCTGATGTGCTGAAATAAAGCCTTGATATGCACTCCAAAGGTAGATCAATTGGTAGAAACAGGTCATGTTCAAGGGGGAATTCCAAGAGCAAGTCTAGCTCTCGGACTTGTGTTAGATGTTTCTATTGTGGAAAGTATGGCCACATGAAAAAGTACTGCTGGAAATGGCTAAGAAAATGCAAGAAGAAGAGCAAGGTTAAGAATGACAGGAAGAAGGAGAAGAAGCATGTTGAGCTTCAAGGTGTGGATTCCAAGATTTCCACTGACAGTAGCAGTGATGAAGGCATTCTTTTGTCTATGTTTGACACCTCCTTCTTGGCCATTGATGTACCCAATCTCGGTGATTGGATGTTAGATCCATGTGCTTCATGTCATATGACCCCTCATAGGTCATGGTTTAGTGCATATCAGGAATGCATTGTGGAGAGTGGTTTGATGGGCATTGATCATTCTATGGATGTCTATGGTTATGGGGATATCCACCTTGTTATGCCTAGTGGCTCTATTCTTGTTCTACATGAGAGTGCTCTCAACGGAAGCAAGAACAGAAGAAGGAGAGAGAGAGACAGAGAGCCACACAAGTTTTGGTGGGTGCAGAACCACCCTAATCTTCTTTTTCATTCATTTATATATGTGTTTGAGTATTGTACATAACTGGGGTTAAGGCACAGTGACCTTTAACCCCACAACCTCCCACTTAAAGGACAATGTGCCTTTAAGGGAGAATAACTAGTGAGCATACTATCCAATGGCCATCAATACACGACAATACTCAAACCGCTGACTAGGTAGACTCTTCGTCAGCATATCTGCAGGGTTATCATCTGTATGAACCTTAACAAGCTCTATGCGCTTGTCCTCAAGTACCTCCCTGATGAAATGGTACCTGACCTCAATGTGTTTGGTCTTTGCATGAAAGACTGGATTCCGTGCTAGCTGAATAGCACTCATGGAATCACTATGCAATGTCGGTACACCTGTATGAATCCCCAAATCTCCCACTAGCCGATCAAGCCATATAGCCTCCTTGCAACCCTCTGTGGCTGCAACATACTCAGCCTCTGTGGTAGACAAAGCAACGCACTTCTGTGTACGAGACATCCACGACACTGCACCACCTGCAAAGGTGAACACATAACCAGAAGTGGATCTCCTACTATCCACATGCCCTGCATAGTCTGAATCTGTGTACCCAAGTACACGCATGTCTCCTTTACCAAAGCAGATGCACATCTCCTTGGTACCCTTCATGTACCTCATGATGCACTTAACTGCCTCCCAATGCCTCTTTCCTGGATTAGCCATATACCGGCTAACAACGCCCACTGCAAATGCAATGTCTGGTCTAGTAGCTATCATAGCATACATAAGACTCCCAACTGCTGATGCATAAGGAACCTTGGCCATCATGGCCCTCTCCTCATCTAATTTGGGACTATCTGTATGACTCAGTTTCACATATGGAGGCAATGGAGTGTATGACTCAGTTTCACATATGGAGGCAATGGAGTACTCACTGCCTTCCCCCCCTCCATATTGAAACGCTGCAATACTTTTGTAACATACTCTTTTTGTGAAAGCCAAAGGAGTTTCCTACTCTGATCACGCGTGATGCGCATACCAAGAATATGACCTGCAAGTCCCAAATCCTTCATATCAAAGGCCTCATGCAACTTGGCCTTTAAAGCATCTAGCTCATAAGTATTCTTGCTAGCCAATAGCATATCATCCACATATAGTGCCAAGATAATCAGTCTATTATCCTTAGCCCTTTTAGTGTAGAGGCAGTGATCAATTTCACTCCTTCTAAAACCCTGGGACCAAATGAAAGCATCAAACTTCTGATACCATTCTCTAGGTGCTTGCTTAAGACCATAGAGACTCTTTTTCAACTTGCAAACTAAATGCTCTTTGCCCTTTTCTTCAAAGCCTTCCGGCTGCACCATGTTCATTTCCTCATGCAAATCCCCATGCAAGAAAGCTGTCTTGACATCCATTTGCATAAGCTCCATATCCTCTGATGCCACTAGTCCAAGCATGCATCTAAGTGTGGTCATCTTCACAACCGGAGAGAATATCTCATCAAAGTCCACACCCTTCTCTTGCTTGAACCCTTTAGTAACCAAACGGGCCTTGTACCTAGGCACATCATCACCTGTGACCTTCATTTTGTAGACCCATTTACATGGCAATGCTTTCTTTCCATGTGGCAAAGAAACCAAGTCCCAAGTCTTATTCTTCATAAGTGAACTCATCTCTGATTGCATAGCATACTCCCACTTGCATTTATCCTCACGCATCATAGCCTCTCTGTAGCAAGAAGGCTCCCCGCAATCAGTAAGCATCACATAGTCTACCCCTGGAACAAACCTATCAGGCAGTCTAGACACTCTAGATGATCTTCTCAAGGGCATTTCAGCTTGCTGTCCCACTTGCATATCAGCCACATTTGGCTCATCATTTCCACCAATAGATGATCCATCATCTACCCTTGATTGTATACCTGTGGGAGTACTTGGTTGTACCATTTCTTGCACATTTGGTGCATGGACAGCTTGCTGTCTATCAACATATGCAGGTGGATTCACATCCTGGAAAGTGATTCTCCTCATTTCCACATCCCTCATGGGTGCCTTATGCATCTTCTTCTCATTGAAGACCACATCATGGCTGCGTATGATCTTCTTTGCTTCTGGATCCCAGAGACGATAGCCCATCTCTCCACTTTCACCATAACCTAGAAAGATGCATTTCCTAGACTTAGGATCTAGCTTCTTTCGAAGCTCTTTTGGCACATGTGCATATGCCTCACACCCAAATATACGCAAATGAGAGTAAGAGGGCTTCTTGCCACTCCATGCCTCTTCAGGAATACCACCATCTAAACTCTTACTAGGTGATCTATTGATCACATGCACTGCAGTCTTCATTGCCTCAGCCCAAAAACCACCAGAAAGACTTGCATTGGAAAGCATGCATTGCAACCTTTCTTGAATGGTACGGTTCATCTTTTCTGCAACTGGATTTTGCTCTGGAGTATGAGGGGATGTGAGCTCCCTCTTAATCCCACGTGTATCACAGAAATGCTGAAAGTCATGAGAGAGATACTCTCCACCATTATCAGTCCGTAGGCATTTAAGCGTTCTACCTGACTGATTCTCAACCAAGGCCAGCCATTTCTGAAATACCTGGAACACATCACTCTTTCGAGCTATAGCATAAGCCCACACTTTCCTAGTTGCATCATCAATGAATGTCACATAGTATTCAGCCCCGCCTAATGACTGTGTAGGCATGGGACCACATACGTCTGAATGCACCAAATCAAGTATTTCAAACTCTTTCTTTCCCCTTCTTTTATGGGCTGATTTAGTCTGCTTCCCATAGAGACAATGCTCACAAAATTCAAAATCAGAGAAACTCAAATGCTGTACATAACCCAAACGGCATAAGAGTTTCATTCCATTCTGGCTCATGTGCCCCAACCTGCAATGCCACAAAGAAGTGCTTGGCTGCTCGGTTATTGCAACAACATGATCAAATACCCCTGATACATGTAAGGGATACAAAGTCCCACACTTGGCACCCCTGGCCAAAAGCATAGAGCCCTTTTGAATTTTCCAACTCTGAAAGCCAAAAGTGGTGTGAAAACCAGCATCATCTAGCTGACCCACTGAAATAAGACTCTTGGTCAGCTTAGGCACATGTCTCACATGTTTCAAAACAAATGCATACCCATTTGCAAAAGAAAACTTTATGTCACCTGCTCCCACTATGTCACATGCATAGTCATTTCCAAGATGCACACAACATGTCTTTCCACTATCATAAGTGGAGAACCATTCCCTATGGGGAGTAACATGGAATGAAGCACCAGAATCCAAAATCCAATCCTGGGAATATGCATCATCTGAAGTGGTAAGCAACTCTGCAGATAAACTAGACATGAAGAGAACGTCATTGTCACTATCATGTGTGACTGCATTGATCTCCTCGATCTTCACTTTTCCTTTGTCCTCCCTTGGACTCTCTTCCTTTTGATTTGCACCCCAATTTGCATTCTTTTTCTTATCCCTTTGCTCTCTTTTTAGCTTGTAGCAATCCTTTTTCATATGGCCCTTCTTGCCACAGTGGTAACACTCAATGTTCCGTGCCCTGGATTTGCTACGAGACTTCCCTCTTTCTTGGGACTTCCCCCTGAACTGTGATCTGCCCCTTTGCACATTTAAGGCTGCATCCTGCTTGTTGCCATCCATAGACTTCCGTCTAATCTCCTCGGCCAACAAGCTACCCACAACATCATCAAATTTCAGTACTCCACCAGGTGCAGAGTTACTAACAGCTGTACGGAAGGTATCCCATGAGGATGGCAATGAACATAAGAGAAATATTGCCTTAGTCTTCGCATCAAAATTCATTTTCTGAGCCTGAAGTTGGCTGAAAATAATATTGAATTCATTCAAATGAGAAGCAATGGAGACCCCTTCCTTCATCTGCAGCTCAAACAACCTCTTCATGAGGTAAACTTTATTAGAGGCAGTTTCCTTTTCATAAGTGGCACACAGTTTCTTCCACAAATCTTCCGTAGTCTGCTCATTTACTACTGCGAAATAAACTGACTCTGCAAGATGAAGTCTAATAGTAGACTTTGCTAATGCATCCAACTCATTCCAATCATCCTCAGACATATCCACAGGCTTAGCTTCAATACTTGCCAAGGGTTTAATCTGCTTCTTTTGAATAAGCACATCCCTTATTTGTTCTTTCCACAAAGAAAAGTTTGTCCCATCAAACTTTTTAATGTTGAAAAACTCCTTTTCAGACATGGAAGAGGATGCCATGATGCAAATAAAGCAAAATCCCAAATGCTAGTGCCTCAAGAGAGAATCACACCAAATACCAGGTGCACCCAAATGTGTATGCCACAATAGAGTGAAATATCACCAAAACTCAAAGCTCAAAGCATCTGACTCATGTGCATATACTATGCATCCATATGAGCAAATCTGGCCCAAAAGAAAATGCCAATAAGTGCCAAATGACTCAAGCATAAACACTGTCCACTAGCATATGCATCAATAATATCTCATCCAAGAGAGCATAGCACTATCAGTGCATCACCTGCAATGTGTCAAAGCTGTCCCTCAGCATAAAATAGCATCCATGTGCAAAGCGTCCATAAAAAATAGCATCCCACAAGGCAATTTGGGCCTATCAGCGCATCCAACAAGGACCGCAATGCATCCAAATGGCCTATAAATCATCCATTGCAACCCAATGCATACCACGAATGAGCGCACACTGCTCAAACTGCAACCAGAGTGATCTGCATAAGGTATGCTCAAGAAATCATAGTCCCACGGTAATGAGCGCTACTGAAAATAGAACCTGAGATGCCTCAAAACATGGGCGCCATCACATAATCGGACTCAGCAAGAAAATCTGCAAATATCTCTCTTCTGCCAGAACTCCAAAATCCCAACCAATGAGTGAGAAATGGGAGTCAACACTTATCCACTGCCATGTGGCATAAATCTAAGGTTTCAAAACCTTAGAATGAAAAATGCATAACAGAGAGACGAAATCGAATACACAGAGATTTATAACTCTGAAAATCCTCCACCGAATCACGCAAGAATTGATAGGTAGGGGTTTTTGGGCGTCCGGAACGCAATGGGACAGACGGTTTTGGAAACCGTGGTCTCAATCACTGGGTCCAACACATGGACTGAAAAACGTTTTTGGAAACAGAGCTATCTGTAAACTCCACCAGAGTGCGAATGATGAGCAACATAGAAGTTTTAGGACCTCCTGAGTCCACCGGAACCGACAGATCTGCAAATGGTTGCTCCAAACTTGAGTTCCAACACCCGGGCAAAAAACGCAGGAACTGACACAGTGACTCAGAAATCCAATGAAATGATCCCAGATTCAGGAATGAAGGTGTTTCCAGGCTCCTGAAGTAATGTGGACACCAAAAGCAAGCAATAGTTGCCTCTACAAGTCAATACGGAGTCTCTGTCATCAAACGGAAGAGGGAAAAGCTCAAAAAACGACTTTTTCTTTGAAAAACTCTTAACAGGCTCTCAAAACCACTTCGCAAAGCCAAAGTGACTTTTCCAAAGGTTTCTCCAAGGTCTCTACACACTCGGATGCAAGTAAAGTCACCCACAAAGCTTCCCACAAAGCTTCTCCTTCCTCCCACAGAGCTGCTGAGCTTCCAAGCATTCACGCACGCTCAGCTAGATCACCCGGGCTCTGATACCAGTTGAGAGTGCTCTTAACGGAAGCAAGAACAGAAGAAGGAGAGAGAGAGACAGAGAGCCACACAAGTTTTGGTGGGTGCAGAACCACCCTAATCTTCTTTTTCATTCATTTATATATGTGTTTGAGTATTGTACATAACTGGGGTTAAGGCACAGTGACCTTTAACCCCACACTACATAGGGTTAGACATATACCAGGACTTGCTACGAGTAAGATCAGTACTGGACAGTTGGTTGAGGCAGGTTATCATGTCTCTTTGGGTGATCATGCATGGAAGATTGCTAGAGGCAATCTAGTTATGGCTAGGGGATCACGGGTTGGATTCTCTTATGCATTGCATGTATCAAGTGTCTAGGATAAGATGCTTATGATTAGTAAGTAGCCATCAGTTAGTTTATGGTATGCCAGACTTGGACATATGTCTACTGTAGGTATGGAAGCCCTTACAACATTGAGATACATTCCTATTATGGATGTCTCTCAAATTTTATGTCATGATTGTGATGATGATCAGCAGTTAGGATCCTCTTTTGTGAGTGAGCCATTGCAATTGGTTCATAGTGCAGTTTGTGGGCCTATGCCTACCATTTCACTGGGTGGTGCCTCTTACTTTGTGACATTTATTGATGTTGCTACAAAGTACATAGAGGTATATCCGATTCGTCAAAAGCATGATGTATATGATACATTTCAGTGCTTCTTAGGTAATGTTGAAAATCAGTCACGAAAGAAGCTATTGAGCTTGATGACTGTAAACCCTAAAATCTAGACCCTAGACTCTAGATCCTATACTCTAAACTCTTAACCTTATACAATAACCTATAAGCCCATAGCCCTAAGCCCTAAATCCTAGACCCTAGGCCCTAAACCCTAAACCCTAAGCCCTAGACCCTAGGCCCTAAACCCTAAACCCTAGACCTTAAACCCTAAACCCTACACCCTAGACCCTAGATTTTAAACTCTGAACGCTTAACCTTATACACGAACCAATAAGCCCTAAACCCTAAATCCTAAACTCGAAACTCAAAACCCTAAACCCTAAACCCTAAACCCCAAACCCTAAACACTAAACCCTAAATCCAAAACCCTAGACACTACATTCTAGACTCTAAAATATTAACCTTATACGCTAACCTATAACCCCTAAATCACTAATCCTAAACTTTAAACCCTAGACTCATGACCTTGGATGCTTGCCCTTACATCCTAGACCCTACAACCTACACCCTAGGCCTTGGGCTCTAGACCTTAAACCCTAGACCATAGATCCTAAACCCTAAATTATAATCAATAATTTATAATATATATTGATTTGTGCAATAGGTTATGTGTACCCCCAACCTGTTGCACATGCAACACGTTGAGTGTACCCCCATCCTATTGCATGTGTAATAGGTTGGGGGTGCATCTAACCTACTGCACAAGTCAAGAAAATTTGATGATTTGTGCAACAGGTGGTTTGCACCCCCAACTTGTTGCATGTGCAATAGGTTTGACTGTACCCCCAACCTGTTGCATGTGCAACAGGTTGGGGGTGCACACAACCTGTTGCACAAATCAATAAAATTTGATGATTTGTGCAACATGTAGTGTTCACCCCCACCCTGTTGCATGTGTAACAGGTTGATGTACCCCCAACCTATTGCATGTGCAATGACTTGGGGGTACGGATAACCTGTTGCATAAATCAAGAAAGTTTGATAATATATGCAAGAGGTTGTGTACACCCCCTACCTGTTGCATGTGCAACAGGTTGTGTGCACCCCCAACCTGTTGCCGTATGTGCAACAAGACAGGGGTATATAACATGTTGCATAAATCAAGAAAATTTGATGATTTGTGCAACACATTGTATTCACCTCCAACTTCTTGCATGTGCAATGGGTTGTGTGCACTCCCAACTTGTTGCATGTGCAATAAGTTGGGGGTGCACCCAACTTGTTGCACAAATCATCAAATTTTCCTAATTTGTGCAACAAATGCATTCCCTCCCATTCCCCCTTCTCCCTTGTCCCCCCTCCCCCATACTTTCCCCCTCCTCTCCTATAGGCACAACTGCACTCAAAGAAGCATAGAAGTCTGTGAGTGTGTCGGCATTAGCTTTTGTAAAAAGTGAGGGAAATTTGAATTCAAAATTTTATTCAACATTCTTCTCATATGATTTGTTGCTCTTGCTCGTGGGTCACTCTCCTCTAATCTTCTACACTTAGTGGTAAGATTCGTCCTCCCCTCGCTCTCTCTCTCTCCTCTCTCTAGTTGCATACCTCTCCCTCCTTCCACTCCTCTTCTCTCTCTCTCTCTCTCTCTCTCTCTCTCTCTCTCTCTCTCTCTAATGGCACTCACTCTCCCTCCCTCTAATAGTGCTCCCTCTCCCTCCCTCCCTCTACTCCTCTTCTCTATGTCGCTCTCTCTCTCTTTCTCTCTCTCTCTCTCTCTCTCTCTCTCTCTCTCTCTCTCTCTCCATTTCTTTCCTCTCTCATCACATAATTTCTCACCTCTCCTCTCTCTCTAGTTGCATACCTTCCCCTCTCCCTCCCCTCTCCTCTCTCTCTAGTTGCATACCTTCTCACCTCTCCTCTCTCTCTAATCGCATGTCTATGTTGCTCTCTCTCTCTCTCTCTCTCTCTCTCTCTCTGTGTCTCTCTCTCTCTCTCCATTCCTCTCCTCTCTCTAGTCACATACCTCCTCACCTCTCCTCTCTCTCATTCCTCTCTCTCCTTGTACTTTCTCCTCTTTCTCACTCTTCTCCTCACCCCTGGTAGCCATCGCGGCTGCAAGGACTCCTCTCTTCTTTCTCTCTCTATCCTCTCCTCCCCTTCCCCTCCCTTCGCTCTCTCACTTGGGGCCACCGCCGCTAGGACTTCTCTCTCTCTCTCTCTCTCTCTCTCTCTCTCTCTCCCCCTCCCTCCCTCCCTCCCCCCTTCCCCTTCCCCTCCCTTCTCTCTCTCACCTCGGGTCCGCGGCCACTAGGACTCATCTCTCTCTCTTCTTTCTCTCTCTCCCCCCGTCCCCTTCCCTCCTCTCTCTCACTCCTCTCCCTCCCTCACTCCTCTCTCTCTCCTCTAAAACTTGGGGGCTGTGGCCACCAGGACTCCTCTCTCTTTCTCTTCTTTCTCTCTCTCTCCTCCCCTCCCCCTCCCTTCTCTCTCTCACTTGGGGTCTACAATTGCCAAGACTCCTCTCTCTCTCTCTCTTCTTTCTCTCTCTCTCTCCCTCCTCCCCTTCCCTCCTCTCTCTCACCCCTCTCGCTCCCTTACCCCTCTCTCTCTCTCCTCCCCTCCCCTCCCCTCCCCTCCTCTCTCTCTCACTCCTCTCCCTTCACTCCTCTCTCTCTCTCTTCTCCCCTCCCTTCCTTTCTCTCTCTCACTTGGGGGCCGTGGCCGCCAAGACTCATCTCTCTCTTCTTTGTCTCTCTCTCTCTTCCCCTCCCCTTCCCTCCTCTCTCTTAGTCCTTTCCCTCCCTCACTCCTCTCTCTCTCCTCTCACCCTTGGGAGCCATGGTCGCGAGGGCTCCTCTCTCTCTCTCTCTCTCTCTCTCTCTCCTCTCCTCCCCTTCTCTTCTCTCTCTCACTCCCCTCTCTTCCCCTCCCTTACGGCTTCCCCCCCTCGGCCTGCTCCTCCCCCACTCCCCCCCCACCACTGCCTACCCTCCCCTCCCCCCCACCACTTGCTCCCCCCTAGCCTACCACTACCTACCCCCGATAAATTAGTTTCCAAATTAATGAGAATTAATTTTCCACCCCCTGGTACCCCTCGCCTACCCCCCAGCCTAGGACTGCCTGCCCCCTCCGCCAGCGCCTCCCCTGCTCGACTTTCTCGCCCACCACTGCCTACCCCCCCGCCTCCCCCCTGACCTGCCATTGCCTACCCCTCGCCTTGCTACCCCACCACCCTGCTACCCGGGCCTACTACTACCAACCATGCATTGAACACCGTTTTTCCCTGAGTGTGATACACAACCGTCCAAAAACTCTCTCCTAGGTGTGTTATTTGAGCAAGTACCTATTGGATGGGCATGCCACTTTGCACACCCATCAATCCCACTTACTTTGAGGCACGTGCAAAGTAAAATGTCCATACGATATGTTTTTCATGGTCGATCACGCATTACACATTGTTGTCCCCCGAGTGTGATGCACAACTGTCCAAAATCATGCTCCTAGGTGTGTTATCCAATCAAGTACTTATCAGATGGGTGCACAACTTTGCACGCAACTCAATATCAACTAGGTTGAGACACATGAAAAGTATCATGCCCATAGGATATGATTTACATGGTTGATTATGCATTAAACACCATTTTTTCCCTAGTGTCATGCACAATTATAAAAAAACATGCTCCTAGGTGTGTTATCCGAACAAGTACTTCTCCTATGGGTGCACCACTTTGCACATGTTTCAATAACACCTACTCTGAGGAACATGCAAAGTATCATTCCACTTTTCATGCAATGCAATCACACCTATGTTGGGGTGCGTACAAATTATTATGCCTATCAGATATGCTTTGCATGGTTGATCATGCATTAAACACCATTTTTTCCCGAGTGTGATGCACAACCGTAAAAAAACATGCTATTAGGTGTGTTATCCAAACAAGTACTTATTAGATGGATTCTCCACTTTGCACCATGGATGAGGTTTTCCTATTAGTTTCGTTTAGAAAAACTTTAATATTGGTGTTGAAAGTTTGTGTGCCCTAATGAAAATAAAGGTTTGAAAATTTGCCAAGATTTGAAACTTTTATGAGAAAAAAGTTAAAGTTTCACCAAGATTTACAACTGTTTCTTTAAACTTTAAAAGAAAATATATAAAATTATAATATGCTCTACAAATATTGTGAAACTAAAAAAACTAGCTCAATAAACTTTTGCCAAGATTTTATATTAATATATAAGTATAGCTTCAATAAAAACATCCCTGCAAGTTTGCCTTCAACTAAATACCACTTAGTTTGAGATGTGTGTAATGTATCATGCCCATCGGATATGCTTTGCATGGTCGATCACACATTAAACACCATTTTTCCCCTAGTGTCATGCACAAACATAAAAAAACATGCTCCTAGGTGTGTTATCTGAACAAGTACTTATCTGATAGGTGCACCATTTTTCATGGGCCTCTATCTCACCCACCTCAAAGCATGTGCAAAGTATCATGCCCATTGGATATGCTTTGCTTGGTCGATCACGCATTAAACACCGTTTTCCCCTTAGTGTCACAACCCCATAAAAAAACCTTGGTTTTTCATAACCATGTTGGACACTGATGGTCAAAACAAGTTGAAATTTGGTAGGACTCTAATTAATGATGGCATAAATATTTGTCTAGTTTTTATTTCATTTCAAGGAGCATAGCATATTGGTTTATGTTAGACAACCCTTTTTTGGCCACACCGTCACGTGAAACTTTTTTGATAGGGTAAGTTCAAATCCATTGCTCTATATCTCGTAATGGACTGAGACTTGGTATCACCATTAATGACATTGTACCCAAGCACCATACCAACTCTTGTCCCATAAATAGCTCTATACATACATTTGTTAAAATCCAAAAGAGGAAAAAAATGTCAAAGTGCAATGTATGTGATGATTTAAAGTGGGGGACTGAGAGTGCAACATGTCCAAATCAAAGGGAATTATTCGACATTCCAAAAAAAAAAAGCATTTTGGAAGGAGCAAGCTATTTCACATCCTGATGACTACATGTGCCTTATTGTAGAGGCATGGATCAGAATACAACAACATTGCCTCGTTTTTTTGCCACTCCACCTAAGTTACAAGGAAAGCACTTTTTAAAGACACATTTATGTGAAGTGTTGCAGATATATGGATTGATTCCTTGCATCTACATGATAGCAATCAAGTTGTAACATTGATTATGAAGGCAATTTGCAATGTACATGCAGAAAAGGGTCGCCTACCACAAACTTTGAAAATACAAGCTGATAATTATTGGTGAGAAAATAAGAATGTACTCATGTTCACATTATGCTCAATTCTAGCTGCTCATCAAATCTTCAATGAGGTCGAATGTGGATTTTGTATGTTGGTGGGCATACATATGAGGATATCAATTAGGTTTTTAGCATGGTCTAAAGAGAGCTTAAATGCAAGGATGTGGAGACAATAGATGACTTGCTAAGAAGATATGGGAGGCAAGTTGGTGGTGGTAAGAAAGGTATGGTATGTGAGAGGCTCAAAAGAATGTATGATTGGAAGAGCTTCATTCCTTTCATACAAATGGGTGGTGATGCACTGACAGGTCAAACCAATCCACACTACTTTCATTTTTTTTTTGAGGATGAAAAACCAATAATGCAATGGCATATTCTAATGATACAAAATGGGAACCTAAAGAACCTTACAATCTCTTAACTTCAATTCCCATCAAGGAAATGTATCCAACATGGGCTCCTATACAAGAATTCAATGAGACGTCTAATTGTGAAATAGAAGGATTAAAAGAATTTATTACACACAAAGAGGAAATCCTTTAGAGATATCCTGATTTGAAGCCTACTTGGAGGGAACACACTACCACTGTAATTAACAAGACACGAAAATTAATAAACGACCTTGAGAGAATGCGAGGCTCAAAGGATGTTGAGGAAGAATGAAATTTCTTTTGGCCAAATGTTCATAACGATTTGTGTCCAACTCCATTCTTTGAAAAATAAATTTGTATCAGTAGTTCGACGTCGATATTGTGGCCCAAAGAAGAGAGAGTGTTGAGATATCAAGCTCTACCCCCGATATATCTCCTGGATGACTATCATTTATGTCACCGCCTATGTTAGTTGTACTCGTGGTGTAGTTAGACTACCACATATGTTTTTGGTTTGGGTTCACATATGAACCACGTATTCTAGGGTTTGACATATAGGGTATTTCCCTCTTCTATTGTATTGTTGTTGTGTGCAAAAGTGAAGAAAGGCTTCACCCTCCAACCTTGTGTCCTCTCTCTTTTGTGTGTTGTGAAGAAAGCTGAACTTGAGTCTTCTATCTCTCTCCCTTATTCTTTACATGGTATCAGAGCCTTGTTCATGGTAAGGAGCTCAAGAAAGCAAGCCAAGTTTGTGGTGTCCTGGTAAGAGGACCAGTGTTGCTTTCCTATTTCGAGTTTGGGAGCAAATCTCTGTAGGTAGCACAGCCAAAAGTGCAGGAGTGCACTGTTTCACATTGAGAGGCCCTTCGTGGTGTAACGAGTAAGGGCAAAGCCCTTGGTGACTTTATTTTTTTGATTTGAGGCCGTTTCGGGGCCCGTTTTGAAGGCGGAAGTTCTTCGCAGGCACTCAGGAAAAGGCCCTGTTTTTCGCTGTGCGACCACTGCGCGGCTAGTCGGTGGAAAGGTGCCACAGAAATTGCATCGTATGCCTATGTGCAGAGATATTGGGAGTTGCAGATTCATGCTTGTTGCCTGTTGATGCAAAATCGTCACTAGGAAGTGACTGTGTGGTGAAATACCACTTTCGTTAGTGTTGCAGATCTGCCCCTGTGAGGCTTTTTGCAGAAGTTGTGCTATTTGCCCTTGTGAGGCATTTGCTGTGTTTACAGGTTGTTGTTGCAATTCGTGAGTTGTAAAATGTCTGAGAATCTGTCTACCATTGTCAGTGAGAAGCTTGATAAGAACAACTTCCAAGCATGGAAGTTCAGGATGACAAACTTCCTTATGGGAAAGGGAGTTTGGGAGTACATCAGTGGTGAAACTGCAGAACCAGTTTTGGGTGCTGCTCCCACTCCTGCTGAATTGAAGGCCTTTAAAGAATGGCATGAAAAAGCTAGAAAATGCCTGTATTGGCTGTCTGTTAGCATTTCAGATTCTATGATTGTGCATATACAGGATGTAGAGACGCCTAAGGAGGCATGGGATACATTGGTGAAGCTGTATAGCACAAATACCAAAGCACGAAAGATGCAGCTAAAGCAGGAGTTGCACAATGTGCAAAGGAAAAATCTGAATATAAATGAGTATTCCTTGAAGGTGAAAGGCCTTGCAGATTCTCTTGCCTCCATTGGAGCACCTGTTGATGATGAGGACTTAGTGTCCGTGACCTTGAATGGTCTTGGGAAAGATTACGCACAGTTTCGGACATCCATTGGAGTCCGTGAAACATTTCCTGATTTTCAGGAACTTATTGCTCTCTTGCTGAGTGAAGAGCAAAGGAATGGTGGTTCAGCCACCTCAACTTCTCAAGAGACTGCTTTCTACTCGAATACAGGTAGAGGCAGGGGTAGAGGAAGAGGCCGTTTTGGTGGCCGTGCAGGAAATCAGAACCAACAGCAACAACAGGAAAACCAGTCCTATGGAGGAGGACATGGTAGTTCTAGAGGCAGGGGGAGCCAAAGAGGCCGTGGTTCATGGCAAAGGAACCAGCAAGTAAATAGCAGCACAGAATGCTATTATTGTGGAAAGCCTGGACACAAGGAGAATACATGCTATAAAAAGCAGAATGACATCAAAAGTGGGAAGTTGCAGCAAAGCAACTATGCATCATCAAGTGGGCATGGTGACGACAGAAATGAGCACCTTTTTGTGATGCAGCATATGGTTAACTCCATGTCAGGAGATGCTGCAGCTTGCAATGATGTTTGGTATGTTGATTCAGGTGCCTCTAACCACATGACCAGTCATGGTGAGTGGTTTCATGATGTTAGAAATTTGGATAAGCCAGGTTATGTTGAAACAGGTGATGATACTGCGCACCCAATTACGCAGGTTGGTAAAGTGCCATTGGCTATGCAAGATGGCAAAACGAAGTACTTGGCAGATGTACTTCATGTTCCAAAAATCACTAAGAACCTGGTTTCAGTTGGCCAGATGGTTGAGCAAGGTCTGCAGGTTAGATTTAATCCTGATGGATGCTTTGTTGAGGACTTGAAAAATAAGTGCCGCTTGGTTGCGAAAGGCAACAAAAATGGCAGAATGTTCACCTTGGATGTTGATATGCCTGAGGTGAAAGCTGCTATGTTTGCGCATGGGAGAGGTGTCATTGCAAATATTGAGATATGGCACAAGCGCATTGGGCACGTGAATATACAAAGGCTAAAATCTATGCAAAGGAAAAACATTGTTGCAGGTTTGCCTAAATTCAGAGTTGAGGGAATGCAAAAGGTATGTGAAGCATGCCAAATGGGTAAGCAGGCCAGACATGCATTTCCCAAAAATGCTAAGGTGAGCAGAAGACCTTTGGAAGGATCCATTCAGATGTTTGGACAACCAAAGCTGCTTCTATTGGTGGATGCCATTATTATGTGACGTTTATTGATGACTACACTAGGAAGGTGTGGATTTATTTTATGAAGCACAAAAGTGAAGTGTTCAGCCATTTCAAAGCTTTTAAGGCCATGGTTGAAAAAGAGAAAGGTGTGCATATTAAAGTGCTAAGATCTGATGGAGGGGGAGAGTACTTTTCAGAAGAATTTTGTGAATATCTGAAAGAACAGGGAATTCAAAGGAAGTACTCATGCAGGTCTACCCCTCAGCAGAATGGGGTTGCAGAAAAGAAGAACAGGCATATTGCAGAAGTAGGACGGGCGATCCTAAAAGAGAAAAACATGCCTGATTATTTTTGGGCTGAAGCAGTAGCAACTGCTATTTATATTATGAACAGAACCCCCACTGCAGCTGTCCATGGCATGATGCCTGAAGAAATGTATACAGGCCAAAAACCAGATATTTCTCACTTGAAGGTATTTGGTTGCATAGCTTATGTTCATGTTCCTGATGAGAAGAGAACAAAGCTGGATCCAAAGGCAGAAAAATGCATCTTTATTGGATATGCTCTGCACCAGAAAGAGTATCGCTGTTATAACCCTTCCACCCGCAAAATGCAAGTGAGCAAAGATGTTGTTTTTGATGAAATGAGCAGCTGGTATGCACCAACTGTTATGGTAGGAGATGCAGATGCAGGAAATGGGAATGCTGCAATAAATGCAGAGCAGCAACCTCAAGCCTTGAGTGGACCCAGAGAGTCCTCTACTAGTGGATCTAATGCATGGACAGGGAGATTGAGATCTAGTGAATCGTCACATGGTAGCCCTGATAGTGTTGTGCAGGTATCACATAAGGGAAAAGAAAAAGTAGACCATGCTCCAGTGTTTGATGTGTCTGCTGGTAGCTCTCATGTTGATGGAGAGTCAAGCGGCTCTGAAATGAGCCTTGATGAGGAACTTGGGATTCCTTCTATTGTTACACCTAGTGCAAGGAAAAGCAGGCATGATTTAAAGACTCCTGCAACTGATCCAGTTGTACGGAGGTCCACTCATATTAAGTATCCAGTTGACAGGCTGAGATATGATGGGTATACAGCACATCACTATGCTTATATGGTCAAGGTTCTAGAGGAGCCAGAGCCCACATGTTTTGAGGATGCAGCAGGGCATAAAAATTGGGAAGCAATTATGGATGAAGAGATGGCTGCCTTGGATGCAAACCACACTTGGGATTTGATGCCTTTGCCTCATGATAAGAAGGCTATTGGCTGCAAGTGGGTTTACAAAGTAAAGCACAATGCTGATGGGTCTGTTAGCAGGTACAAGGCAAGATTGGTTGCCAAAGGTTTTGCGCAGACATATGGAATTGACTATGAGGAAACTTTCAGCCCAGTTGCAAGGATGGCAACCGTGAGAGCAGTAATTGCTATGGCTGCTGCAAAGGGATGGTCTTTGCATCAGATGGATGTGAAAAATGCCTTCTTGCATGGTGATTTGCAGGAAGAGGTTTATATGATGCAGCCAGAAGGTTATGAGGATAATTCACACCCCGATTTTGTATGCAGGTTGCGCAAAGCCTTGTATGGCTTAAAACAGGCACCGGGGGCATGGTTAGACAAGATAGGGCAATATCTTGTCACTATTGGATTTCAGATTTCCAATTCAGATTTTTCACTTTATGTGAAAAGGACAAACAGAGGGATTGTGCTTGTAGTCATCTATGTTGATGACTTGATTATTACAGGTGATAGTGATGCAGACATTAATGAAGTGAAGCTGCTGTTGAAGCAGAAATTTGAGATGAAGGATTTGGGAGAGCTGCGTTACTTCTTGGGCATTGAGGTTATTAGATCCCCGAGTGGGATATGGCTGTTGCAAAGGCAATACGGTTTGGACATGCTGTCCAAATATGGGATGACAGGCTGTAAGCCTATCTCTGTTCCATTGGAGCAGAATGTGAAGCTCAATGCAGAGACAGGTGAGCTTCTTGAAGATATTACTATGTATAGGCGCATAGTAGGTACCTTGATTTACATGACTATAACCAGACCAGATTTGAGCTATGCTGTGGGGCTGGTGAGTCAGTTTATGCAGGCACCGAGGAAGCCACATTTGGATGCGGCTAGGCGCATACTGCGGTATGTGAAGTCCACATTGCATTATGGACTGTTTTATGAAGCTGGGTGTGCATTACAGGTACATGGATACACAGATGCTGACTGGGCTGGTAGTGTCTCAGACAGGAGATCTACTAGTGGTTTTATGTTTTCCCTTAGGAGTGGTGCCATCAGTTGGAGCAGCAAGAAGCAGCCAACAGTTGCCTTGTCGAGCACCAGAGGCTGAGTACAGGGGTGCAGCAATGGCTGCATGTGAGGTAGCTTGGTTACGGAAGCTACTTGCAGATATGGGACAGTCAATTCATGCAGCAGTTGTCATTCATTGTGACAACATTAGCAGCATCATGCTTGCTAATAACCCAGTTTATCATGCTAGAACGAAGCACATTGAGGTGCATTATCACTTTGTGAGAGAGAAGGTTCTAGCTGGTGAGATTGATCTTGTCTATGTCAGCACTGAGGAGCAGGTGGCTGATATTTTTACGAAGGCATTGGGTACCGAGAAGCTTCGCAGATTTAGGAGCTTGCTTGGTGTACGTGAGATGGATTTGAGCTTGAGGGGGAGTGTTGAGATATCAAGCTCTACCCCCGATATATCTCCTGGATGACTATCATTTATGTCACCGCCTATGTTAGTTGTACTCGTGGTGTAGTTAGACTACCACGTATGTTTTTGGTTTGGGTTCACATATGAACCACGTATTCTAGGGTTTGACATATAGGGTATTTCCCTCTTCTATTGTATTGTTGTTGTGTGCAAAAGTGAAGAAAGGCTTCACCCTCCAACCTTGTGTCCTCTCTCTTTTGTGTGTTGTGAAGAAAGCTGAACTTGAGTCTCCTATCTCTCTCCCTTATTCTTTACAGAGAGTTCATGCCACAAGTAGATATAGAGGTCGATTGTTTTTTTGTGGTTCATCCATTGGATGATGAATATGAGAATGTGAAGTTTTGGGTTGCAAAAGTAGTTGATGTGCAAAGAGATGATGAAGGGAGAGGTACAACATTTACAGTGGTATGGTATGCGCCAAAGGGTAGGAAGGAAAATATGGATAACAACACATTGTATACTAGTTGTATAATGAAGGATTGGGTCCCAAATGATGAATTGGTATCACAAGTTTCAAAGGGAGACAATCATAATGTCTTGGCATTCAAGGGAAAAGAAACTAAGGAAGCGCATGGGATATGAGGTAGAAGGAAAAATAAAAATGCCATAGCAAAGTATTTTTCATATACACAAATTTTTAAGGATGCTTGCCATGGAGAAACTAGAAGAAGATAGTGCAAATGAAGAATTTCCATGATAAAAGCTTTGTATTGAAGTCCATTGAACGATTGGGTAGGCAAGAAGCCAATCAATTATTGTGTAGACTAGGTGTAGTACTGAGTCATCACCTCCTTTGTCAAATCAGAGTCAATGCAGATGCCACCCAAGGGGCAAGTCTTGGCAAGACAACACAGAGTTAATGCAGATAGCACCTGGCAAGAGACAAGCGATAAGACAATGGGGAGTTAATGCAAATGGCACCAAAGGCTCTTTGAGAGCAACAATTTTGTAAACATATGATATATATCATATTATACAAAGACTCCAGCTAAGAGAAACATTTCTTATAAACATATGATAGCTGTAATTGCTATAATTCTTTGGAATACAAAACTTGGGTCATCTGGCATGTCATTTTTCTATTAAAAAGTTTTAAATTTATACATGTTGCGAGTGACAATGTTCTTTACATGAAATATTTAAGTCTTTTTTCATGGATTTATATTATCACCTTAAGGAAAAATGTTTAAAAATAAATAAATTATTAAATAAATTAGGAAAAACTAGAGTTTCTAAAATAGGACTCTTTCAAACAAAATTCTTGCATGTTAGTGCAAAAGTATAGATTGAAAAAATAAGATTTTTATGTGAATATGATAGTGTCACAAAGTGAACTTTTGATTTGGGAAATATATTTTCACAAAGTAAACTTTTGATTTGGGAAGGATATTTTCACAAAGTAAAATTTGCATTTGGGAAGAATTTTTTGGCCTTCGTCCAAAAACAACAAAAAAGTCAAAAATTAATGAAATAGATGTTAAGTCCAAACAGATAAAAGGAGGGCAGTCTAACAAAAAATAGTAATATTTTCTAACCAAGGAAATAAAGTAAAAGCAAGGTTGCTAATGGTACAAGTGAGACCAAGTCTCACAACAAAAAATATTCAATTCAAATTTTGTATCATGTTTATTATAACACATATCATGCCAAGGGGATAACGCTTCATTGGTTAGCCATTTTCATGGAAAAGGGGAAAGGTTCCAACAAGGCTAATCTGAGTTTCTAAAGGTAGCATTGATAAGGAGATTTACACGCAAGCCTCCATCCAAGAGGACTCTGAGATTGTCTTGAGAGTTTGGTTGCCTCCACATAAATGGTTTTGTCACATACTAGCATGTTAGGTTGTTTGCGGAGATCAGCAATGGTAGTAGGGGTTTGAGAAGACAAAACAACGGTCTCAAGGAGGTACGATAAGGCAGCATAATGTTGTTCCATTATGGTGTTAATTAATTATCATTTCTGAGTGGTTGCTAGGCATTGTACTTTATAGTTTGCATTTAATCATCAAAGAACTAGGTGGGGTGAGAGAGAGTGGATGGGGAAGAGCTAGGAGTTTGATGGGGTGGGCTATTGATGGAAACCATACTAGAGGTAGGTCAAGTTTTACTACAGGGAAAGTTGAAGGTAGGGGGAGTCCATGTGGAGATGGATGATTGAGTGAAGTTGGAGCAAGGTGTAGTAAAAAAGGAGGGCTGGATAGAGAGGTGAAGGTAGGGAGATGGGAAAAGGTAATGGCAAGAGCAGTAAGAGTGGGGAGCAAAGATTAAAGGATGTTTATAGGATATTGAACTTGGGTGGTGTGAGATCAAAAATTGATATCTTCTATTCGGCATTGGCTTCACTTTTCTCTATGTTTGATAAGAGTGTGAGTATTAAGTGATTGCCTAGTGGCTCTCACTTATTTCCATTTTCTAAGATATTGTATGGTATTGAGAGGATTAGTGGAATGGATCATTGTAAATACCATGTGTATGAATGGTAAGTACCTTGGTATGGGGTGAGACTTATTTGTGTATGGGATATTATGGGGTTTCTCAAAAATAGAAAGAGAGTCATATAAAGAGGTAAATTTCATGTCCATGTGTTCCAATAATGTAAGAGAGATCACATGCCAAGCATGTGGAAGGAATGTTGAGGAGTGAATTCTAAGTGGGGTAAAAAAGAATCCTTCTAGAATTCCTATGTGGAATAAGGAGGATGTGGACATATGAAAAAGAGAGGGTCCCTATGGGCTCTACGTGGGGAGACACTCAACTCTCAATATTTATAGGCTCATGAGTATCTTTTGATTGGACACATGCCAAGAGTAGCCAAAAAAGACATGGATGGCGGCATATGGGCTTATGTGATTGATGGGGAAAAGAATCTACAAGCAGCATTTGTAAATGGTTCGATTCATGCATTGGCAGCCTGGTGTGAAGAAGTGTTGAGTCTTTGGGTGGTTTTTAAATATAAAAGTGTAGTGGTGATTCTCAATTCTTTCAACTTCTTTTGCTATGAAAATGATGAAGAGTATAATATCTTGAAGCTATTATGTGCACTTCCGATTGTAAGAAGGTGATTCTTGAATGCATGTATACACAATGTTTGGTTGAGGATCCTGTTGTGGTTTCTTATTTTTGAATATTTGGTTGAGGATCATGTTGTGGAGGCTTTTGAACAAGTGGTTATGCATAATAAGTTGGTCTTGGTATACTAGGCCTATATGGGAGCTTGTTTGGATCTTTCTTGGGATATTTTTTGGATATTTGTGCTTTCTTTTTTGTGTTTCATATGGTTAAGATTCCAAAGATATTGGGATATTGTTTGGATATTGGTGCATCCTTTTTTGTGTTTCATGGTGAAGATTCCCAAGATATCTTCAAGGTGCATCTACTTATGTATTTGATTTTTGTATCAAATGTCAAATCAAAAAGTTGCAAGTCTTTGTGTGTGACTATTTACTGTTAAGATAGTTTTTACCCCTTCTAGTAAGATAGTTTTCAACTGCTTCTCTCTTTATTACAAAACTTATATTAGCATGAAGGACAATTAAAGATGCATCTCTACATGCAATTGAAGCTTTGATATCATGTCTTTGTTAGAAGTTATAGGACTCTATGTCAAATGATAGTATTCAAAGTGTTTTGAGCTACTTCTGGAGGTATCCACAAAGGAGATGCAATGTTTATCCAGCACCTACCCATTTGACCCAATCATCCCCTTCAAACCCCTTGGTTCATGTCATATTGATTTGTAAGATCTTATTTCAACAATGTATCACTCTTCTTTTTGGTGCACACTAGCTTGGTGAGATTATGCCCTTCCTTGACCCTTTCCTTCTCCCTATGCTAGACTTTAATATCACTTGGGATGTTACCATTTTCATTCACATCTAAAGGAAGAAGGGGGAGAATGGGTGGTGGTCTCCATGGGGTGCCAACTCCCTTTAGTAAGAAAACCTATCAAAATCTGGAGTATGAGATGAATTTAAGAATATGCCATGAGTAGAAATTATTCAAATTAACATGGTTGTGTTCTACATGTAAAGAGCTTCAAATATGTCTTTACACCTTGAAATTTGGGTAGCACATGAAAAAGTTACATTAATTTGAAAGGAGATGGGTTTTCATATTTTAATGTATTTTTTGTTTTACCCCCCCCTCATCCAAAATACCCCCCCCCCCCTTGGGCCTCACATATTATAAAAAATATGTACAAATCTTAAAATCTTGCATATTTTTCAAGTTATATATCTTATATTTTGTGAGAGAGGGGACATGAAATTTTCATATTTTTCCCTTGCATATTTGAAATCTTTTAAGGAAATCCATGCATATTGTATATGGACCTTGTCATCCCATACCCTAGATTTTGGATGAGGGTAGTAACAAATTACATATTGAGTTGGCGCCGTAGGGTAGTCTCTTAGCATGAATTTTTTTGTTTTATTTCCCCTTTCCTCATGAGATAAAGATCTTTGTCTCACTAAGTTTGGAAGCAGTAGGAAGCTAAGAGGTGCATGAAGTTTTATTACCCCCAACTTCATGTCACATCTTTTGGTGGAGATGTAGGGTATGCTGTGAAGATAGTGGGAGAGAGGGAAGGAGTCTCACTTGCGGCTTTCTCACATGCACAATGGGGGAGTACACACAAAGGTGGAGGCTGAAAACAGTTATCCTCTTCTTAGTTGTGTAAGCCAAAAGAACTCTTGTACAAAGAAATAGAAGAACCCTATATGTGGGTCTCAAACCAAACTCAACTAACTAAGGTGGCATACTAACTGAGCCACGAACTACTATAGATAAGGATAGCTATCATCCAGCTATTATTCGTGGGCGCTGTACCAACCGCATCTCCAGCTAACAAGTCGGTGACATAAATGCACAACAGTCACCCTGGCATATCACGAGTGGAGCTCGATATCTCAACACTCCCCCTCGAGCTCAATCCCAAATCCTGCACACCAAGCAGGTCTCTGAACTTGCGCAGCTTCTCTACGCCCAATGCTTTCGTGAATATGTCAGCTACCTGATCCTCTGTGCTGACATAAACTAGATCAATAAGACCTAGTAAAACCTTCTCCCGCACATAGTGATAATGCACCTCAATGTGCTTTGTTCTAGCATGAAAGACTGGGTTCTTTGCCAAATGTATACTGCTCATGTTGTCACAATAAATGACAACCGGCCCATCTGTAGACTGATGCATATCATAAAGTAGCTTATGCAACCAAGCTACCTCACATGCAACCATTGCTGCACCCCTGTACTCAGCCTCTGTGCTCGACAAGGCAACTGTAGGCTGTTTCTTGCTGCTCCAAGTGACTGCAGCACTCCTAAAAGAGAACACATATCCACTGGTAGATTGTCTATCTGAAATGCTACCAGCCCAATCAGCATCAGTGTATCCATGCAACTGTATCTGAACCCCAGCCTCATAAAATAGTCCATACTGCAATGTGGACTTCACATACCTGAGTATGCGTCTAGCCGCATCCAAATGTGGTTTCCTTGGAGCCTGCATAAACTGACTTACCAACCCAACAGCATAGCTCAAATCTGGCCTGGTAATAGTCATGTAAATCAAACTTCCTACTATGCCTCTGTACATAGTAGGGTCCTCCAGAAGCTTACCTGCATCTGCGCTCAGCTTCACATTCTGCTCCAAAGGAACTGAAATAGGCTTACAGCCTGTCATCCCATATTTGGACAGCATGTCCAATCCATACTGCCTCTGCAAGAGCTATATCCCACTTGGTGATCTAATCACCTCAATGCCCAAGAAATAACGCAGCTCTCCCAAATCCTTCATCTCAAACTTCTGCCTCAATAGCATTTTCACATGAAGGATATCTTCATCACTATCACCTGTGATGATCAAATCATCAACATAAATGACCAGCAGCATAATCCCTTTCTCTGTTTTTCTCACATAGAGTGAGAAATCTGCCTTGGAAATCTGAAAGCCAATAGTGACAAGATACTGTCCTATCTTATCAGACCATGCTCTAGGTGCTTGCTTCAAGCCATACAAGGCTTTCTTCAACCTGCAAACAAACTCGAGATGAATAGCATGAACATAACCTGCTGGCTGCTCCATAAAGACCTCTTCTTGCAAATCACCATGCAAGAAGGCATTCTTTACATCCATCTGATGTAAAGACCATCCCTTTGATGCAGCCATAGCAATGGCTGCTCTTACGGTTGCCATCCTTGCAACCGGGATGAAAGTTTCTTCATAATCAATGCCATATGTCTGTGCATACCCCTTGACAACTAATCTTGCCTTGTATCTATTCACAGAACCATCTACATTGTGCTTGATCTTATAAACCCACTTACAACCAATTGCATTCTTGCCTTTAGGCAAAGGCACCAATTCCCATGTAGCATTAGCATCCAAGGCATCCATTTCTTCATCCATGGCTTTCTCCCATTTTTCATTTCCCACGGCTTGCTCAAAAGAAGTGGGTTCTGGTTCCTGTATCACTTTGACCATATAGGCATAGTGAATGGCTGTAAATCCATCATATTTCAGCCTATCCACAGGATACCTAACCCTAGTAGACCTCCGCAAAATAGGCTCACTTCCAGGTGCTCTCAAAACA
This sequence comes from Dipteris shenzhenensis, assembly GCF_047967505.1. Lineage (NCBI taxonomy): Eukaryota > Viridiplantae > Streptophyta > Polypodiopsida > Gleicheniales > Dipteridaceae > Dipteris > Dipteris shenzhenensis. The sequence goes on along the minus strand of NC_141613.1, from coordinate 12,639,768 downwards.
TCCCTGGTCTTCCTTACTCCAGGTGTAACAACAGAAGGAATACCCAACTCATCATCAATGCTCTGTTCTGAGCCACTGGATTCACCATCCACATAAGAGTGACCTGCATTCACATCAAACATGGGCTGATCTACCTTCTCTTTTCCTTTTCGTGATACCTGCGTACCACTCTCTGCATTGCTTTGAGGGGATTCTCCTGATCTCAATCTGCCTGTCCATGGTGAAGTATGTGAACCATTGGTAGAGGACACTCCAGGTCCACTGATATTTTGTGATTGCTGTTGTGCATTCTGTGCAGCATTACCATTTTGTGCATCTACATCAATCATCACATATACTGGTTTATACCAGCTGCTCATCTCATCAAAAACAACATCTCTGCTCACTATGAACTTACGTGTAGAAGGGTTATAGCATCTATACCCTTTCTGCTGCAGAGAATAACCAATAAAGACGCACTTCTCAGCTTTTGGATCCAACTTGGACCTCAACTCATCTGGCACATGGACATAGGCAATGCAACCAAAAATCTTCAAATGAGAAATATCTGGTTTCCTACCAGTATACATCTCCTCTGGTGTCATGCCATGTATTGCTGCAGTGGGAGTCCTGTTCATTATATAGACTACTGTAGCAATTGCTTCAGCCCAATAATAATCTGGTAGATCTTTTTCATTTAGCATAGCCCGAGATACCTCTCCAATATGCCTGTTTTTTCTTTCTGCAATTCCATTTTGCTGTGGGGTATGACTGCATGAATATTGCTGCTTTATAGCATGCTCCTGCAAGAACCTTGCAAACTCATTTGAGAGGTACTCTCCCCCTCCATCTGACCTTAGGCATTTTATTTGCAGGCCTGTTTCTTTTTCAACCATAGCTTTGAAAGCTTTGAAGTGCCCAAACACTTCACTTTTCTTTTTCATAAAATACAGTTTTCTGCTGAAGTCATCAATAAATGTGACAAAATAGTGACAGCCTCCAATAGATGCAGCTTTTGTAGTCCACACATAAGAGTGGATTAATTCCAATGGCTTTTTACTCTCTTGAACATGCCTAGGAAAAGGTTTCCTTGCCTGTTTCCCAAATTGACAGGCTTCACAAACCTTGTGCATTTTTGCAACCTTGAATTTAGGCAATCCTGCAACAATATTTTGGGCTTGCATTGATTTAAGTCACTGTATATTAACATGACCAATGCATTTGTGCCAGATATCAATATCTGCAACTACACCGGTCCCATGTGCAAACATTGCTGCACTCAATTCAGGCATGTCTGCATCCAACGTAAACATCCTGCCCTTCTTCTTTCCTTTTGCTATCAAGCGACCGTTATTTTTCATATCCTCAACAAAGCATCCATGAGGATTAAATCTAACCTGCAAGCCCTGCTCAACCATTTGACCAACAGAAACCAGGTTCTTGGTGATGTTCGGGACATGAAATACATCAGACAAGTATTTCTTTTTCCCATCCTGCATAGACAAAGGAATTTTGCCAATCTGCACACAATAGGATGTGCAGTATCATCACCAATCTCCACAAATCCTGGTTTTTTCATTTTTCTTGCATCCTGCATCCATTCAGCATGACCTGTCATGTGGTTTGACGCACCCGAGTCAACATACCACACATCATTGCTTTCTTCTGCACTTGTTACAGAATTTGTCATATGCTGCACCATAAACAAATGCTCATTTCTGTCATCACCCTGTCTACTAGAGGATGCATAATTGCCTTGCTGCAATTTTCCATTCATAATGTCATTCTGCATTTTATAGCAGTCCTTAGCCATATGACCCATTTTGCCACAATAGTAGCATTCAATATTGTTGTTTGCATTTTGGCCTATCTGCCATCCACCACGGCCTCTTTGGCTCCCCCTGCCTCTAGAGTTACCACGTCCTTCTGCATAGGACTGGTTTTCTTGCGTTTGCTGCATATTCTGATTTCTACCATGGCCTGCAGATCGGCCTCCTCTACCTCTGCCTCTACCTCTGCCAGCATTTGAGTAGAAGACAGTTTCTTTTGAAGTTCCTGCTGAAGAAGATGCACCCCCATTTCTTTGCTCTTCAGAAATTAGAAGAGCAATCAACTCCTCAAAATCAGGAAATTTTTCACGGACGGCAATGGATGTCCGGAACTGTGCATAATCCTTTCCTAGACCATTCAAGGTCACAGAGACCAAATCGTCATCATCCACTGGCGACCCAATGGAAGCAAGTGCATCTGCAATTTTCTTCACTTTCATGTGGTAGTCATTTATGCTCAAGTTTTCTCTCTGCACATTGTGCAACTCCTGTTTGAGTTGCATTCTCCTGGCTTACGTATTTGTGCTGTACATTTTTGCCAAAGTATCCCATGCCTCCTTTGGCGTATTTGCATCCTGAATATGCACAATCATGGAGTTCGAAATACTGATAGACAGCCAGTACATAACTTTCCTGGCTCTCTCATGCCATCCTTTAAATGCCTGCATTTCCTGTTGACTGGGAACATTAGGAAGAACAGGTTCTTCTTCATTTCTTGTAATGAATTCCCAATAGCCTTTTCCCATCAAGAAATTCGTCATTCTAAACTTCCATGCTTGGAAGTTGTTCTTGTCAAGCTTTTCAGTGACAATCTGTGAAAGAGAATCAGATGCCATTACAGAACACTGCAAAATATTCTATCACTGCAAAAAACACAGCTTTTTGCCTCACACGGGCAGATCTGCAAAACTGACGAAAGTAGTATTTCACCACACAGTCACTTCCTAGTGACGATTTTGCATCAACAGGCAATAGGCATGAATCTACAACTCCCAATATCTCTGCACACAGGCATACGATGCAATTTCTGCGGCAACTTTTCACCGACCCGCAGAACAGTGGTCGCATAGCAAAAACAGGGCCTTTTTCTGAGTGCCTGCAGAGAACTTCCGTCTCCAAAACGGGCCCTGAAATGTCCTCGAATCAGAAAAATAACATCACCGAGGGCTTTGCGTATGCCCGCAGCATATACTGCGCTCTCGCCACACCGCGAAGGGCGTCTCAATCTGAGACAGTGCACTCTTGCACTTCTGGCTGTGCTACCTGCAGAGATTTGCTCCCAAACTCGAAATAGGAAAGCAACACTGGTACTCTTACCAGGACACCACGAACTTGGCTTGCTTTCTTGAGCTCCTTACCACGAACAAGGCTCTGATACCATGTGAAGATAGTGGGAGAGAGGGAAGGAGTCTCACTTGCGGCTTTCTCACATGCACAATGGGGGAGTACACACAAAGGTGGAGGCTGAAAACAGTTTTCCTCTTCTTAGTTGTGTAAGCCAAAAGAACTCTAGTACAAAGAAATAGAAGAACCCTATATGTGGGTCTCAAACCAAACTCAACTAACTAAGGTGGCATACTAACTGAGCCACGAACTAGTGTAGATAAGGATAGCTGTCATCTAGCTATTATTCATGGGCGGTGTACCAACCGCATCTCCAGCTAACAAGTCGGTGACATAAATGCACAACACTCACCCTGGCATATCGCGAGTGGAGCTCGATATCTCAACATATGCTTGGTATTGGATTCATCCCACCGTAATAAATTATCTTAGGTGTAGTGGATTGCATGTTATGCCTAGTATAGACAGGTGTTTTCTGATGTGATAAAGAGGATGCCTAAAAGTGCATGGTTCAAAATCCACATTGGAAGAGAGCCATGGCATCTGTAGCAAAGGTGGGTCCAAGCTTTAGGTTGTCCAGTTACAATGCTATCTGCAACAACTACTTGGATGCACACTATGAGAGGATGAAACTAGGAGCAAGTAGTATACGATGGTATTGAGAGAACATGATGTACCATTGTTAGTGATGGATGGAAAAATGTCACCAAGAGGCCTCTTATCAATATCATGGTAGTGACATTTAAGGGAGAGGATTTTTGTCAATCCATCGACACAAGTGATAATGCCAAGACAGGTGAATACATTGCTAAACAATTGGAGGCTGTAATCCTGGATGTTGGGGAGCATAATGTTGTTTAGATAATCACCGACAATGCGAAGAACTGTAAGAAAGCTGGAAAAAATATAAATCAGAAATATCATACCATTTGGGCATCGCTGTGCTCTTGCCATTGCCTTGACCTTGTGCTTGAGGATTGGTATAAATCAGGGGAGACTCTCTGGTTCAAAGCCACTATAGATGAAGGATGAAGATTGGTGTTATACTTCCTCAACCATGAGAGATTGTTGGGCATATTCAAAAACCAACAACTTGCAGAACATCCACTAGAGTTTTTGAACCCTGGCAAAACACGTTTCGTAACAAACTATATAATGTTGGATTGTTTGCTCAAGCTACAGGGAGTTGTAACGGAGACATTATTCAGTGTAGAAGCTAGCGAGTGGATAGCTGAGTCAACCTCACAAAATGCTCATATTGAATTCATAGAGATGAATCAAATGGCTCACACTACTAGCTTTTGGAAGAGCATAGCTAATGCGACCGATGCAATGAGGCCGGTATGGTTTTCCATTTGGAAATTAGACATGAAAGGTCCAAGTTTGGGCAATGCTTATGTGGCATGGTGGACTACTGAGCAAGACCTCTTAAAGAAAAATAGAAGATCCACAACTGACAACGTTGGCTACAACACCGTTCATTGTGCCACTTTGCAAAAGATGTTTCGAAAGCGATGGAATCATGCTCACAATGACCTCCACTATGTTGGTCAAATTCTAGATTCCCAAGGGTGGGAGTCTCATCCAAAAACATTGGAACACGTAATGCAACCTTGGCATAATCTCTTGGGACAATTTTTTGAGGACCCTACAAGCAATAGCGTGCCTCATACAAATTACTCCAAGAAACCCTATGAGGCTAGGAGGATAGGCTATAAAAGACAAAATAGGAAAACATATAACAACAATCACAATGTAATGAACCAAGATGACCTAGATCAACATTGTGTGATCACACATGTTGAGCTCGTTGGGAAGGTCATCATCGAGATGAATCCAGTTAGGTAAAGCGAGTTATCATCCAGACAATAACTGGCTCTACTAAAAACTATGTACAATATAAAGGTGATTGGGGGTGATCAAAGCTGAGGCACTAAAGAAACAGGTAACATAACTATTTGAGGCTACATTTATCTTTATTGTTGATGACTTAGAATGGATATCTCCTATGGTTATCACACCAAAGATAGGAAATAAGTGGTGGGTTTGTGTGGAGTTTTTTCCTTCCAATGCATGCACTAAGAGGGATCACTTTCCTTTGCCATTCCAAGATGAAATATTAGACCAAGTAGCAGGGCATGAGATGTATTCTGTATATGATGGGTATTATAGGTACTTTCAAAATCTCATTTGCAAGGAAGATCAAAAGAAGAGATCATTTGTCACACGTTGGGGAGTCTTTGATTATAGAGTCATGCCTTTTGGGTTGTCAATGTACCAGCTACATTTCAAAGGTTCATGAGTCAAATTCTTGAGCCTTACTTAGGAAAGTTCTTAAGGATGTTTTTGGATGAATTTTGCATTTATTCTCGACGCATATATCACATAAAGAAGTTAAATATGACATTAGCTAGGATTGATGAAGAAAAAGGGTGTCTAAATCCTAGAAAATGTCATTTGGCTAAAAAAGAAGTAGTTTTGTTGGAGCATATTGTGTCTTAAAAAGGCTTGCAAATGGATCCTGACAAGTTTTAAGCAATCATGTCATTGCCAACTCTTGGTAGTGTGACTGGTGTTCACAGAATTTTGGGAAAGAGCAAGTATTTTCAACAAGAAAAGGAGTTTCTTTCGAATCGGGTGTGGAGCAATAGGAGTCTTTACAGCAACTTAAGAAGGCCATGAGTAAGGGCTCAATAATGAAGCCCCCCGGTTGGTGGTCCCAAGACTTTTATGTAAGTACAAGTGTATATTTACATTCAATTGGTGCTATATTAATAAAAAAGGAGATGAGGTATAATGCAACCCATCTATCATGCCAGCCGATAGATTGCAAAGATAGATACAAGGTATGAATAAATGGAGCAACAAGCCCTCTCTTTGGTGTTTTCAGTAAGAAAGTTGTACTCCTATTCTTGAGTGTCTCTCCCTTTTTCCATTGCTTTGTTCTTTCTCTCTCTTCCAAAGTCTTCACATTGTGGATATATGGTTTACCCATTTTCTCATCCACGAAGGGAGCTCTTCATTCTCCTACTAGGCAACCTCTATGGGACTTGGATCATTGATAAATTCTAAGCATGGAGGGAGTATTCTTCCAAGTTGGCAACAGTAGAAGGAGTAGATGTTTTTCATGATGACTGCTTGACCCCCTATGGGGCTTTTGCTCATAAAGTTATGCTCAATGCTCCAACTTTGATGAAACTTATATTTAAAAAAAGATATCTTCAAGGTTCATCCACTTATGTATTTGGTTTTTGTATCAAATGTAAAATCAAAAAGTCGCGAGTCTCTGTGTGTGACTATTTATTGTTAAGATAGTTTTTTCCCCCTTCTAATAAAATGTCCATAACTTTTCAACTGCTTCTCTTTTCTTACAAGACTTATATCAGCACAAATTCCATTTAAAGATGCATCTCTACATAACACTTATTTTATTTATTTTGGACTCATATGTCTACTCTTGGACTATTCCTTAAAATCCTTTCCAAATGAAAAGTTTACTTTATGAAATTGTCATTCGAGAATCAAAAGTTTACTTTTTGGCACTATCATTTTCACATAAGACATTTCAAAATATCTCTCTACAATGCTGTACAAATAATGCAAAAACTACTATTAAATCCTAAATTTGTATTTCTTGTTTATAAGAATCATATTCTTAAAATAAAGAATCCGAGTTATTAGTTTAAATCCACGAAAAACCATGCTATTGAGGATTCACAACATTTTAAAAATGTATACATAAGAGACCTGTAAGACTCTTTTTACTTTCAATGCAGAAAACTATAACACTCTTGAATATTCAAGAAATTAAAAGGTTTATATAGACATGAGACATGATGGAAGCCTCTTTTGTACTCCAAAAAATAGCAATAGCTATGCTTGCAATTTTACATTATCATGTCATAAGTTTTACAACAAATATTGCTCTGGATGAGTCTTTGTACAAAGGATCTCCTATGGCCTTTTCAATAATTTAATTTTTCCTTTACAATGAGTTTAGTACAAATGGGCGATCCAAACATTTGCTTGTTTGAATGTCCTTTTCTATCATGATCACAGAAATGAGCGATCCAAACATTTGCTTGTTCAGAATGTCCTTTCTGTTGTCACTTGTCGCTTGGGTGCCATCTTCATTCACTCTCATCTAACAACCACCACCACCTTCACTCTTTCTCGATATTTGAATGCTGTTATCATGGGCATTCTTCATTTGCGCTATCTCCTTCTACTTCCTCCCGGGCGAGCATCTTTGTGAACTCTGTAATGTGCATAATAATTGGTTGCGGTAATTTTATATTGTCTTCTACATCATACCCCATGTGCTTCTTTGTTTTCTTTGACCTTGATTTCCAGGATACTATGACTGTCTCTGTGGAAAGTCTTGAAATTGCTTCATGGTTTGGGACCCATTCCTTTTTTAGACAACTACTATACAATGTACTGTTATCTTGGTTCTCCTTCCTGCCCCTTGGCTCATACCATACCACTGTAAATGTTGTAGCTCTCCCCCGGTCATCCATGCTCACGTCAACTACTTTCGTAACCCAAAACTTCACGTTCTCATGTTCATCATCCGATGGTCGAACTGCAACAAAACAATGGACATCTATGTCTATTTGTGGCATAAACTCTCTCTTCTTGGGTCCACAATATGGATGTGGGAGCAATGATTCAAACTCATTTTCAAAGAGACCACATGCTGGACGCAAGTCATTACCAACATTTGGCCAAAATAAAGGCTGTTCTGCCTTAATATCATCTTCTCGCATTTTTGCAAGGTCCTTTATCAATTGGTAGGTCTTGCTAATTACAACAGTAGTGTGTTCCTTCCAAGAGGGCTTCCAATCAGGAAATCTCCGGAGCATTTCCTCTTTGAGAGATGACAGTTCGGATGTGGAGGCCTTTAAGAAACTTACCAGACAAATACGCAAGTCTTGCTGTAGAGAAATCAATGTCCAAAGAATGGTTTTTTGGCAAAAAGGATAAAGATCATTGCATGGAAGATTGCATCACCCAACAGGTCAAGCGTGATGCAGTTAAGAGTGCAATTGAATATTTATTGGCAGAAAAAAATATTCCAATTAGCCAATGTAAAATTGATCATAACATTGTGAGGCAGATGGCATCAGCTTTACCGTCAACTAAACAGAAGGCTTGGGCACATAAATGGGTGAAGGTAGAAGATGATGGATCTGAAATTACTCCTTCTATGAGAAGTGACATTCCGGAAAATGTGTATGCATATGCACAAAAAGTCATCAATAAGCACACTCTCAGAAAAGAAAAAACTTTGAACAAGGGATTTTTTTTCATACATGAAATCATTTCAGAGTCTGGAAAGAGTGTTGAGTGCAAGGGAGTTTCATTGAATGAATTTTTTGTCCGACGACACTGCTTGGGAGAGACCTTAGCTTTTCTTTGTCTATGAAATATCACCGGATGACATTCATCAACTCCTTGACAGAATATTACATACCACCATTGGTAGAGTGGGACAATGTAACATAGTCATATTTGCTGATAAAGATGACAAGGAACAAATGTCTGCTACCCTAGAAAAACAATATGGCAATGAGCTTAAGATTTACAATGGTATATACTCAAGAAAAAGGGACAAGAGAGAATGCGGTCTCAAGATACAGAGTCTAGAAACCTTTTTCTTGTGCATGAAGAGCCCTTACAATGATCACTCCTTACAAAACAATATAAGAGGGAATGCAAAGAGGAGATGCCGCATCTGACATCCATATAGGAACCAAGATAGTCATGAGGTCATACCAAGAGTTCCAAGGAAATTTCAGAACCAAGCTCTAGAGGAACAATGAGGGTGGACACATAGCCAGAATAGTTTCTAGCCCAGATGAACGAAGATGTTGTGGAAGACCTTTTAGAGGCTCCCATTAAGATCTCTTTGGGATAATTTCTATAGTTGGTGCTACAATTTCATAAGAGGCTCCTGCAGATGCTAACTGAAGTGTCATTGGTACTGGAGGTGGATGCCTTTCATACCGCATCAGTGCCACAGTTTGTGGTCATACCTCTCAATGTCATGTAGATACTAGTTATCTCTGCGAGCATCAATGGATGAAGATTCTCATACGTATTGGTTGATGGTGGATCTAGGATTAACATCATCACCCTGCCGATGTGCAAAGATTTGCTCTATAATGGCTGTGAGCCGGCACTAGTTTTGGTGTGAATGGCTAATCTTAATGGAGAGTACATCCTTTGGGCATGCTGCAAGATGTGTGCATGGAGGTTGCTGGAATTGACTCCATAGTTTCCTTCATCGTGCTCAACATGGAGGTGCCATAGCCAGAGTATAGCTTCCTTTTAGGATGACCATAGTTACGGTAGGCAAGGGTAAAGAAGAATTGGGCCCTCCATACGCTGTCAGTGCGACAGCATAGACACAAGGTCCGCATGCCAATGGGGGTGTGGTCAATGCGCTCGAGGGGGTAGTGTGACCAATCATGGCCAAATAGTGAACATGGATGATGGCCTTGAGGACGATGAAGAAGAGGAGTTTCTACACAACCACCCAAATTTGGTGCTATTGTTTACAGTCGATGTCATGGAAATTTCAGCACAATATTGCTGGCCAGAACTAGGGAGGAGAGGGGAGAAGGGTTGCAAGGTTAGAACATGCTTTTGGACGTGCAGTGCAAGGAAGCATGGACACTTGAGACAAATGCTTGGAATACCAATGTAGACTCAACACAATGAGGTGTACTAATGAGAGTGCTTTGAACTATGGGGCAATGGTATGTTGAGGTGTCAAGTTGCATTTACTATTCCTAGATCCATAGGTGGTTTTGATTTGAAAAAGATGGTTTTAGTTTGAAAAAGGGGGAGGAATACGATGGATATTGGGAGCAAAGCCACCATGTTTGGGGAGAGATCACCATGTGTTGCCACGTGTCCCAAATTTGAAATAGGGGAGGGAGGGGGTGCATTTCAAGCACTCCCTAAAGTCAAAAAGGGTGATTGTAAGGCTCACGGCCTATGCAGTGTATAGAAGTGAGAGAAATCCGCATTGCATGTGCGTCTGCCCTGTGTACACATGAGATTTAGGTGCCACTTGGGAAACCACCAAAACTTAAATGCTCACTTTGGCTCCTAGTAGGATTTAAACCTATAACCACTTGCTAAGGGCCCCCTCCACTCTAACCACTAGGCCATTGAGCCAATAGTGATATTCCTCTCTACCACGTTTTATATAATCTTATGAGACTTTTTTATTCTCTTCCATAATTGTCTTCAAAGCCATCTAGAGTCTACCAAAACCACTTTATCCTCCATTATGACCCCTCCACATAGGATTGGATTATGAAAACTAATCTTTCACTAATCCATTCTTATGAGGCACTTTTGAGACCCCAATTCTCCCCTAATGGGTAATGTGCATGCCAGAAGATGCTCTAGAGATGGTGTTCCTAGGCACCGATGGGAGCTCCAAGCCCGTGAAGATTAGCACACTTCTAGAAGAGGAATTCAGGAAGGAATTGGTGTCACTACTAATCGAGTGTCAACGTGTTCACGTGGGACTGTTCTGATATGTAGGGGATAGACCCAAATTTTTACTAGCATCGGGTTAACCTGAAGGATGCTGTGCCTACCAAAATGCATCGTTAACACATGAATCACCATGTGGCTAAGAAGGTCAAGACAAAACTAGAGAGGCTACTACAGGTGGGATTCATTACACCAATAGAAGATCCAGAGTGGATTTCTTCGCGATAGTGATTGTGCCCAAGAAAAACAAGAAATTGTGGATTTGTGTGGATTATCACAAACAGGCCACAAACTAAATGTAGCTAGAGTGCTAGACCCATTTCCACTCCTATGTATGGATTCCATGCTAGATGAAGTCACAGGCCATGAGGTCTACTCATTTTTGGATGGGCACAGTGAATACAATTAGATTCTAATGGCACCAGAGGACCAGTCAAAGAATGCTTTCATTATAGCCTGGGGGGTATATGTGTGCATGGTCATGTGGTTTGGATTGTGGAATACATCATTGATGTTCCAGCATGCTATGTAGGATATCTTTAGGGAATATTTAATAGATTACATGAGAATCTTCCTAGATGACCTCAGCATGTTTGGAACCAAAGACAATCACTTGGATCACATGCAACTATGCTTTTAATTTCAGCCTAAATCCAATGAAGTGTGCACCTACAGTCCAAAGTGGCTGCCTCTATTGGGGCATGTGATAAGCATTGAAGGAATAGCAGTGGACCTAAGTAAAGTGATAGCAATCATGTAGGCGCCAACACCAACTAACCTAAAAGAATGCCTATGGTCCTGGGACAGATACTATGGCATGGTCACCACCTTTGATTCACATGGCCATACCCATTGAGATATCCAGCTCCACTCATGATATGCCAGGGTGACCGTTGTGCATTTATGTCATCGACTTGTTACCTGCAGATGCGGTTGGTACACCGCCCATTGGATGACATCTATCCTTATGTACTCTAGTTCGTGGCTGAGTTAGTATGCCACCTTAGTTAGGTGAGTTTGGTTTGAGACGCACATATAGGTTTCTCCTATTTCTTTGTACTAGAGTTCTTTTGGCTTTCACAACTAAGAAGAGGAAAACTATTTTCAGCCCCCACCTTTGTGTGTATTCCCCCATTGTGTATGTGAGAAAGCTGCAAGTGAGACTCCTTCCTTCTCTCCCACTATCTTCACATGGTATCAGAGCTTGGTTTGTGGTAAGGAGCTCAAGAAAGTAGACCAAGTTCACGGTGTCCTGGTAAGAGGACCAGTGTTGCTTTCCTTTTTTGAGTTCGGGAGCAAATCTCAGCAGGTAGCACAACCGGAAAGTGCAAGAGTGCATTGTCTCAGATTGAGACGCCCTTCGCGGTGTGGCAAGAGGGCAATATATGGTATGGGTAAGGGTGAAGCCCTTGGTGACTTTATTTTTCTGATTCCAGGCCATTTCAGGGCCCGTTTTGGAGGCGGAAGTTCTCCGCAAGCACTAAGAAAAAGGCCATGTTTTTGCTGTGCGATCACTGCTCTGCAAGTCAATGAAGAGTTGCCGTAGAAATTGCATCGTATGCCTATGCGCAGAGATACTAGGAGTTATAGAATCATCCTTATTGCCTGTTGATGCAAAATCGTCACTAGGAAGTGACTGTGTGGTCAAATACCACTTTCCTCAGTTTTGCAGATTTGCTTGTGTGAGGCAGAAGCTGTGTTTTTTGCAGTGATAGAATATTTTGCAGTGTTCTGTAATGGCATCTGATTCTCTTTCATAGATTGTCACTGAAAAGCTTGACAAGAACAACTTCCAAGCATGGAAGTTTAGAATGACGAATTTCCTTATTGGAAAAGGCTATTGGGAGTTCATTACAGGAAATGAAGAAGAACCAGTTCTTCCTAATGTTCCCAATCAACAGGAAATGCAGGCATTTAAAGGATGGCATGAGAGAGGCAGAAAAGTTATGTACTGGCTATCTATCAGTATTTTAGATTCTATGATTGTGCATATACAGGATGCAAGTACGCCAAAGGAGGCATGGGATACTTTGGCAAAAATGTACAGCACAAATACGCAAGCCAGGAAAATGCAGCTCAAGTAGGAGTTGCACAATGTGCGGAGAGAAAATATGAGCATCAATGACTACCACATGAAGGTGAAGAAAATTGCAGATGCACTTGCTTCCATTGGGTCACCAGTGGAAGATGATGATCTAGTTTCTGTGACCTTGAATGGTCTAGGAAAGGATTATGCACAGTTCCGGACATCCATTGCCATCCGTGAAAAATTTCCTGATTTTGAGTTATTTGCTCTTCTAATTTTTGAAGAGCAGAGAAATTGTGGTGCATCTTCTTCAGGAGGAACTTTAAAAGAAACTATCTTCTACTCAAATGCTGGAAGAGGTAGAGGCAGAGGTAGAGGAGGCCGATCTAGAGGCCGTGGTAGAAATCAGAATATGTAGCAAACTCAAGAAAACCAATCCTTTGGAGGACGACGTGGTAACTCTAGAGGTAGGGGGAGCCAAAGAGGTCGTGGTGGATGGCAGAGAGGCCAAAATGCAAATAGCAATGTTGAATGCTACTATTGTGGTAAAATGGGTCATATGGCTAAAGACTGCTACAAAAAGTAGAATGACATTATGAATGGAAAATTGTGGCAAGGCAAATATGCATCCTCTAGTAGACAGGGTGATGACAGAAATGAGCATTTGTTTATGGTGCAGCACATGACCAATTGTGTGACAAGTGCAGAAGAAAGTAATGATGTGTGGTATGTTGACTCAGGTGTGTCAAACCACATGACAGGTCATGTAGAATGGATGCAAGATGCAAGGAAAATGGAAAGACCAAGATTTGTGGAGACTGGTGATGATATTGCACATCCTATTGTGCAGATTGGTAAAATTCCTTTGTCTATGTAGGATGGGAAAAAGAAATACCTATCTGATGTATTTCATGTCCTGAATATCACCAAGAACTTGGTTTCTACTTGATAGCAAAAGGAAAGAAGAAGGGTAGGATGTTTACGCTGGATGCGGACATGCCTGAATTGAGTGTAGCAATGTTTGCACATGGGACCGGTGTAGTTGCAGATATTAATATCCGGCATAAACGCATTGGTCATGTTAATGTACAGTGACTTAAATCAATGTAGGCCCAAAATATTGTTGTAGGATTGCCTAAATTCAAGGTTGCAGAAATGCATAAGGTATGTGAAGCCTGTCAATTTGGAAAACAGGCAAGGAAACCATTTCCTAGACATATTCAAGAGAGTAAGAAGCCATTGGAATTAATCCACTCTGATGTGTGGACTACTAAAGCTGAATCTATTGGAGGCTGTCATTATTTTATCACTTTTATTAGTGACTACAGCAGAAAAGTTTGGGTGCATTTTATGAAAAAGAAAAGTGAAGTGTTTGGGCATTTCAAAGCTTTTAAAGCTATGGCTAAAAAAGAAATAGGCCTACAAATAAAATGCCTAATGTTAGATGGAGGGGGAGAGTACCTCTCAAATGAGTTTGCAAGGTTCCTGCAGGAGCATGGAATAAAGTAGCAATATTCATGCAGTCATACCCCACATCAAAATGGGCTTGCAGAAAGGAAAAACAGGCATATTGGAGAGGTATCTCAGGCCATGCTAAAGGAAAAAGACCCACCAAATTATTATTGGGCTGAAGCAGTTGCTACAGTAGTTTACATAATGAATAGGACTCCCACTGCAGCAATACATGGCATGACACCTGAGGAGATGTATACTAGTAGGAAACTAGATATTTCTCATTTGAAAATTTTTGGTTGCATTGCCTATGTTCATGTGCCAAATGAGTTGACGTCCAAGATGGATCCAAAAGCTGAGAAGTGCATCTTTATTGGTTATTCTCTGCAGCAAAAAGGGTATAGATGCTATAACCCTTCTACTCATAAGTTTACAGTGAGCAGAGATGTTATTTTTGATGAGATGAGCAGCTGGTATAAACCAATAAATGTGATTGATGATATAGATGCACAAAATGGTAATGCTGCATAGAATTTAGAGCAGCAATCACAAAATATTAATGGACCTACAGTGTCCTCTAGTAGTGGTTCACATACTTCGCCATGGATAGGCAGATTGAGATCAAGAGAATCTCCTCAAAGCAATGCAGATAGTGGTATGTAGGTATTGCAAAAAGGAAAAGAGAAGGTAGATCAGCCCATGTTTGATGTGAATGCAAGTCACTCTTATGTGGATGGTGAATCCAGTGGCTCAGAACAGAGCATTAATGATGAGTTGGGTATTCCTTTTGTTGTTACACTTGGAGTAAGGAAGACTAGGGATGTTTTGAGAGCACCTAGAAGTGAGCCTATTTTGCACAGGTCTACTAGAGTTAGGTATCCTGTGGATAGGCTGAAATATGATGGATTTATAGCCATTCACTATGCCTATATGGTCAAAGTGATACAGGAACCAGAACCCACTTCTTTTGAGCAAGCCATGGGAAAAGAAAAATGGGAGAAAGCCATGGATGAAGAAATGGATGCCTTGGAAGCATATGCTACATGGGAATTGGTGCCTTTGCCTAAAGACAAGAATGCAATTGGCTGTAAGTGGGTTTATAAGGTGAAGCACAATGCAGATGGTTCTGTGAACAGATACAAGGCAAGATTCGTTGTCAAGGGGTATGCATAGACATATGGGATTGATTATGAGGGAACATTCATTCCGGTTGCAAGGATGGTAGCTGTAAGAGCAGTCATTGCTATGGCTGCATCAAAGGGATGGTCTTTACATCAGATGGATGTAAAGAATGCCTTCTTGCATGGTGATTTGCAAGAAGAGTTCTTTATGGAGCAACCACCAGGTTATGTTCATGCTGTTCATCCTAAGTTTGTTTGCAGGTTGAAGAAAGCCTTGTATGGCTTGAAGCAAGCACCTAGAGATGGTCTGACAAGATAGGACAATATCTTGTCACTATTGGCTTTCAGATTTCCAAGGCAGATTTTTCACTTTATGTGAAAAAATAGAGAAAGGTATTATGCTGCTTATCATTTATGTTGATGATTTGATCATCACAAGTGATAGTGATGAAGATATCCTTCATGTGAAAATGCTATTGAAGAAGAAGTTTGAGATGAAGGATTTGGGAGAGCTGCGTTATTTCTTAGGCATTGAGGTGATTAGATCACCAAGTGGGATACGGCTCTTGCAGAGGCAGTATGGATTGGACATGCTGTCCAAATATGGGACGATAGGCTATAAGCCTATTTCAGTTCCTTTGGAGTAGAATGTGAAGCTGAGCACAGTTGCAGGTGAGCTTCTAGAAGACCCTACTATGTACAGGTGCATAGTAGGAAGTTTGATTTATATGACTATTACCAAGCTAGATTTGAGTTATGCTATTGGATGAGTCAGTTTATGCAGGATCTAAGGAAACCGCATTTGGATGTGGCTAGATGCATACTCAGGTATGTGAAGTCCACATTGCAGTATGGACTATTTTATGAGGCTAGGGTTCAGATACAGTTACATGGATACACTGATGCTAATTGGGCTGGTAGTATTTCAGATAGACGATCTACCAGTGGATATGTGTTCTCTTTTGGGAGTGCTGCAATCACTTGGAGTAGCAAGAAGCAGCCTATAGTTGCCTTGTCAAGCACAGAGGCTGAGTACAGGGGTGTAGCAATGGCTGCATGTGAGGTAGCTTGGTTGCATAAGCTACTTTATGATATGCATTAGTCTACAGATGGGCCAGTTGTCATGTATTGTGACAACATGAGCAGTATACACTTGGCAAATAACCCAGTCTATCATGCTAGAACAAAGCACATTGAGGTGCATTATCACTATGTGTGGGAGAAGGTTTTACTAGGTCTTATTGATCTAGTTTATGTCAGCATAGAGGATCAGGTAGCTGACATATTCATGAAGGCATTGGGTGCAGAGAAGCTGTGCAAGTTCAGAGACCTGCTTGGTGTGCAGAAATTGGGATTGAGCTCGAGGGGGAGTGTTGAGATATCGAGCTCCACTCGTGATATGCCAGGGTGACCGTTGTGCATTTATGTCACCGACTTGTTAGCTGCAGATACGGTTGGTACATCGCCCATGAATAATAGCTGGATGACAGCTATCCTTATGTACTCTAGTTCGTGGCTCAGTTAGTATGCCACCTTAGTTAGGTGAGTTTGGTTTGAGACCCACATATAGGGTTCTCCTATTTCTTTGTACTAGAGTTCTTTTGGCTTTCACAACTAAGAAGAGGAAAACTGTTTTGAGCCTCCACCTTTGTGTGTATTCCCCCATTGTGTATGTGAGAAAGCTGCAAGTGAGACTCCTTCCTTCTCTCCCACTATCTTCACATACCCCTAAATGCTTTGGCGCATGTGGATCCCAAAATGTTTGTATGGTCTGCAGAATGCAAGAAGGTGTGTTAGCAGTTGAAGCTACAACTATCCAAAGTGCATATCTTGATCCCTCTAGATTGAGAAAAGACTTTCATGTGTTTGTGGATGCCTCAGATTGAGCGATTGGAAGTTTCCTAATGTAGCAAGATGAAGCAAGGTGGTTTCGACCAGTCTATTATGCAATCACTGACTATCATCACCGATAGAGCGGAATTACTCAGTGACATAACATGAAGGTGTGGGGATGGTTTTCTCTATGAAGAATTTCTACCACTACCTATTGGGGTGTTGTCTTACATTTCATGTCGATCATTTGGCATTGTTGTACTTGGTTAAGTAGCATAACTTGATTGGAAGGCTGGCAAGATGGATGCCATTACTATAGGAGCATCATTTTGAGGTGGTACGTCGACCAGGATCCTAGCATGCGGTGGAAGACTACCTGTTGCACTTTGAAATAGGGGATCTTGCATCCGACATTAAAGATGAGTTCTTAGATGTGGATCTCAATGCAGTTGGACAGATGCCAAATTATCTCAATAGGGATCAATGGAAGCAGTTAGCACTTAGAAGCCATGGATTGAGGTAATGATCGGTCAACTCTACCGTCGTAGACACTTGACAGATGTTCTGCTCCAATGTGTGCTTCCAAAGGAGCAAGCAATGGTCGTCGTAGAGGCACATTATAGAGTGGCAAGTGGTCACTTTGCAAGAGCTATTATGGCTAAGAAGGTGCTGTAAGTAGGGTTGTGGTGGCCGACACGAAAAAGGATGCATGTCAATTTGCGCTATGGTGCGATCTATGTCAACAGTTGGGATAACCTTCGGATCAGGACAACATGCTGATGCAACTAGTGCTTCCTTTGGGCCCTTTCCAAAAATGGGGATTGGACTTCATGGGTCCTTTCAAGCCTTTAGTTTCATGAACTTGGAATTGCTATGTGTTGGTAGCCACAGATTATTGCACCAAGTGGGTGGAAGCTTGGGCACTATGGGACAACACCGCACACTCCACAGCCAAGTGCTTATACAAGGATGTGTTTTGTCGGTTCAGTTGAGCTGGTAAGTGACAAAGGGAAGCATTTTATGGCATAACTGGTGAAGGAAATGATCACTTTGTACATGGTCATTCACAAAAAATTATCGTCGTATTATGTGCAAGCAAATGGCCAGGCGGAGTCTTCTAATAAGTAGTTCAAGCAGATCACCACATTATTGGTGGTGAATAGTAGTCATCGCATGAATTGGGATGAGAAGATCCTTTCTATACTCTGGGAATACTGCATCTCATTCAATGTCTCCACCGTCCTGACACCGTTCAAGTTGGCATTCGGGGTGGAGGGCATTATTGGTGGAATATGTTGTGTCAAGCCTCCGCATTGGAGTTGTTGATAGGTTGCTTCCACAAGAGTCCATGGAATTCCAACACGATGTCTTAGAGAAGCTCCAGAGGAAGACAAAATGGAGAGCTATTACTTGGCCTAGATAGTTTGAAGGAAGAAAAAAGTAGACCTGGCATCAAAGAATTATTTTTTTACAAAGGGGCAACTCATCTTGCTCTTTAATAGTCACATGGGCCACATGTCAGGGAAGCTTGAGATGCGATGGTTGGGTCCCTTTTGGATCTTTGAGTATTGTGGATCGACGTCGTTCTATTTGGCAGATCTACAGAGGTGGTGTTACCATTGCTAGTGATGATTCTGGTTGCATAGATATCATCATGAAGGCCATATTTCTTAGTTACATGTGACATACTCATTCCATGGAATGGGGTAGGCACACAATATCCAATGATGGGAGAGTGCACTTCTTGTGGAGTGATGAGCACGTACCTCCTGATGGGTTCTTGAGTTCAATAACATCCACCATTAATTTACCCACCACTATGCCTCACCAGCAACTCAGTTTAGCTACAGTCCTTATTCATGACTAGCTTCTCACAATTTTTATTTCATTTATTCTCTCTCACACTCTCAGTTCTCTACTCTTGCCTTTCATTCCCCTCACCAGAAACACCTCCTTCCTACCCCTCCTTCTGCTCTCAGACTTGTGGGACTAACATTGTGACACCACTTCGTGGTCACAACAAAGAGACGATTGATAGCTGGCTATGCATGTTGAGGTTGAGGAGCTTTTCGAGCATTTATTGGGATTGAATTGTGGTGTGCCCTAAGATAGTGCAACTATGCAGAAAGCTAGAGAAAAGCAATCATGTGGACCCACTAGATGGGCCAAGTACTTTAACAGTGGAATTGATTGACCATCGACTCTTCTTTCCAATGGACAGAGAAACACAGGACTTCCCAACGGCTGATGCATTAGCTTTGGAGGAAGAGTTTGGGCAAGATGTACGAGGAGATCATTGCCTAAACAACCACGTAGAGATGCATCTCAGGGAAGGATATAGATGGGTATTGGATTCTATCTTTCTGTAAGCCAAGGCATATACTATTTCCATTCGCACCTGTGGCGTATTGTTGCTAGCAAGGACACAACCATTAGTGTTCAAGGAGTGGCTCCAAGAAGAGGAAGCAAGGGTGGCAAGAGTAGTAGCAGTAAGGGGAAAAGCCATCACGACAAAGTTGGGCCAAGTGCTCAACCTTCTCTTCTGGATCACTGGGGACACTGAAGGGCCTTTGTACCTTGGCGCTATCATTAGGTCACTAGTGTTAGATGGCCCAAGAATTTCTTGTATCGAGTAACAGAGGAAGAGGAAGTGCAATTAGGAGGGTGGCAGTTCGTGGCAAGCTCACGCACATGCAACATCAACCTCAGCGGCTCTAGTTCCTCCCTTGCCTCCACCAACCTCCTCCTAGTTGGTCACGCCAGAAGCAGTGTTGATGCCCCATTGCCACCACCATTCTCTTCTCAGTAGACTTTAGGAGGAGTCACGATGTAGCAGTAGTCCTTAGTTGTAGTGATGGCACCAGCAAGCAATGTGGGTACCCAACCTAGTTCGGTAGTGACAATAAGCATGGCAGAGACAACAATGTTGAGCGAGGTGACCAATACCCTTTCGATAACCAGTCTAGTGAGCATGCTAGTGGGGATTTCTAGCATCGGTTTAGTGTGACAAGCAATGCAACTAAGTTTGGCTCATCCCTCCATCAATGGAAGGAACAGATCTTGAACATATTACTCCCACAAACCAGGAAGGGATGACTGTAGTGTCAACACAGGTGGTGTGCTCTCTTCCATTACAATGAGCACCATTCGTCACTATGGGTGGTCAACCATGGATGACCCCTACACGGACCTCACAACCATCATCATCGCCTACCTAGTTGGAGGTGTGTGGATGTTATCTAATCCAATTATCGCGGCAATCGACAACTCAGTAGGCCAAAGGAGTGCAACTGGAGGAGTTGTAGAGAGAAAACGAGGACTTGCAAACATAGAAAGCATCCCTTTAGCAATAGCTAGCCCAAGCCAACACTGACTCCTTACACATGAAGGGTAGGTCTGGACTACGGAGGAGTCTGTGAACTAGGTCCGCATGCTACATGAAGAGAGCCACATCATCTTTTTGGAGTTGCACAATAGGAAGACGTCGGATGCACTGGCACACTTTTTGGCCACAGTTCCTAGGATGGTATTCATCAACATGGAGCAACTGTACAACTTGCTAGTCACACTCTAGGTTAAGATCTAGCGGGATGTCCGGATCACCTGGTGGCAACGTGCGGTGGTTTCGAAGACATGCTGGAGCATCCAAGATGCCTTCCTCTAAACATAGGTGGTGGTGCGGGTGGGTTCTCTAGTGTGTGTGCATGTGCGGGTGCAGACAATTTTGCGAAGACATTGGAACAAGTCCGACTCCTACCATCATCGGTTCATAGCAAGGTACCACTGCAAGTGATGGCTACACTATGAACCAAGGCGAGGCAGTAGCAGAGGAGTATGTAGAGTCATGGGAAGCCTGCTACAATGCTCTTGTGGAGACAAGAGGTCGCACAATTAAAACATGGATAGCCAAGTCATGTGCCTTAAGGAGAAAATGTGCCAACTGTGCTTCTAGATGGAGTGCAATGCACACTCCTTCTCACTAATTCTTCCACCTTGACCTCCTTGGTGGAAGGCTGTTGATCATTTTCTTGATGTGCACCATGGGAGAAACACATATCTTTTCTTGCACTTATAGCTGCACCCTCTATCTGGCCACAAGAGTTTGAGCACCTAGCATTGCTCCAAGAGAGACAAGATCTCCAGAGGAACCAGATGCAGTGGTTGGTGGACATAGAAGAGATGCACCTGAGGGGGCGATGCCAACATTGATGTGATCAAGGAGCACGTGTATGGGTTTTTGATGGTGCAAAACTGAGCGATACCGATGGTGTTTCTTCAAGCCGATGACAAATGCATCACTGAGCGACGATGAAGATTAAGATGAAGAAGAAGAAGAAGCCCAAAGGTTGGGCCTACAGGAAAAGATAGTACAACTACCATTTTGTTGGTTGCGATGGGGATATCGGGACTAGAGAGTGCCAATCTTGATGCAATCAAGAATCCACCGTGAGTTCCATGTGTCAAGGCATTAACAGCCTATGGGGTTAGCGTAGATCCCAAGGGGCACAAGTGGTTGCAACCCTTCAATCAACGTTTACAACCACATACATTGTATATCCACGGGATCAAGTGTCTCTTGATCATTATGCATTTTACGGATTTGGCTACACTGTTTCATCATTCTTTTCTACATAATCTATGTTGCGTGTGTGTGAGTATGTGTGTTATCTTTTTTTCATAGCGCCTGTGGCTTAGGTCATTAAAGGAGGATTTCCTAGATGTATAGCTCTCATGCCATTTTGTGGTCTTATTAATAAAGTACACTTAACAAAATTTTTTCTAAGCCTTAAGTGCCCTTTACATCTTATAGAATTAGATGCAGTTCTTCAGTAATATTGGAAGCATGGTAGGACATGAACATGCTTATGACTTGTTCTGGACATGCTACATAGTGCTAGTAGTCTGAACAGGCTTGCACACTTTGAATGTAAAGATGACAGTCCCTTATTTACACAAAGTGGGAAGAGCAGGAGGTGAAAAGACAAAAGCTTGGGGGGTTCACCTCTAAAAATATAGTGTCCCACGTGCATTCAAAAGAAGTGGTATTTTAATTAAACTTTTGGGAAATTTTTAATAGGATTACAATAATATGAGAGGGTAGTTAATTCAACTTTAATAAAGACCTATTGGTTCATAAGTAAAGAGGGGTGTTTTTTTTGGGGGTAAAAATGATAGTTGAGGGTTTTATAAAAAAAGACCCTAGAACACACGTGATACATAGGGTTTCTTGGTTGTGCACCCCCTTCCCCTCGAGGAAAAAAGAAAGAAAGTGCTTGCTTGGGTGCTTGTAATAAACCATCTCTTGCCAAATCCAACAGTAAAGAGGTTGAGGATATGAAGTCACTGGCAGACGACATGAAACTTGCCCTTTGGAAGAGCATGCAAGAAATCAAAGATGAAAGTCTTATCCAATCAGTATTGAGGAAAGTAATATCTATATCATTCCTAGGGTGCCAACTCCTTTTATTAAGAAAACCTATCAAAATCTTGAGTATGAGATGAATTTAACAATATGCCATTAGTAGAAATTATTCAAATTAACATGGTTGTGTTCTACACTAAAAGAGCTTTAAATATGTCTTTACACCTTGAAATTTGGGTAATACATGAAAAAAATACATTAATTTGAAAGGAGATGGGTTTTCATATTTTAGTGTATTTTTTGTGTTACCCCCCCTCATCCAAAAGATCCCCTCCCTTGGGCCTCACATATTATGAAAAATATGTACAAATATTAAAATCTTGCATATTTCTCAAGGTCTATACCTTATACTTTGTGGGAGGGGGGACATGAAATTTTCATAATTTTCCCTTGTATATTTGGAAAGTTTTAAGGAAATCCATGCATATTATTTATGGACCTTGTCCCCCCATACCCTAGATTTTGGATGAGGGTATAACATATTACATATTGAGCTGGGGCCTCAGGATATCATTATCACTAGATTAGATGTTAAATGAGTTCATTGAGTAAGGTTCTCAACTTCTATGCTAAATCTAAATTTCTTATTTATATTCTATTCTGATTTTGAAATGTTAAGGATGTGTTATGCCTTTGGAAATGCTAATGATTTGTTTGTGGTCATGAAGGCATAAAATTTATATTAGAATCGAAGAGCACATGGTAAGGCTCTTGAATTGTGTAGATTGGAAGGAGTGGTACAAAAGTACCCTAAATCAAGAAAAAATGATTGCCTTATTTCTTTCTATATGGCTTTCAAAAATGTGAATGTAAGTTTATTCTATAACTTCATATTGCATTGTTCATGAACCTAGAAATTTCATTTCTATTCATAATGTCTTTGCTTGTAGAAACATTCAAAAAAGTGAGAGGAAAATAAGTTGGACCTAAAAGGATTTTATCAACTAGTTGATCGTGCAAAGAGATCCAAAGAAAGAGCTTAGAAATAGACAAAGCTTATAATCAAGGAAGTACAATGACTTGAGGGATACCATAGTGAATGAAACAAGGGATATCACAGTGCCAAAGCCTCACCTAGAGGTTGATTCAATGTTGGATATTAGTTAGGGTATTTCTTTTGGTATGTGCAATCCATTTTGTTTGTTTCTTGTTGAAACATTTTATTCAATACAACTACTACATCATTTTATGTTTTTATGTGTTGGTTACACTCAATGCAACTACTTTATCATTTTGACTTTTTACTTGTTGCTATAGTATGTTATTTAGTCCAAATACTGCATTTTATTTAATGTATTATAGGTATAGTTTATTTTATTTGAGGACACAATTGGTTTAAATGGCATGAAATACTGAACAATATTTGAATCCAATGCTCTTTTTA
This sequence comes from Dipteris shenzhenensis, assembly GCF_047967505.1. Classification (NCBI taxonomy): domain Eukaryota; kingdom Viridiplantae; phylum Streptophyta; class Polypodiopsida; order Gleicheniales; family Dipteridaceae; genus Dipteris; species Dipteris shenzhenensis. The sequence goes on along the minus strand of NC_141613.1, from coordinate 12,615,863 downwards.
TATGATAGTGAGTTAAAAATTGTGATAATATATAGAAAGAAGTGGCATAACTGATCAATGGTTTTTCAAGGTGATGTATTTTTTTTGTGCAATAGGAACAAAATATTATGATAGCATTTTGAAAGTGCTAGAGATATTGTTTATCTTCCAACACATGGGACATTAAACATGTTTTCAAGGTAATAACATATGGAAAGTACCAAAGATCTTATTCACCTCGTCGTACATGGAGTTTATATTTATGAGTGGGGCTTGTGAAATTTATCTTTGTAAAGATTTATTGAGATTTAAAAAATAATCATATTTGCATATATATATATATATATATATCACTGATTTTTTTGGAGGAAATGAAAATAATATCACTATTGATTGAGATATATGTAATGATTAGGTTCACCATTTACATGTGCATAAATTATCTCTAATTTGGAAGGTAATGGATTTTGTAGAACTAGCTTTATTGGAGGAAATAAAGCTGGTATCACTAATGTTTAAGTTGTAAAAGATGATAAATTCACTTTGAGAATAACAAAATATGTTAAGAAAAATGCTACGGAGACATTGTATTTTAAAAAAGTTTGTGGACATGTATAAAAACAAATGTCTTCATAATAAAGTTACCTTTAATAAGCATTAAAGCTTTATTTCAATAGATTAAAATCACATGTGTGTATCAAGAGGGTTAGAGTTATAGAATTACAATATTTAACTGCAAGGATTAGAGTTATTAGGTACACCTATATAAATGGTCAAATTCTAAAGAAAAGAAATAAAGATTTGCCAAGTGAACAGTAAAAAAGAACACATTGAACCTTCATGATCGTATGAAGTAGAAATTTCCTTACCAAAACAATATGTGAAAATATACGCACACTATATCTAAGAAGTATTGCTATGATTACATTGAATTGTCCACGTGTCTTACTCATAGATAGACACAACCTTGTATACACATGTGTGGAGTAGTGAGATTCCATTTTGGAGTGTGAAGAATAGGGATAGGATAACCTAAATGATATTGTTGTGTTACCAGCATAGCAATGGGCCATATGAAGCTTTATTTCACATACTGGATTGTTTACAATTATGGATTTCAAGTACATGGGAGCACCTAGAGTGTTTTGATATTACAATAGAGTTCTATGTTTTCATCGTAGGGTACAATCTAGTAAGTTCAAAAGAATATAATTTATTGGTCTTTTAATGCTAATATGTGTTAAAAAAAGGTTTTTCACAAAAATGATACAAATTCTTAGCTTCAATAAGGTAATCTTTCAATAACTTGAAACAACAACTGTGTAATGTTGCCATTTCAAATGTAACACTATTGAAAACTCGTATTGATTTTACCCTTTGAATGACAATATTTGGAAGTATTTGAAAAGATGTCTCACAATTGTTCATGAGAATCTGTGCATGCATTAATTTGACTTCCAACTAAAGCATACTATTCATATAGATAGTACTACATTCTTGCCAATAGTATATATAGCATACCATGCTTACACCCCCTAGTGGACATTACCTTTAAGCCAACAGGTCTACCACTCTCAGAGGATTTATTGCTTATGTCAAGAGCATGTCAGAATATTTTGATGCTCAACTTGGTGTTTGTTATAGTGCATCAAATCAAGCTAGCAGGGCTACCACTATCAGAATATTCACTGCTTATATTAGGAGCATGTGAGAATATTTTGACGCTCAACTTAATGGCACCTTCTCTTCTGATATGTAAGTGCATACGAATGTAAATGCAGGTGGGTAGTACCTACCACACCATGTTAAAGGGGCCTTGTACATATAACAGAGTAGAGTTAAGGTTGTGTTGTTGCATACGCAGCTTGAGAGCCTGGGGTGCCAACTCCCCATAGATAATAGCTATGAAAATTTTAAGTGTGAGATTAATTTTACAATATGCAAAGTTAGTCAAATTAGCATGATTGTGTTCTACTCTAAAGAGCTTCAAATATGTCTTAATACCTTGAAATTTGGGTAATACATGAAAAAGTTATGTGACTTTGAAAGGAGTTGGGTTTTTATTTTTTAATGTATTTTTTATTTTAAACCCCCTCATCCAAAAGACCCCCCCCTTGGGTCTCACACATTATGAAAAATATGTACAAATCTTAAAATATTTCATATTTTTTGAAGTATAAAACTTATGGAGAACTAGAGAGTGTCATATTTTTCCCTTGCATATTTACATTTTTTGGAGGAAATCCGTGCATATTATATTTCGACCTTATCCCCCCATACCCTAGATTTTGGATGAGGGTAGTAACATAATACATATTGAGTTAGTGCCCCAGGCTTGTGAGTGCATAGAGTTTGACTAAAGAGCCACTTGAATCTTCCATTTTCTAAGGGGCCAAGTAGTGAAAAGACAACTACCTTAGTCTTTCCTTTTTGTTCATTCATTTCTAACTAACACATTTACTCTTGCAATCTACCATTTTGTGTGTTTATCGCATATGCCTAGCACTCATTCCACATGATGTGTGCGTTCACTTGGCCTCTGGAAATGGCAATCTACCTTGCACACCTAGAACAAATGCGAATGCATAAAGTAGATTTAGCCGAAGTGAATGAGCTATATGCCACCATGATTCTAGCATAACAAGAAGACATGTAACATAGTAAAGGGTGAGAGAAATAGACATGTAGCCCTGGTCCCCCTAGTGTCAAATGACCACCGAGCTCCACCTACTATTGCAAATAAGCAATAGCAAGCCATATAATTGTGTTCTTTGAAACCCTTCTTTACATGCCAACCTTGTTGAGAGTTCACGCTCAACATCATGTGATCATGTGTGCATAGCACCATCACATGATCATATGTGCATAGCACTAACCTTATAGAGTGCTATAAAGGAAAGGGTTAGATCCCCTAACCCTAACCCTAAAAGGGTTTGTATATAATCTATTTTTTCAACTAATTCTAGTGTACAGTTAGTCATTTGTGGTGTGCTCTCTAGCTGTGCCCTCTCTCCTCATCTCCACTCTTCTCCTCTCCCCTCTTCATATTTTGTCATGGTATCAGAGCTTCCTTGTCTTCCGCTGAGACATTGAGATTCTTGAGAGAGTGAGAGTGATTGAGAGATTGAGAGTTAGAGTGTTCTCTTCCGTTGAGAGAACTTCTTCTTCTTTCACTTCCATTGAGTGATAGAGAAATTTTCGTCCATCTGAGAGGAATTTCCGTCCATGTGAGATAGAGAGTTTTGTTCATCTCCATCGAGGGTTCTTTGAGAGATTATGTGTGTGAGAGACAGTTCATGAGGGAGCAAAGTTTTCATTGAGAGCTTCTTGTGAGAGAGAGGTATTCTTATTAAGAGAAATCTCTCTATTCTTATTCTCTGAGAGAGAAAAGATCTCAGCTCTTGTATGCAACAACGAGATATCTCAGCTCTTCTCAGGATAGACTTGCACATCACCGAGAAGAGGATCTTCGTACGTGGCCATGATGACATTTGCATTTTCGATAACCTTCTAGAAGGTTTGATAAGCCTCTTCACCCTCGACCTGAAGCTCAAGGAAGCAACGATCCATCTTGTTCACTGTAAGAACAGGCCTAATCCTCTCACCAAGAGCCTAACGGAGGACAGTTTTTGTTTGGACACAAACTCTTTCAATAGAGTCGACCACAACTAAAGCCCCGTCTGTGGTACACAGGGCAGCAGTGACCTCGGAGGAAAAATCAACATGTCCAGGTGAATCAATAAGATTGATCAAGTAGTCGTTGCCGTCTCTCTCACCGAGATATGCCTTCAAAGAAGCATCCGTCATCTCGTAATACAAAGAGATACCGGTGGTCTTGATGGTAATGCCTCGTTCAGCTTCGTCGGCACGAGTATCAGCAAGGCGCATATCCTCTGCAACCTCTTGGGCGATGATGCCCACCACAGCCACCAACGAGTCCGTAAGGGTGGACTTGCCGTGATCAACGAGCAACCATACCATATCAGTAAGGCGCATATCTCCTGTAACCTCTTGGGCGATGATGCCCGCCGCAGCCACCAACGAGTCCGTAAGGGTGGACTTGCCGTGATCAATGAGCAACCTGCGAGCTTGAAAGAGTGGAGGTGGCTAAGAAGGTGATTGCCGTCGAGCTGGACCCTCGCATGGTCTTGGAGCTGCAATGGCGCGTCCAAGGCACAGCCTACTCCCAAGTCTCGGAAAGGCTTGTTTATGTCAAGCAAGTGCTTCTGGCTGCTTTGAAAGGGTTGACTCGTTTGGAACGATCTGGGTCGAAGCTTTGTGCTGGCGCTCAAGCATAGGAGCTGCCAATTGTGGCACAACGGACAGCAGGAGCGCGATCGGCAGCAGGCGGAAGCGAGCATAGCATCTAGAGTTGCTGCTGATGAAGCTCACATCGCTGCAGCGGATGAACTCGCGCTCACTAGCAACGCAAGCCAGTTGAGGATCACACATAGACTCCAACGAGCTCCAACCAAAACGACGAGACAGAATCTTCCTAGATTCCGTCAGAATCTCAGAAGATTCCGGTCGCTCTCCTAGCGCCACGTGGCAGTGAGGGAGGATATCTTATCCTCAACCTCACCACATTGAGGTGTGGTCAGCCAAGTGACACGTGGCAATCCTATCTGCCACATCATTAGCACCACGTAAGTAGGCCACGTCATCCTACCACGTCATTCTACCACATCACCTGCCACATCATCAGTGACACATCACCTGCCACGTCATCAGCCATGTCACCTGTGCCACATCATCAGGGACACGTCATCAGCCACGTCACCTGTGCCACATCATCAAGGACATGTCATTAGTGCCACCTCAGCATTGCCACATCACCCTGTTGACATCATTTGTGCCACCTCAGCAGTCCAGTTAGCACTGACCCTCTGCAGGCACAGTCCCTTGCTAGGCACACTGTGCACACACTGCATGTGCACACTCCTGCCACCTCAGCACAGAGCTTCACTGGCACACCTCTTGCTAAGCACAGTGCCACATCATCACTGCATGTGACTCACTGTGACACATCATCATTGAGCACCATTTGCACTCCTTTTGCCCCTCCACCTAGATCAAGTCATATCTCTTGATCCAGGAAGAATTTGAGGGTGCTCCAAAAAGGAAAGTCGCTCGGTTTTTCGTGCTCTATGCGCTCGTTACATCACGCGCACATTTCGGCGCAAGTTACACTCACATTTGAGCCTCGCCGACAAAACCACTTCCTTCACGCACATTTGCCTCTACATCGACGCATCTGACCCAGCACTTAAAAAGAACAAAAGAAAAGGAATTATTTGCTGCTCTTTCATCGATCGACGGTTGGTTTAGATCTAGATCAGAGTATACTAGATTGCCATAGAGGGGACGCTTTGAATTCCCCAAGTTGCCAATCTAAGCCATGCCCGAAATTCGTGACTAGTACCTAAGTCCATACGCTCACATCCGATTTCACATCATTACATTACCTGAAACCTTACGTTCATCAGTTCAGTGAGCAGACTTCAAAGTACAGAGGCATTGCAGATTGGTTCAGTGGGCAGATATCACTTGATTTCACACACACATGCCACCATTGTAAAGCCTATTCAGCTATCTCACGGCATCGTGCACATCATTTTTAGCCTTGTAAAGCCTCTTGGCTATTCCCGGCATCATTGCCACAAGCCTTGTAGCACAGATCAGATCTTATATACTGCAGTTCTATCTTCACCGACGGTACAGAGATTTCACTTGGCATCTTCAGTGTATTTGCAGTTGATTCATACAGAGTTTTTCAGGACACTTTTGAGTACATTGTTTGCACCATGTCGACTAGCAACCTCAGACTGGAGGCATCTGCTAAGTTAGACAACTCCAATTACGGTACATGGAAATACCAAATGGAGACCATTCTTGTGCTTCAGGACAAATGGGAGTATGTCGATGGATCTATACCTAGACCATTGGCCGATCCAGCCACCAGTAGCTCTACTCCATCTGTTGTCACAGTACCAGCAACGGGATCTACATCGGGATCTACATCTACACAAACAGTTTCCGCACCAGTAGCAGATCCTGCCATTGCCCGAGCTCAAGCAGAATGGGATAAGAAAGACAAGTATGCCTATCACCTGATCAAGCAGAATGTGCAAGATGTCATGCTAGGATAGCTCAACACAGTCAAGACATCAAAAGAAGCATGGGATATGTTCGCAGCTCTCTACGAGTCCAAGAACACATCCAGGATTCTCACCCTGAGAAACCAGATCAACCAGAGTTTCCGCAATAGCAATGAAACCGGTCATGCTTATGTACTCTGCATCAAAGACTACAACAATCAACTTGCAGCAGCAGGAGAGACTATGAATCCCGCAGAAATGGTTCAAGTAATCTTGAATGGACTAGGAGAAGGATATGAGAATCTAGTCCAGAGTATTGCCATCCAACGGCAAATTCCAACACTGAAAGAGCTTCAGTCAGTTCTACTTGGTGAAGAACTTAGGACTCAGGCCATTCAAGCACGTAAAGGTCATTCTAATGATCAAGGATTCACAACTTCAGACAGAAGCAGAGGCAAAGGCAGAAACAGAGGTAGATCATATCAGAAAAGTGGTCATCATCAACAAAGTCAAAATCAGCATCAGCATCAGCATCAGCATCATCCTCAGCAACATCAGAATCAGCAAAGAGGAAATCATTCCAACCGAGGAAGATTCCAAGGATGAGGGAATGCATCCACCAATGTGTCAAACATTCAATGCAACTACTGTCACAAGTTTGGACACTATGAAAGAGATTGCCGCAAGAAGCAGTACGACCAAGGTGGTCAATCCAGCAGTAATCGACGAGGGAATTCCCGAGGAAGAGGAAATCATTGTGGTGGACATTCTATTCACAGTCATTTTGCAAATGAACATGGAAATATGTTTCTTGCAAGTGAGCAATTGCATCAGACTGATACAATGCACCTAGACACTGATTCAATCCCAAAGAGGATTTCAGCTATCAAGTCGTCCAAGTGGAACAGGATCCTTGGTACATCGACAGCAGTGCATCATCTCATATGACAAATCATCAGGAATGGTTCACAGAAATGAAGCCATTAGAAGGTCAAAAGAATGTCATCTACACAGCAGACAATACACCGAATCCGGTTCAAGGGACAGGTGTTATCCCTATGAACAATTTCACTGGTACAAAAGGATTAGTCAAAGATGTGCTCTATGTTCTGAAGCTCAGCAAGAACCTTTTGTCAGTAGGTCAAATGACGGAACACAACTACAAAGTCATCTTCGACGGTGATGAATGCACTATCAGAGACGAATCCAAAAGAGGTCAGCTAGTAGCAAAAGGTGTCAAGGAAGGACGCTTATACAGGATGCTAGCTACAGTACCAGATAAGCATGCCATGTCAGCTCAAATGCAACAGATGCCACTATCTGCAAAATGGCACAAGAGATATGGTCATGTCAACTTCAAGTACTTGTTAGATCTCAGGAATCAAAATATGGCAATTGGGATTCCGAAGCTATAGTTTCTTGGAAAAGTTTGCGAAGCATGCTGTTTCGGCAAACAAAAGTGAACCAACTTTGTCAGAAGTACCTCTCGTGCACGAGGTATTCTTGATTTGATTCATACAGATGTATGGGGTTATGCCCAGACCCGCAGCATCAATGGTTCACTTTATTACTTGACCTTCATCAACGACTACAGCAGATATTATTGGGTCTACTTTCTGAAAGAGAAATCTGAAGTGTTTGCCAGATTTCAAGAATTCAAAGCCATGGTAGAAAACCAAACAGGCAGAAAGATCAAGGTCATGAGATCAGACAGAGGAGGTGAATACATGTCTTCAGCATTCATGAACTTTTGCAAAAATCACGGCATTCGAAGACAATTCACATGTGCAGATACTCCTCAGCAAAATGCAAGAGCTGAAAGGAAGAATGGGACTTTAGCAGACAGTGCTAGAGCAATGCTTAGTGAAAAGCATCTTCTGAATCAGTATTGGGCAGAAGCAATAGCTACAGCTAACTACTTGCTTAATCGGCTTCCTACCGAACCGATACAAGGTATGACTCCTTATGAAGCATTCACTGGACACAAGCCACGCATTGGGCATCTCCGCATATTTGATTGCATAGCATATGCCCACATACATGATGATCATCGCAGGAAATTGGATGCGAAGTCATGCAAATGCATCATGGTTGGCTACAGTGAAGAAAGCAAAGCATACAAATTGTATGATCCCATCAACCGCAAAGTCATTATCTCCAGAGATGTAATCTTCGATGAGGAATCAGAATGGAAAACCTCACCTACACAGGAGATAGAAGCATCGACTTTATAGTCATCTACAGAACAGGTTGATGAAGAAGAGCAAGAATTGCCACCAACACCCCAAGCAGTGCCACAGCAGCTCAGACGGTCTACTTGGGAAAGCAGACCACCAGCCAGATTGACATATGCTCAGAAAGGCAAAGCAATTCAGGTGGAAACCACCAACTATGCTCTTATGACTACCATCATGGCTACAAAAGAGCGAAGACGCAGTAGACAAGCCAGAATGGCAAACTGCTATGAATGAAGAAATGGATGCTTTGTATAAAAATAACACTTGGGAATTATGCGACCTTCCACCAGGAAAGAAGGCCATAGCCAACAAATGGGTATACAAAGTGAAGTACAATCCAGATGGCAGTATTCAGAGATACAAAGCCAGATTAGTTGCAAAAGGATTTGCACAACAATATGGCCAAGATTATGATGAGACTTATGCTCCAGTAGCAAAGATGGATTCCACACGGTTCTTGATATCACTAGCGACACTCAGTAAATGGAATGTGTATCAGCTCGAGGTCAAGAATGCATTTCTCAATGGTTATCTAGACGAGGAAGTCTACATGCAACAACCAGCCGGTTATGTTGAACCAGGAAAGGAGAACAAGGTTTGCCATCTCAAGAAAAGTCTCTATGGCTTAAAGCAAGCACCCAGAAGTTGGTACAGCAGAATTGACAAGTATTTTGCTAATCTGGGATACATGAAGTCCAATGCAGATCATACTCTCTACTACAAAGTTCAAGGGGAAGATATTACTATTGCACTTTTGTACGTAGATGATCTGATTGTGACAGGAAGCAAGGATAGCTTCATCAGAAAATTAAAACAAGACTTATCTGCAGAGTTCGACATGAAAGATCTTGGACTTATGTACTATTGTCTTGGAATTGAGTTCTGGAGAGATTCAGATAGCACATTCATGAGTCAGCTCAAGTATGTTGATAGTCTCCTGAAGAAGTTTCATATGGCAGATTGCAAGATTGTAGCCACTCCCATGGAACAGAGTTTGAAACTTACTAAAGATTCAGAAAAGCCTACAGTCAATGACAGATACTACAGGCAACTCATTGGATCTCTTATATATCTGACAATCACACGGCCAGATATTTGTTATGCAGTAAGCTCACTAGCACAGTTTATGGCAAATCCAAAATAGTCTCACTGGAATGCAGCCAAAAGAGTCTTGAGATACATAAGAGGTACAAGACAGTTTGGGATAGAATACAGAGAAAGTCATCCACGGTTGCATGGATACTGTGACAGTGACTACGCCGGAGATCATTAGACCAGGAGATCGACACAGGGATATGCATTTTTCCTTGGTCAAGGTGCTATATCATGGTTGTCAAACAAAGAGCCAACTATTTCTCTGTCTTCGACTGAAGCAAAATATAGAGCACTCACTACAGGTGCATGTGAGGCTATATGGCTCAGAAGACTATTGTCAGAAACAGATTACTTTGATGAGTCAAAGCCAACAATAATATACTGTGATAATCAATTGGCTCAAGCATTGGCGAAAAATCCAGTATATCACTCCAGGACAAAGCACATTGATGTCAGAGAGCACTTCATCAGAGAAAGAGTGTTACTTGGTGACATCACACTGCAGCATTGTGACTCGGGGGGGTCACTCATCATATGTAACCCTATCACGTGAGTTCAACAGAAGGATTTTTTTTATTTCTAAAATTTACAAAAATAAATATACATAAGGGACTATTTAAAATAGTTTTGGAAAAAATTTACATATTTGTATAGAAAAGGGGTACATTTTATTAATGAAATTTTTTACAGATAAGGGACTTTAAATATAGGCCTTGAACGCACGTGATATAGAGGGTTTATACATAGTGACCCCCCCGAGCATTGTGATAGCAAAGAAAATGTTGCAGACATCTTTACCAAACCACTCGGTAAAGAGCTATTCGAGAAACACCGACTAGCTCTTGGTTTGATGCAAAAGAAGGACATTCCCATTAAAGGGGTGTGTGGAATGTAATGCTCAGTCCTTCTTCGATTCCCCAGAATCATCATCTTGAGGGAAGGCCTACTTCATGATGTTGATCTTGAGGGAAGGTGTTGAGAGTTCACGCTCAACATCATGTGATCATGTGTGCATAGCACCATCACGTGATCATATGTGCATAGCACTAACCTTATAGAGTGCTATAAAGGAAAGGGTTAGATCCCCTAACCCTAATCCTAAAAGGTTTGTATATATTCTATTTTTTCAACTAATTCTAGTGTACAGTTAGTCATTTGTGGTGTGCTCTCTAGCTGTGCCCTCTCTCCTCATCTCCACTCTTCTCCTCTCCCCTCTTCATATTTTGTCAAACCTAGTGTCACCTAGAGCATTCTCTACTTGTCGAAGTGATGTTCATTTTGCTTTCTTTTCAATGGAATAGATTCATCCAAACTACATGTACACCACTAAAATGCCCATAACCCTTTCATTAAAATGGAGTTAAAATGCCCATAACCCTTTCATCCAAACTACATGTACACCAATAAAATGCCCATAACCCTTTCATTAAACCTAATAGGAGAAAAACTACAAGATGCGTTGTGTGGAGGCTACTGTCAAATTATCTATTCAATTATCGATTCAATCACGTAGTATTAGAAACCACTTGTAATACATGAAATATATCATAGGAATGGCACATGAAGGACCGCAAGAGGGTCAAAGTCTTCGTAGAGAGAGGATTGGCGATAGAAAGAGCTGATTGAAAATATTGGTAGAGGGCTTGGGGCATTACAGAAACTCGACTTCTAGTTTTCCACGACAAAATTCCAGTGTGGCAAACAAGTGTTAGTACGAAATCAGATTCCGCTGGCAGCCACGATAGATCTTGTGGGCAGTATGAAAGTGGCAAACACAACCTTTTTTATCATTGCCCCAACACAGCCTAGTGCGCGAGGGTGAGACGCTGAGATTTCCGTCGTGGCGAGCCTTGGGGCTACAAACATTGTGTCAAATTTCAATTAGGGGCCAGGGAAGAGAAAGAGAAAGAGAGACTGGGAGAGACAGAGACAGAGAGAGAGTGTGTGTGAGAGAGAGTTTAGGAATGACTGAACATATGTGGCACATCTGTCCAACGGAAGTTGCAAGCTCGCCACAGTCGGAGAGAGATTGATCTTGACGGTCGGACTGTCACCTGATGTGAGGAAGTCGTGATCACTGATCAGAGTGGGCTTGGTGGCCGGCAAGAGTAACGGAAACCTTGCATGAGAGGATCTTCTTGGGTACTCGCCAACAAGCATGTCAATTATTTATCATGATTCTATACAGGGCCAGTAGTTGATTGCTTTACCACTGAGGCAATGGTGCAATAGTTGTTCATAGACCGCGCTGCCGACGCTTCGCTCTCGGCGATTTGATCAATATCATACACTAGATGCAAGCTGTTGTTGCACGCTGAATTTGTCTCTCATCTCGAAACTTGGGAGAAGTCGTGCCTAAAATTGCTAAACTACTCTCGTTGCCTGCCACTGCTACGCCGAAGTCGAACCCACGTTCTTGTTCTAATCCTCTGAATCTTGCCTTGTTTTCTACTTTTGCTGATCTAAAAGCCATCCATGTCCCAGCTTCTCAAGAGATTATCTAAGTGACATACTGAAATGGTGAAACATGGAAAAAGTAAAGTCTCCAAAGACTCTATAAAAAGACACGAGACTTTGTCTTTCAGAGAGACTATCTCTCTCTGAAAGACTCTTTCTTTCAGCAGAGAGGGTCGTTGATAAATATGTAAGCATAGCACGTGGGTTCAACAAAAGGAGTTTTTAAAATACCCTTTTTACACATTTTCCACATCAAAAAGGGTATCATATAAAGGGGGTATTCAAAGATTGAATAGAAAAAGGGTTCATAATAAATTTATAGATAAGGGTTTTTACAAATAGGCCTTGAACGCATGTGATATATAGGGTTTATACATAATGACCCCCCCGAGAAAAGACTAACTATTTCATATCGGAGGAGCTCTTCCCTGATGTGTCTATCTTCTAGCTCATTCTCTTTGATCATCTAAAAATGGTAGACGTTGTGGGGACATAGCCCTCTAGAATCTGAATAAAAAGAGCATAGAGGATGGATTGGAGTTTGATGTATGTCATACTCCTCCACTTATCCTTGCTAGTTATTTCTCCCATGATTCTTTCATGCATGAATGCTACCAAATTCATTGGATTACCCAGCTTGACAAAATGCATCAGCAAATAGTTATCTTTTGAAATGTAACCATATGTAATAAGAAGCAACACCCTCTCTAGGAACCACTTACATTGATCTCATCTCTGGCCTTTGAGTGTGTTCTTCACATAAAAGTATCCTTTTAAGTATACCTACTCACCAAAAGGCTGCACCATGGCCTCATCTAGATATCTACTTAGAGTGTTCATCAGTGCATTTCGAATCAATGGTAGTTCAAACACTTGAGCCACTAACTCAACTATGACTGACAATTTTGGTATAAGCATACCTTCTATATCCTGCAAGTGGTCAAATTGTCTCCTGCTTCCATATTCATGGCGCACTCCCACCAAGGAAGATGATACTACTCATGTAGCCTGATCTTGTCCAGCCATGCAATGATACGTGGACTAGTCATATCCAGATCAAGGTTGAAGTCTTGGAAATCACAAGTGGAAGTATGGTGAGGTTATATTGCCTTCTCATCGACCTTGGCACATACTTGTCTGTGGTGGCAACTAGCACGATATCTGCTTCCTCTTGTACTTCCGTGTTGAGGGATTTAAAGAAGACACCATGACTTATAAGCTTGATGAGCTACTAGTAACTCCTTCTCCAGGCACATGCTCTTTTGTGATGGTTTTGAGAGTAATTCTCATGTTGACAAACCGATGGCAATTAGATAGATGATCTCTGGCAATCAAAGAAAACAAAGGACGATGTGAAAGATATAATTACTCTAATGAAGGTAGTGAAGTGCTGATTTCTAGTATCTACATGTGATGTAATACCCACATGTGAGAAGTGTCACTATCATCACTCCCTTGAATTATTTCTCTATTTAAAGGCCCAATGTACCCCAACTGTCGAATCATTAAGAATCTAATGTCGACCAAATGGTTTGAAGTCGGATTGTACTTTTCCTGAGTCCGATGAATGGCTTCATTCGAAATCCATTGATTGCTTTTAATGATATATTACCATGCATATCAGCCAGTCGAAATGTTCCTTGGCCTAAATCCTTTACAATTTTGAACAGTGCATCATATCTAAATTTCAATTTACCCAGGAACTTCCCCATTTTTGTATTAAACATAAATACCCAATCTTCTTCCTTGAACAATTTGAATTTGATGTTTTTGTCAACCTAGGCTTTTCTTCGCTCTTGGATGACTTGTGCAATGTGTTGACTTTTGAGTCGACCTTCTTCCAATTGATTCAATTGCAGTCATGGGAACTCCACCAAATCCTTCGGCCCTAATTTCTAGATTGAAATCGATCAACTGGTGGCCACAAAGTCCATGGGTAGTACCAGCTCATCTCCATAAACTAGCTTGAAGGGTATCATTCTCGTGCTTACCTTGAATGCTGTTCAGAATGCCCACAATGTTGAGCTAGCTTCGTGTCCCAAATTGTTTAATTTTTCAAAACTGTCAATTTCAAAGTCCGCTTCATGATTTTGTTAGAACTTTCTACTTGTTCAAATGCATGTGGGTGGTAAGTCCATGCATTTTTATGAACAATCATATGAACTTTTGTCAGTGTATTGATGGTTCTGTTTAGAAAGTTTCCTCCTTGATCCAATATTGATTCTATCGGATATCTGAAACATGTAATAATGTTACGATACAAGAACGTTGATGTACTATCTGATGAATTGTCGTGTCGAGCTTGTGCCTCTACCCACTTAGTGCAATAATTTGTAGGCGGCTACCAAAATGTATTTGTTCCTAGTGTGTTTTGTAGCTAGCTTGAATGGTCCCACAAAATCTAAACCCCATTTTTGAAATGGCTCAAGTGGTAGGATTGGGTTTAGTGGCAATCTATTAGCATCAAATGGTTGTCTATCTTTTTGGCTGTACCAATGTTTCCTTCCGAGTTCGTGTGAGTTTTTTATTATTGTCGAACACCACGATTGGGGTTGAAAGATATTTTTCATTGTTACATCATCCACAAAGTGGCCATCTGATGCCCCTTGATGGGCCTCTTGCAAAATAGCATGCTATTGATGGCCTTGAACACATCATCAGACTATTTGATCTATTCCTCTTTTATACAATGCTCCTGCAATGATCATAAATGGGGTGTCTTTGCCTAAAGACAAGAATGCAATTGGCTACAAGTGGGTTTATAAGGTGAAGCACAATGCAGATGGTTCTGTGAACAGATACAAGTCAAGATTAGTTGTTAAGGGGTATGCACATACATATGGCATTGATTATGAAGAAACATTCAGTCCGGTTGCAAGGATGGCAACCATAAGAGCAGTCATTGCTATGCCACATCAAAAGGATGGTCTTTACATTAGATGGATGTAAAGAATGCTTTCTTGCATGGTGATTTGCAAGAAGAGGTCTATATGGAGTAGCCACCAAGTTATGTGCATGCTGTTCATCCTGAGTTTGTCCAAATATGGGATGATAGGCTATAAGCCTATTTTAGTTCTTTTGGAGCAGAATGTGAAGTTGAGCGTAGATGCAGGTGAGTTTCTGGAAGACCCTACTATGTACAGACTCATAGTAGGAAGTTTGATTTATAGCCTATCATCCCATATTTGGACATGCTGTCCAAATATGGGATGATAGGCTATAAGCCTATTTTAGTTCTTTTGGAGCAGAATGTGAAGTTGAGCGCAGATGCAGGTGAGTTTTTGGAAGACTCTACTATGTACAGATGCATAGTAGGAAGTTTGATTTATATGACTATTTCCATGCCAGATTTGAGCTATGCTATTGGGTTGGTAAGTCAGTTTATGCAGGCTCCAAGGAAACCGCATTTGGATGTGGCTAGATGCATACTGAGGTATGTGAAGTCCACATTGCAGTATGGACTATTTTATGAGGCTGGGGTTCAGATACAGTTGCATGGATACACTGATGTTGATTGGGCTGGTAGTATTTCTGATAGACGATCTACTAGTGGATATGTGTTCTCTTTTGGGAGTGCTACAGTCACTTGGAGCAGCAAGAAATAGCCTACAGTTGCCTTGTCAAGCACAGAGACTGAGTACAAGGGTGCAACAATGGCTGCATGTGAGGCATCTTGGTTGCATAAGCTACTGTATGATATGCATCCGTCTACAGATGGGCTAGTTGTCATTTATTGTGACAACATGAGCAGTATACACTTGGCAAATAACCCAGTCTATCATGCTAGAACAAAGCACATTGAGGTGCATTATCACTATGTGTGAGAGAAGGTTCTAGTAGGTTTTATTGATCTAGTTTATGTCAACACAGAGGATCAGGTAGCTGACATATTCATGAAGGCATTGGGTGCAGAGAAGCTATGCAAGTTCAGACACCTGCTTGGTGTGTAGGAATTGGGATTGAGCTCAAGGGGGAGTGTTGAGATATCAAGCTCCACTCGTGATATGGCAGGGTGACCATTGTGCATTTATGTCATTGACTTATTAGAGCTGCAGATGCGGTTGGTACACCATCCATGAATAATAGCTAGATGACAGCTATCTTTATGTACTCTAAGTTAGTGACTCACTTAGTATGCCATCTAGGTTAGCTGCATTTGGTTTGAGTCCCACATATAGGGTTCACCTATTTATTTTGTACTAAGAGAGAGTTCTTTTGGCTTTAACAACTAAGAAGAGGAAAACTATTTTCAGCCTCCACCTTTTGTGTGTATTCCCCCATTGTGTATGTGAGAAAGGTGCAAGTGAGACTCCTTACTTCTCTTCCACTCTCTTCACATATATATGTACTATGTTGTTTGAGTTCTAATAAAAGCTATAAATTAAAACGTATGTAATATATTCATATCTAATTTTTTTCACCTAATAATCTATAGGGATATTGAACCTATGTATACCACTATCTTTCCACACATATGCAACATAATTTTGCAAGTTGCTATGACATGGCAATTGCAAGCTGACAACTAGCTAGACTTCGAGCGAGATGCAAACAGCTGACATAAGCGAGCCCACAACTGGCTCAAAGTCAAATATTTCCTCATCACTCTTAAATACTAGTTTGTAGAGTTTTAGTAAAATAAAGTATGAATTTTAACCACATACAAGATGTTCCATGTCAGCCTAAGCGAACCGACACATAGTATAATATTATTCATCAAGGAATTAATTGTCATAGGTCGGCTTAAGCGAACCTCCAATCAGCCCATTGACTTTTTCTTTAGGTATAGTTGCACGCTATAGTTACATGCTTATAAATACTTTTGCTCCCATAGCTCGACTAACCACAATTCACAGTGTTTTGGCTTTAGCTGCCCAGGGAAGTTGGCCTGTGTTTTAGATGGATGTAAAATCTGCCTTTCTGAATGGAGATCTCAAGGAGGAGGTATACGTGGAACAACCACCAGGTTTTGAGATCCCCGGTTTAGAAGGTAAAGTCTATAAACTGAAGAAGGCACTTTACAGGCTGAAACAGGCCCCACGAGCGTGGTACCAGCAAATTGATGCCTACTTTTTGCGAAATGGGTTCAAGAGGAGCCCATCTGATGCAAATTTATATATCTTCAAAGAAGGAGGCAGGTGTATAATCGTGGTCCTTTATGTGGACGACCTTGTCATAATAGGGAACCATGAAGAGAAGATATTGCAGACAAAGCATTTGCTAGGAAGAGAGTTTGAAATGATAGACCTCGGACTGATGCATTTCTGTTTGGGGATTGAAGTTTGGCAAGAGCCAAAATAGGTCTTCATTTCACAATTGAAGTATGCTGGAGAGATACTAAAGGCATTTGGCATGGCTGACTGCAAGACATTTGGCACCCCTATGGAGGTTGACATGAAGCTCTCAAATGAGGATTCATCATCTAAACCTTAGTTCTTTGAAGGAGATGCATAAAAGTGGAATGATTGCAGACCTACCAGAAATTTCAGAGCTGCCCGATGTATGTGAAGCTTGCATGATGGGCAAGCAGCATCGGCATCCCTTTCCTAAAGAGGCCAATAGGGCAAAGGCTCCTCTAGAGCTCGTTCACACGGACCTCTGCAGAAAGATGGAGACGGAAGCTTTGGGTGGTTCCTACTACTTCATGACATTGATCGACGACTACAGTAGAAGGATATGGATATACTTCCTAAAGACTAAAGACGAGGCTTTTAGTAGGTTCAAGGAATGGCATGTAATGGTCAAGAAAGAAACGAGGAGGAAAGTGAAGAAGTTGAGATCAGACAGAGATGGAGAGTTCACATCAATTGAATTGGAAAGTTACTGCAAAAGTCACGGAATCAAGAGGCAGAAACCCCCACCACATACATCACAGCAAAATGGAGTAGCAGAATGCAAGATGCACGTCATCTACGAAATGGGCCGGAGTATGATGAAAGGGAAAGATTTGCCAAAGACTTTCTGGGCTGAAGCATGTAACACTGCAGTTTACATCCTAAATCGTAGCTACACGAAGGCTGTGAATGGGATGACTCCATTGCAAGCCTTTTCTGGTAAGAAACCTTCAGCTGCACATTTCAGAGTTTTTGGATGTGACTGTTTTGTGCATGTCCCTGATGCTACTAGGACCAAATGGGAACCGAAGAGCCGGAAGTGTATTTTCTTAGGCTACAGTGAAGAGGTGAAGGGTTATCGTCTCTATAACCCTGTTACCAAGAAGGTAATTGTAAGTCACGATGTGGTCTTCTCAGAACAGCCGCATCAATTGGAGGAGGATGCTTCCTTCCCAGACAACCAGGACCAGGATATCCATCCAGTACCACCACCAATAGTAGACCGAACTCCCCCAACAGTGCTTGGGAGGATTCAAGACAAAGAAGATAAAGAAGAGCCTATAGAACCACAACGAAAATGGCCATTCCCGAAGTGGGTAAAGCAGCTTTTGGATGGTAGAGAACCTCCAACCATTGAGGAGGAACCATTCGAACACTGCCGGTCCAAAAGATTAGAGTAGTAAATTGCACAGAAACACTTGGTCAACTATGCTTTGATGATAGAAGTGATCCGCGCTGATGAACCCAAGTGTCTTGAAGAGGCATAGGGCGATGATAGGTGGATGGAGGCTATGCAGGCAGAGTATGGCTCCATAATGAAGAACAACACTTGGGACCTTGTGGATTGACCACCAAAACGCAAGGTAATCGGAACCAAGTGGGTGTACAAGACCAAGTACAAGTCTGATGGCACGTTGGATAAGTACAAGGCTCGACTCGTGGCAAAAGGATTTGCATAGGTAGATGGTTTTGATTATCAAGATACTTTTGCTCACACAGCTCGACTAACCACAATTCGTAGTGTTTTGGCTTTAGCTGCCTAGGGAAGTTGGTCCGTGCTTCAGATGGATGTGAAATCTGCCTTTCTGAATGGAGATCTCAAGGAGAAGGTATACGTGGAACAACCACCAAGTTTTGAGATCCCCAGTTCAGAAGGTAAAGTTTGCAAACTGAAGAAGGCACTTTACGGGCTGAAACAGGCCCCACAAGCATGGTACCAGCGAATTGATGCCTACTTTATGGAAAATAGGTTCAGGAGAAGCCCATCTGATGCGAATTTGTATATCTTTAGAGAAGGAGGTAGGTGTATGATCGTGGTCCTTTATGTGGACAACCTTGTCATAACAGGAAACCATGAAGAGAAGATCTCACAGACGAAGCATTTGCTAGGAAGAGAGTTTGAAATGACAGACCTCGGATTGATGCATTTCTATTTGGGGATTGAAGTTTGGCAGGAGCCGAAACAGATCTTCATTTCACAGCTGAAGAATGCTGAAGAGATATTGAAGGCATTTGGCATGGCTAAGTGCAAGACAATTGGTACCCGTATGGAGGTTGACGCGAAGCTCTCAAACGAGGATTCATCACCACTGGTGGACGAAGTGAAGTATAGAAGGCTTGTGGGTAGCTTGATTTACCTGTGCAACACACGGTCGGACATCAGTTTTGTGACTGGTATACTAAGCAGGTTTTCCAATAAGCCCCGAGAGAACCATTGGAGGGCAGGGATGCGGGTGCTAAAATACATCAAAGGCACACTTGATTATCTCATCACCTATACCAAGGGCAACATCTTGACCGGATTCTGTGACTTGGATTGGGGCAGGAGACGTGGACAGTAGGAGATCAGTGATAGGGTACTGTTTCTCACTTGGATCTGGAGTTGTGTCATGGGTCAGCAAGAAGCAAGCCACAGTTTCTCTTTCTTCTACCGAGGCCGAGTATAAATATGCATGCTTTGCTTCTTGCAAGGCAGTGTGGTTGAGGAGGATTTTGGGGGACATGGGTGCAGTGTAGAACAAGCCTACATAGTTATCATGTGATAATTAGAGTTGCATGGCGATTGCAAAGGACCCAGTGTTCCACGCTCGCACAAAACACATTGAGATTCAATATCACTTTGTACGCGAGCTCATCATGGATAGAGAGGTCGACTTGGTGTACTGTCCAACTATAGAGAATGCTGCGGACATCTTTAGGAAGCCTCTTGGAATAGACTTGCTAGAGAGGCATCTTCATCGACTTGGCATTGGGCCGAAAAAGTAAGTTCACTTGTAGGTGGACATTGAGGGGGGGTGTTAGATATCAATGCTCCACTCTCGTGTAACTATGCAGGAACCAGCTAACTCTACTTGTAAGCCCCCCATATGAGGAGAAGGCATTTGAGTAGCTCGGTTATCCGATAGGTCTTGGTTTGGACACCAGATGGGGCCCATGTGTGGCTTGATGGCTGGACGGCTTTAGATAGAGTTGGCACACCGCCAACTAGGCTACATGCAAGTGTGGGAAGGCATCCCTTGACTGACCGCACTGAGGGTGGATGGAGCATTTCTCAGGGAGCCCACTCTCAGGTTGTGGGGCCCATTTGGAGCCTCAGATGATCCTGGATGGCTCTAGGCTGAACAGAGAGGTTGAACAGAGACTGTAGGTTAGTTGCTATGTTTTGTGCATCGGTTCTATCGTATGGTCGGTGGCCTATTTCGAGACTGACCCCCAGTCGACCGTTTTGGGCAGACTGGGTTGGTCACCCAATTGAGCCTAACTGACTACGACTGGTGACTATATAATAGCAAGCCTGTGAAGCCCATTTCATCACTGGCTACAACAACCCTGATTCCTTAGCATCTAGCCTCCGTCTTCTACTGTTTCTAGCATGCCATCGAAGCTTCTTTCACAGGAGCGCATGGTTGGGAGGCAGCACCATCTATTGTATCAGTTCTATAGTAATCAAATTTTTGATTCTCCATATTATCTTGTTTTCTCTCTTGCGTACGAGATCCTGTTATCTGTTGATCACAGACGACGTATTATTTTCTTACAGCCTACATGCCATAGCCATAGGGAGAGCGAGAGTTGTGGGCTGCCATGCCATAGCTGTAAGGGAAAGGGCTCGTGAGGGAGAGAGTGCATGAGGATTCATAGGGGAGAGAGAAACAATCAGGGACACAATCAGGGATAGATCTTGAGCGGAGACATGCATCGAGAAGAGCTCATGGAGGGAGAGAGACTACACAAGGTAGACATGTAATGGAGAGAGAGGTGGAGGTGGGGAGAGACAGGTCAAGGCACACACGCACACACACAAAGGCTCATGAGGCTATAGGGTTGATGGTAGGGTGTGAGAGCATGAGATGATAAAGGCAACATGGAGCATAACATATGCACAGATTAGGGTATGGGAGAGAGTGAGGGTAGAGATTAGGCTATGGGAGAGTGTGAGGCAATAGAGGTGATGGGGGGTAAGGGAGAGCATGAGGGTAGAGACTGCCTCATCTTGAGGGTGCAAATGTTCTCCTACAGCACCTCCACTTGATGATCACTTGCTGCAACAGCTCTATCTAATTTTGTGAGCTGCTCTTGAACCTGGTGAAATTGTGTAGTAGCTTCTCTATAGGCATGTACCAAGAGATCCACTCTTTGTTGGGTTTCAAATAGGATGAGGGCTACTTGTCAAAACTTTCAAGATCCATGGCAAGATCTTGTAGAGACATAAAGTAATCCGATTTCATGGACTTGTACATATCTTGCCATAATTGCACATTCTCTTTCTCTCCTCCCCCATGGCTCTCTCTGCCCCCAATCTACATCCTTCCTTGACTTGACGCTCTCTCTGCACCTCATTCAATGCTTTGGTTTATGCATTTTAGCGATTATTTTTGGGGC
The DNA here is from genome assembly GCF_047967505.1 of Dipteris shenzhenensis. Lineage (NCBI taxonomy): Eukaryota > Viridiplantae > Streptophyta > Polypodiopsida > Gleicheniales > Dipteridaceae > Dipteris > Dipteris shenzhenensis. The sequence continues at coordinate 12,594,281 of NC_141613.1, read as the reverse complement.
AAAAAATGCATTCTAGTCCTAGTGACTGTAGTTCCCTCACCTTTAATGAGGCGGCCAAATTTTTCCATTTTTTAAGCCCTTCTAATGAAGCTTTGCATGGCAAATAATGTCTGCAAAAATATAGCATTGCCTGGGTGGCTAGGCATGCAATTAATTTCCTACTTGAATTTCGATTAATGGAAGATGGCTCATGATTATTTGGATGGCACCGTTGGTCCTCCAATCACCATGTCGGCTTGGATTTTGATTAATTTAAGGTGTCTTATTATGATGGCTCATGATTATTTGGATGGCACCATTTAGCCTATAATCACTGTGGTGATGGCTTGAATTTTGATTAATTTATAGTGGGTCATTAATATAATAGAGTGTATTTAGTCGTGGCCTTGGACATGATTTGACCACTTTGCTCTCATACGCCCCTACTCTACTACTTGTTGCATGCTCCCTCCTCTAACTCGCATATGCTCCTACTACGCTACTTGCTCCATGTTCCCTCTATCTCTCATATATTCATCTGCTCCCCTGCTAACCGCTCCACTTCTCACCCTCTTTTCACCATGCCAAGCACTGGAGAAAACACATCCAGCATTACTACCCCACTCGATACAATGTGATCCCAATCTTGTCTTCTTTCTCATACAAGGTCATTGTGTTGCACTCGCTAAGACTTGAAATGCATGCTCTTGTGGATTGTATTCATAATCTCCATTGATTCCCCCCACATCTCCATGTCACCACCTTGGATGGCATGCACAGTGCTAGCCTCCTTATGGTTCTTGCTCTATGGATTCCCTATAGACATTAATGAAGGGATAAGGATTTATAGAGTAAAAATTTCTCATGTTGTTGGAGGGGATGGATTCTAAGTCTTGCATTTGTGCATGCTCTTCAGCCTCTCCATCGTCTCCTCCATTGGTTCCCCAAAATTCAAATGCACGAAGTTGGGCTGGCCTTAATGAATATGATAATGTATAGTGAGTTGTACAAATATCTTATTTGTAACTTTTGCCTAATGAGCCTCATAACCACTCAGCACAATGGCTGAGTGGTTATCCTCACAGGATATAATCTTTTAGGCTCTAAGTCTCTCAGCAATTGTTGAATTTTTATACATGTAATGTATTTTATTCAATTTTTCCTGCATGAGGCTCTCAACAATTGTTAAGTTGTTAACTTTTATAAACTATCTTTAGATGTAGATGTAATCTCTTTCGTTTAATTTTTGCTCAATGATGTAATCTTTGAGGCTCTAATGCTCTCAGTAATTATTGAGTTTTATGAACTTGTAATCTCTTTTGTTCAATATTTGCCCCGTGAGGCTCTTAGCAATTGCTGAGTTGTTAGTTTTTATAAGTTCTATCTTTAAATGTAGATATAATCTCTTTTGTTCAATTTTAGCTCGATGAGGCTCTCGACAATTGCTGAGTTATTATAAATTGTCTTTGGAATCTGTAATCTATTTGTTTAACTTTTGCTCTTAGCAATGGCTTAGTTGTTCTACTTGTCGGGTGTAACATCTTTAAAGTTTAAACTTTAATATAAATAATACTATTATCAGAGTCATTGTTGGTAGCAATCATTGCTAGTTGCAGTCATCGTAAAAGCAATTGGTGCACAACCAAACACATTTTCCTTGGTTTTAGTATTAACTACAAGCAACACAAAAGTAGTTACAGGAACAAACATGATGGTTGCAAGGACATACTTTTTCCTTGGTTTAGGATCAACTGCAAGCCACACTTTAAAGAGAACCAGCTCAGTGGTTGCACAAGGAAGCACATTTTCCTTCATTTAGGATTAACTTTTAAACAAATGAAAATGTTCAACTTTGTGCAACCACCGCACTAAAATAGAACTAGTGCAGTTGTTGTAAGGAAATACATTTTCCTTGGTTTAGTATTAACCGTAAATAGAACCAGTGTGTCAGTTGTACAAGGAAATACATTTTTCTTCATGTAGGATTAACTTTTAACAACTTACTTTAAACTCAGTCTGAGTATGAACAATTGTGAGATCCAATGCAGGACTCACAAGACCCAGCCAATTAACATAAACATCTTTTCTTTGGTTAATTAGGAGTAGCTACAACTCCAAGAATGAGCATGGTCATCACACCAAGCCAACGTCAGCTGGTGGTCGTGAATCTAGATCAACGCAAGAGCTGCACGTAGATGACAGGAGGCGAGCTATGGGTATGACAGGATAGACTATGGATAGTTTGATGTACGAAGACACAGTATAAAGACTACGCGAAGGAGGGAAAAACTTCTCATGTAGTGACCTGTGTCGAGCTCTATAGTGTTCAAAATAGCAAGTTTAGACAGATTATGTCTTATAATTATGCCTATAAGGCAATCATTAGCTGCAAAAATTGTCAGTGAGAGCATGAGTCACTTGAAATTTAAATTATCACCCACATGCACATTGCATTGTGGTCCCAAAATAGCTCCTAAAATAGTTCTGTGATTGGCTACACCTAATTGTGCATCGACCCACATGTGCAATGAAAGGGAGGAGGAATGCTGCACATGGCGCATGGAAACCAAGATGGAATGGAGGATGTGGAAAGATGTCTTGTGATGGATGTAGTGGTGCTTGTCATGGATGAGGCTATGGGTGAACACGTGGAATGGAGGAAGGTACATCCACTTTTCCTTTAAAGACATGCCATGTGTTATTTTATGTACACGAATCATACATTTATGGTGACACTCCCATTTCCTGTCACAAAGATTGATGTCTCGATATATTTGACCGAGACATCATTGACTCTCTAAGACAAGTGATACTTGTACTAATATCTAGATTTTTTGTTGACAACATCTGGAAACTTTCTCAGGGGGTTCACCTCATAATATTTTAGTGTACCACGTGCATTCAAAAGGAGGGGCATCTTAATTTTAATAGGTTTACAATAACAAGAGGGGTTTTTAAATTCAAATTTAGAGAAAAATCACTTAGTTCATAAGTATAGAGGGGTGTTTTTATTATGTGGGCAATTTTAGTTGAGGGTTTTTTTAAATACCCCTTCAACGCATGTGATACATAGGGTCTCTAAGTAATGCATCCCCCAAGGAGACTTTTCACACAAGCCCCTTACTCCACAATCTATAATGATGGTTGTGAGATCTCACACGCTGCTTTTACCATTGTTGAAAGTGATCTCGATGATGGCCAAATTGGTAGACCATTAGGAATTCAACATTCTCATTCTTGAGGACCTTCCTCTGAGGTTTACTAAGATCAAGATGTTCAATCTTCCTCCTCACCAGTGTGATCCATCTAATATGCAAGCAAGTTGCAATACAAAATATCTATGCAAACACAAACAATAAAATCATACTACAATGCACAATTCTACCTACATGGGCTCATCCAATGCTCATTGACTTATTTTACTCTTACACGCCTACTTTTTGGCAATATCTTTCTAGCCCTTTTGGGAAATCCAATAGTTCCCATGATTTGTCCTTCACAATAGAATCCAAGTCTACCTACACGGTGGCCCTCATCGAATGCTCATTGTCTTGGGCATCCTCAAACTATGCTCATTGTCTTGGGCATCCAATGCTCATTGTCTTAGGCATCCTCAAACTTTGTAGTTCTTCTATATCATATAGTGCACTCATCCAAGATAAATTTACAATGTTTACTCCACTTGTCACTCTTGAAACAACACTTGTCCTACTAGAATACCATGAAACTACTACACGTCAGCACGTTGCAGTGTTCAAGTGCAAAGTCCTACTAGAATACCATGAAACTACTACACATCAACACGTAGTAGTGTTCAAGTACAATGTCCCATTTTTTTGGATGGGCCAAAAAGAGCATTTCAAGGGGGTGACATAGAAATTTCCAAGTAGAGCAGCATTGATTTCATCTTAGTTTGGAAGGGGATGACCTAAAAATGTCCAAGTAGAATGGCATTAGTTTCACCATAATCTATCCCCTATTGTTCAGAATAGTTTTTGGAAAGTAACCTTGTCTTTTACCTATGAACAATATCATTATCCCCTCTTTTAATCTCGTACATCCACTTTAGCTTTCTTCAGATATGGGCAAATCCACCCGTTCCCATGAATTCTTCTTCATGATAGAATCTAATTCTACATGCATGACTCTGACCTCACCAAATTCTTTTTGTCTTGAGCTTCACTGACATCTTGCCTATCAGTGGCAAGATCTTCCTAGATACATTAACAACCAAGCGATTTCCTACGGCACCAAATCAAGTTCCTACAACTTGTCTACTTGATCAAATCCTTGTAGGTTGGTCCTCACAACTAATTGGTCTTCTATATTACAAACTCATGCAAGCTAAATCAACATAGTTTATTGCACCTATCTATCTTGAACAAGTCTGTGTCCTACTGGAACAGTGAAGATCCAAGCAATCACAACTTGGTTAATATTTCTAAGCTAATAAGATTTTTGGGATTGCCCCACTATGATAGAAGCATACCAAGGATTTTCAAGGGTTTACCTTTCCCTAAGTTGTTCTATCTCACATCCTCATGCATGGTAGATTTATCCCATACTCATCTAGAGCATCTAAAGGTTGTGCTCCATTGGCATGTGGTGTAGGTTTAATATTGCGATCTACTTTTGGCTTCTCCATACTGCTTGCAGCTACCAATGGAGGAAACCCTTCAAACACATCTTGAGTGCCTGTAAGAAGTTGTCTATCGAATAATCTTTGTATTAGTCCATGGTACCATGAGGGGGTAAAGACCATACCCAAGCTCCTTTTTCCAACATCGCCTCATGGGCCTAACCCCAAATATAGAACTGCCAGCCAAGTAATACACTAACCACCCACAATAGGGCTAGGTCAGCCTAACAAATGGCAACCACCCACAATCGGGCTGAATCAACCATCCACAACATACCTAGCTGCCATGTAACATAGGTTCCAAGATTGCTAGAAATACGACTGCGCCAAACTTAGGGCCAGAGCTCCCAAAGGACACCAAATACATAGCTAGTCTGCCACCATCAGAGCACATGTGGGTGATCACATCCCACGATGTGGGCATGGTTTTTCTTTCACTTAACTGTAGGCTATCATTAAAAACTATTGCACTCACAGTGACCTAGAACTGTAGTCCGCAGGCACCCTGCACTGCTAATACCTTGTTGGAAAGTGGCAGATAATGCCACGTGTCACCAGGGGGCACTGAGTAAAAGGGGTCCCACAATCTCACCTCCTAGCCACGCCAATCTCTGCTCCTCCCAAAAACTATTGGGAGAGGTGAGAGGAGGATCTTTATGTTAGGCATTATATCTAAGGCCTTGTCAATCACACATTTGTACAAGGGATTTCCTATCTTTCATCTTCCATGTGTCAGTTGAGTGTGCCAAGGGCCATTTAGCCCCCTTTTATACCATTAATCTATTTATTAGTACATGGTATCATGAGGGGGGTTAGGACAAAACAGTCCTCTTTTTACAACATATTCAACATGTGTAGACTGAATATATGAATTTTCTTCAAGCTACTCTAAAGTGCCTACAACTTCCAATGGAAACAAACCTTCAAATATACTATCAATGAGTAGGCTCCTACATTTAATATTTACAAGGAAATTTCCTCCCACATTGGTTGGGGAAAAAGATCCCACTCAATCCAACCCACCTTACCAAAGTAAAGGGCAATTTAGCCCTCCCAAAATGTTTGTGGCCATCGAATTATGCAACAAGATAAATGGTGATCCAAGACAATGATAAAGCTCCCTCATAACCTTTACTATGATGCCATATGATAAAGTCCATTGATCTATGCATGAGGAAATGGGAAAATATCATTGCAATAGCGTAGCAACTTTAACTTTTTAATATGATATATACACATGTCACCAAGATTTTCACTTCCAACTATGATTGGTGACCATGCCACTTGAAAATCAAGATCAAAGGCTACCAACAGATGCCCCAATTGTGACCTTAAATAAAAATTAAGATCTATGGCTACAATTAGGGACTCGATGCATGATCTTATATGCCAATCATCAACAATGTTGAAATTAGGTGACACGTGCATGCACATGACATACATGTATGTTTGTGTGTGTGCATGTGTCTACACACACACACACACCCATGCACGCATGCGTGCACACACACACACACACATATACATACATGCACATGCATGAGAGAGAGAGAGAGAGAGAGAGAGAGAGAGAGAGAGAGATGGAGAGGGAGAGAGAGGAAGAGAGAGAGAGAGAGAGAGAGAGAGAGAGAGAGAGAGAGAGAGAGAGAGAGAATTGGCTAACTCCTAACCTCTCCATGGTTGTCAACCCACAAACATTAAGTGTGAGGAATGAGTAAGGCTATTTACCATTCTTACCTTTCCCCTTTTTTGCCTTGGGGGCAGGGATTTTTGGGGGGGCACTCTAGCCTTTGACCTGAGAGATTCTTCTCTTGTTCTAAACAATGGCTTGAGGTTTGACATGGGCTTCAGAAGCCTTTTCCTGTTTTTGAGCCAAAGGAAATTCTTCCTCTGATTCCCCTACCTCAAAGTCACTCATGCTAGCATCATGTTGATTGACATCCTCTTCAGACTCCTTGGACTAGCCAGGTTTAATCTTTAGCCTCTTCTATCTTGGCATCCTGGATCCATTGCTTAGTTTCCCGATCTATTAGTGTCTCAAATGCATTGTTTGTGGCCAAGGGAAATGTGACTCTATCCTTCACTTAGTGAACCTCAGGAATCTTCTGTTCCTCTGCCTCCTTGTCTAACACATTGCCTGTCACTGTATCTGCACTCTTCTCTTGAGTTTGACTTTTCTATGTACCTTTAACAGTCCACTTGGGCGTGGGGGGTTGGTTGTCCTATTTTTGAGTTGGTTCTTGAGGTTGCTTAGGCGTGTTCCTCTTCAGAGGACAGCTTTTCACTATGTGGGTTGACAACCCACACAAAAAACACGAATCAGGAAAGGTTCTTATAAACCAGAGGCTGCTCCATGAACACACTCCCATTCCTGTTAACAATTACCAAGGTGTCTGGGAGTTTATATGAAACCTAATAAGTAGAAAATAACATGGGCATTGCAATCCACATGCAAAGAAAGTACCGTAATGATGAAGACCCGATATCCAAAAGAACATGTCTGCAAGTTCGACTCTAAAGAGATCGGCTACAATAACAAAACAATGAAGAAGGAATAAGCTCGGGGGTTCACCTCATAAAATTTTAGTGTACCACATGCATTCAAAAGGAGGGGTATTTTAATTCAACTTTTTGAAAAAAATTAACAGGTTTACAATAACGAGGGGTTTTTTAATTCAATTTTAGAAAAAAATCACTTAGTCCATAAGTAAAGAGGGGTGTTTTTATTGGGGGGAAATTTTAGTTGAGGGGTTTTTTAAATACCCTTTGAACGCATGTGATACATAGGGTTTCTTATTAGTGCATCCCCCCGAGGGAATAAGGAGTAGTGGGATTGAACTGGAATGTCCACCATGTGAAAGACATGGTCCAAATGGCATCCCAAGAAGAATCCGAGGCAAATAGTACAAAAGATCAATTTAGAGCAAATCAAAAGATTGCCGCTATTTTGGTGTCGGAAGAAGTGGAGCCAAGAAGACCCAATCTTCTTGAATCATCAAAGTAGATTATGAAGATAGACCACTAGATCTCCCAGCACTCGAGGAACCAAAACCACTATTCCCAAAAAAATGACGAGGCAGCAAGAATCCAATACTGAATGTCATAGGAAATGAAGAAATCCCGGATAGAGAATCCGAACAAAAGGATCAAATGAAATTGGATGAAAGATCCAAAGAATAGATTCGGATGAAGGATCCAAATTTAAAGACGAAGGAGATCCAGAACAAAGATTTGGGGACGATAAAGGAAAGCTGGACGTAGAATCCAATCAATACAAAGATAACCCAACTTTCTATATGCTGCCAAATAGTCTAAGAGACAAGATTGCCGATCGAGAGTCAGTGGTCACCATTGTCCCCAACTCGACCATCAACCACCATCATCACCGCTCACCGGTACCTCCAATGGCACACCCATTGGTGACCAGTTTGAAATGTAGGTTTTCCAAATTTGTAAATATAAGGAGCATCCATGTAGTCATGTGGCTCAATTTGAAACACGATGGCAAGCCAGTAGTTTTGATACCCTATTTGGAGATGCGGAGAAGCTACTCACAATTTACAAGAACTCTTGTGGGAAAGTCAATATGATGGTTTACCCCCTATGGAGTGGGACAATTTCACACATATGATGAGATAAAGATGTCCTTTCTAGAAAGACATTAGGAAACAAGGGAACTCATTTTGGGGCCCTCTAAGAAATTCACTATTTACCTATTTTTAATGCACTCAAAATAAGGGAAATGCCATAAAATACGGATACTTACTACAAAAATGTCAATTTAGTACGCAGGCTTGACATTAAATGCATATATAAGACCCTTGATTTTCTACATAGAATTTGGTGATTCTGACATCGCCAGCACATCTGGAGCAGGCAAAAACCCCCAAATCAACCCTGGAGACATTGAAAACCGACGCCCGAAGGCCCGAAAAAGGGCAAAAATGCCCGAAAAGGGGATTTTCTTAAAAATGCGACAATTCCAGCTAGCCAAATCACGTTTTTTAGCAAATGCCCCTTTTTGGGCATTTTTGCCCTTTTTCGGGCCTTCGAGCGTCGGTTTTCGGTGTGGGCCAGGCTCAATTTGGGGGTTTTTGCCACTCCGAATTCGCTGGCGATGTCAAAATCACCAAATTCGATGCAGAAAATTATCTTTTGAGGATCACGTATGTCAGACATAATAAAAGAAAAATATTTTGAATATGACTTATTTCATATTTTTACATGGTTTTTGGTATTTTTCCAATGTTACGTTGGCCCTCTGCTGAGTGGTCAAGAGCCTATTTTTCCAAACCCTAAAAGGCCCCAAAATGAGCTTCCCTTTTTCCTAATGTTTTGGAAGGAGAAAACCACCAGTGATGTCTGAAAAAAGCTAACAGAGTTGAAGTAGAAGAAATTATCTGTTGAATATTATGCTCATCATTATTTAAACTTAAATGCAAGGCTGGCTCAAGCGGAAAGACTGACCTTGGAGAAGATGGCATAATATTTTTGCAAAGCAATACAACTAGAGATCCGCAGTGCAATGGGAGGCATAGCCCTTCTAGGTAGCAAGAGAAAACAAGTGTAACCCTAAATTAATAGAATCGACCAACAAGGCCAAAATGTTCCTTGGCAAAACAAAGAAAAAGAAGAAGGTGGATACGAATTTCGCAAGTGATTCCATCAATAGCTTGGATGACACCGAAAGTGGGTCTAATATAGATTCTGATTCCAATGAAGAAGAGTCTGACAATTCGGGCAATAATGACAAGAAAAAGAAATGAAAGAAGAAGAAGAAGGTGGCAAAGGAAGCAAACAAAGAAACAAAGAACACAAAGAAAGAGAAATTAACTTGTCGAAGACAGTTGTAGCATCAAGAAGTTGTTTGGAACCATACTAGCTATCATGAAAGTGAGCTTTTGACAAATTGACATGTTTATATTGGATGTAAAATGGTTCAAATTTTTGTGTAGAAGGGCTCAAGCAACTGTGAGAACAGATTCAAATTGTTTTTTTGCCATTGAGTTAACCAAATTTTTGGATGACCACTTGGATATATTTTTGCTACCTATTCAATCTAAATAAGTACATTTCTATACTATTCTTATTTGAGATTTTGGACCATAGATATTCCAAAAATTTTTGGACCATAGGTATTCCAATTTTTCCAAAATGGTGGTATGTGATTCAAGGTCCACCAAGGAGGTGACGTGTCTTTGAAGATATTGACATTGAGATAGACATGCCAAATGTCATAGTAAATGACATGGACAAAAGTACTTCCAATTCTCTTCCCCTACCTCATGAGCTGGTGGCTATATAGCCTTCAAAAGATAATGATAGTTTGAACTCTTTGGATCATTACTTATGGGGGATCTAGCAGAGGACATAAAAGACTTAGCACATGATGAACAAGATCATGCCGATGTGTTATTAGATATGTTGAAGAAGATCCATCTAATGAATCTTTAGATAACTGACTACACAAAACAAATTTGTTATGCTATATTCGGCTTTCAAGAGTGCATGGCGTTCATGGAATATGTTATGATTTAAATCTAGATTCTACATGAATAGAGGTTTTGCACACAATTTCCATGCAATAGAGTATGAAAAGTCAAAATATATCTTATCAAAGTGAGGCATGGGAAGATTTGCAATGTTGTAATAAAGTTTCATGTCCCACTTATTCTAGTGGTTGTATCAATGCCCATCACTTTTGTTAAAAGAATATCGATAAAAGCAATGAAAAAGGCTGATATGTAGAGTTTTAAAGCAGTGACCTCAGCTTCCCTTGAAGTTCAAGTAAACTCAACTTGAAATTCTTAGATATATAGTTGATGCTACAGTTGTTTTGCTTCTTTCCTTTTGCAAAGTTGATCTTTTCCTTCCATGTACAAAATTACATGATTTTATTTGGAACTTCGAAAATCTTTGATATCCAAATGTAATATGCAATGTGGCATCATTGACTGGCTTCGTGATTATGACTTGGTAAGGATTGAATTGTTTATGATCCAGCTAGGAATGACAATTTGTTTCACTGATTATAAATTTGTTGTGTCTTCTTAAATAACTTCTATCTATAATTCATGATTGCAAAAGGTGCATTCGGGAATAGGGAAAAAATTAGGGGCGAATTTTAGCTCAAGGGCTAATTTAGAGGCTTTCCCAAGTTGTTTGGGCTAATATTTAGAGCTTTAAATTTGATAAATTAGCCCAAAAATAAAGGTGGGCTAATTTTTAGAGCGTCAAATTTGATAAATTCGCCCTAAAAGTGGTAGCAGGGCTAATATTTATAACTCTATATGGGGAAAGATTTGCCCATTGACCTACACTGTCATAATCTTGTTCCCTCCTTATTTTTTACCATGTTCAGGAAGATTGATTCAACATCTACAAGGAAAAGGTGTTACCTAGTATATTATCTTATGGTTACTTTCTCTTAGGGAGATCACTTGATAGACATGTAACATAGCATCTTTATAAGTAATAGAGGGATAGACTTTTAAGTGGGGGATGTGCATGATGTTTACGTACATGAGACGATTTCGAATCTTAATTATCAAATGTGCTTATTTTATGTGGATATAGAAAGACGAGCTTTATATTCAACATCCACCCACTTATACATACGGAAAGCTCGAAATAAAGCTCAAAACAGTTATGTAAAAGAAAGTAAAAATTTTAATATATCTTATTTTAAAGACATGCTTTCTTGCACATGCTTTTTGGTTCCTTATATTGTGATAACCCCAGCCCTTTTTGCCTTGGGAACTTTGCTTTATTGTTTGTAAAAGGGCTACTTCTTCTTTTCTTAATCAAGGTAATTTTTATTACATGTGTATTCTTCAAGCTTGTCTTTATTAAGTCACTAATAAATGATTAGCATTTATTCGCTAGTTCGCCAATAGATATCTCCTTGCATCAAATATTATAAACTTTGATGTTTTTATTGATAAGATATTTAATTCTTAGTTATTATTATCTAAGTAGTTGATGGCACTTAGTCTCTTATCCATACACTTCTTTTTTGTGGAAGCATGTCTCTATATGGGACACCAATAAAAGCACAAGACAAACATTAATGAGACTCTTCCTTGTGCCTTACTCAACCTATCCACCCTCTGACCTATCCCTTGTTCTACCTCTCTCTCCTCCATAAAACTTTATTTCTTCTCACAAACATGTAGGTCCTTATCAAAGAGATTCCTATTATTTTCATTAAAAGAGAATGCATTCAAGATGAATTCAATTAATGAAGGTGAATCAATGTCTCATGTCATTCCTTTGCACCCCAAATGGAACCCCATTCAATTGAAAGCCTAGCATTGTTTCTTTATGCCAAGGGATAGCCACATTAGATTCTCAACATGACTTCCATCATTTCCATGTATGCTAATCAATTCTTACAGGTCAATTATGCACAATAGGCTGAGTTAAATTGCTTATTATGAAAATATCAAAACACCCTTGCAAAATATTATAAATGTACTACAAGTTGCAATCATAAAGAGAAGATGAAAGAGATTCGTGCACCTTAAAGGGGTGGAAGCTATAGGACGTTCATTAGGAATGTGCTTTGCCCCTCTCTCACCTTAAATTGACCCCATTCACAAGAACCCTCAGCATTTATCCAAGGCATGATAGAACTTATTTATGATTTATGTCTTCATCCCCCCATGCAAGGGATAACATAACCTATTTGAGATTTATATCATTTATCCCATGCACTAGCATGCAAGGGATCTATTTGTGAACTATATTGTTTATCCCATGCACAAGCATGCAAGGACAACTGGCATGCCATCGTTTTACAGGTCTAGTCCTGAGTGTGCTCAACATCTTTCTTCTACTTTTGATTCCAAATAAAATACATCATTGTAGCTTAGATCTATGCAAAGCCATGATGCCGAATCTAAACTACGTCTTCAAATTCCCAGCGTGGCAGAGAACATGCCTTATGTGACTTTGCACGTAGTGAGAGACTATTTTGTGCAACCTATTGTGATTCAAAAAAAATTCATTGGGGACAGTTTATAGCTAGATCCTAGGGCACCAACTCAATATGTAATATGTTACTAACCTCGTCCAAAATCCAGGGTATGGGGGGACAAGGTCCATATATAATATGGATGGATTTGTTTTAAAAAATTCAAATATGCAAGGGAAAAATATGAAAATTTCATGTCCTCCCTCCCACAAAATATAAGTTATATACCTTGAAAAATATCCAAGATTTTAGGATTAAAATATGAAAACCCATCTCCTTTCAAATTAATGTAACTTTTTCATGTGTTACCAAAATTTCAATGTATAAAGACATATTTGGAGCTCTTTTAGTATAGAACACAACCATGTTAATTTGAATAATTTCTACTCATAGCATATTGTTAAATTCATCTCATACTCAAGATTTTGATAGGTTTTCTTACTAAAAGGAGTTGGCGCCCCAGGAGCTAGATTTTACCTAAAAGGTAGAGGATCCTATAAATTAATTGATAGACTTCAAGGCAACCAGCCATTACACTTGCATAAGCACCATTAACCTTAGTGGGCAAGCCCAATGCTAGCGTAACAAGATTTTACTACCAAAAAGGCACTTTTCTTCATGAAGCAAGTCAAGAATTAGTGTTTTATTTCCTTTTCACATACATTGTAAGTTTTGTGTTCAAGATGGCTTTGCCATTTTGCAAAACAAGGGGATGTAATCCAAGCTCCTATTGTGATGGTGTCGCTAGTTGCCCCTCCATTTTTAAATGGCAAAAAACAAACTAAAAGTTACGTGCACTAGGGGGGATTCATTTCTATAATAAGGGTCCAATGTTCTCATGAGTGAAGAATTCAATAACATATTTGAACATTCTAGGCCACTCTAAGAACTTGCCTACATGTTAACTAATGTGGTCTTGCTCTACACACTTACAATCGCTCAACTGCAAGCCATGAGTTCAATTGAGGACCTTGCGAGATGGCAAGTCTCTTTCCATTGGAAAGTGTTTAAGAGCATACCCTACGGTGGTAACCCAAAGGCTAACTGTAGCATCATGCATGTGCCCGATGCCAAGGGCATCTGTCCCCTTTAATCCTAGTGTGTTATTTTCTCGTGGGAATGTGCTCTAACCTAGACTCTTTGTGGGGCCTATAAAAAGTAATGTTTTCTATTCCTAACCCGAAAGGGCATTTCAGACGATAGCTTTGAAAATGTACGTGAATCTATGGCTTCTCTCTTGGAAAATTGGGAAAAAGTTTTTTTTTATTGAAATAGGTCTACTTATGTAATAATCAAAATGACTAGATTACAATTGAAACAAGAAGCTCTCAAGACGAGCTCTTACAGACTCATCAGGCTAGCTAGCTACCGACCATCTGGTTTAGTTTACTATATCCATAACAGCCTTCTTACATGTCAGTGAAAACACATCAGTCTTGTTCATAGAGGCCTCACATCTAGCTAACCATATTCTATGAAGCATTGAATATCTAATAACATCCCACACAATGGACTTATCTATCCTAAGATCTGCTCCGAAGATCTGCTCCGAATATGGTGGAACCCTTGGAGATATACTCCAGCCCTAGGTCCTTGGCACACCATGCTCGGATAGCTCCCCAAAGATTCCGCACCCACGGGCATCCCTAGAACAGATGGGTAAGAGACTCTGCTCCAGCTTTGCAAATTTTGCATCTGTCGTCTACTTGTAGCCAAGGGACTAGGCTGCCTACTGGGAAGTGTCCCCCTCCTATCCTCCACAGGAAAAAATTGACCTGGCTATAAGGAGTGGCTTTCCATGCCCGGCCAAATCTGCCCATCCATGTTGTCTCCAAGTCCTCCCTTAGCGATCTGTCATTATATCTTTGATGCCAGCTCTCCTTGGCTGCACACATTGTATCCATTTGCTTCGCTGTCAGTTTGTTTAGTGGGATCCCCGAGTCCCATTCCCATTCGTGTGCAGTCGAGGCCGTTGAGGAGCATACATTAGACGGCCACATAGATGGTATTTGGCTCATAATCCCAGCTAAGAAGATACGCTCAGCTAGGGACAGCTGAAACGTGTCCTCAATCTGAGCTAGGGACATCCACCCTTCCACTTGTGGGTTCCACAGGTCTTCCCAACAGTGTATGCCCTTGCATCTAGATATTTTCCCTGCCAGCAAAGCAGCCTCCTCCTGGCCAGGCCACTTGCCACCAGAACTGCTCAAAAGTTGAAGAGACTCCTCCTTGGACAGAATTTGCAGAGCTCAAGTGACCAACTGCCAAGTAGTCCGCAGTCCGGACTCTGCAATCGGGACTCGACACAACTCGGGAACTCGGCTAGTCTCCAGCGGCCAGCCTCATGATTCGTGATGAGATTTCTCCACTTTCAAGTGCACGCTGGAAGTTGGAACTCTTGATATTGAAAATTGGAATAGCTGTAACTAACTGATATGTCAGGCTTCTCAGGTGAGTTGTAAGTTGTAACGGACGTATCATATGCTTGTCTGAAAGATTTGGATGTCATGAAGACTCGCACTCGCCTGTTCGAACTTCGATCATCAGTAATGTCTTGTCATGTAGCGGTATTGGTGCATCACTGTAGCAGTGCAGCTTGCCTTTTTGCCAGGACAAGGCAAAGCACATCAACTAGCTGCGAAATTGGCTAGCCTCTAGGTACTGTTCGGATCGATTTTTATTAACTTCTGGGCTTCATTTGTTCCCACTATCTGGAAACTGGTTCAAGCCTGAAGGTACGAACGATCGTCCACTTTAACCGTATACAATGATGGACCCGAGCCCTCTGAGTTGGAAAACGAAGCAGCTTTTTCCTTGGTTGTTTGAAGTTTCTCAATTCTTTCAATAGGGATCTGGATCTGTATTTATCGTAGCAACCGTTGAAGCAGTACTGCAGAAGTACGGTAATACTTTATGCAAAGGGAGGGTAAACTGCAATGTTTTGGGTATGCTAATTAAACACTGGGAGCCGTTTTCATGCCAAGAATCAAAGACCTTAAACGCTCAAGCACTTCATGCAAAATCGATTTGGATTCTTTATACTACTACTACAAATATATACAGGCTATCCCAATTTCCAAAACTTTGTAGTGCTAACTTGTATTGATGGGAGATATCACAGGAGCTCTATGGATTTCACAGCAGAATTCCAACTTCCTTGTGTGCAGGTACATGCTCTATATCGGCAGTAGAGTGCCTGCCGTGCAAATGTTTTTGAAAAAGTAGAGCCATTAAGAACCAGGCGAATACATTGGAATAAGTTGGGTCTCAGTGAGACGAAGCTCAGGTGCTTAGATGCATATATCAGGACAATGCCGCGTGCGGCAATGTCGACTACCAATTTGTGCGTATTTACATGGATCCATCCATCTCGAGCAAATGGATCTACGTGATTGGAACACTATAATGAGCTCCACGAACGCCGCCACCTTTCTTCTTCTTCTTGTTCTTCTTCTTCCCCCTGACGAGTGGGGGATCACTGAACTACAAAAAATCGCTATTGTTACAAAGGTGCGAGAGTATACGCAGCAGCTAGGAGCAGATGACGATGACGATCATGTTGCCAGTTTGAATCAGGCTGAGCTCTGATCATCGAAATTCAGCTCTTTGAGAAAGGCCACTACCCGGAGCATTGTCGGGCGTCTGGAAGGAAGATCATCCACACACTCACAGGCGATGTTGAGGTATTGCATCATCTCGTATTCGGCGCCTGTTCCCCTGAGAATCGGATCGAGCACCTCCAGGCTGTTCTTGCTCGCGACATGGAGCTTCACCCATCCGATCAGATTACTGTCTCCGAATTCGTCTTTGTCTGTAGGCCGCTTTCCCGTCACGAGCTCCAACAGAATGACCCCAAACGAGTAGACATCTCCTTTGGTGGTGCAACGGAAGCTCTGGTAATACTCAGGCGGGACGTAGCCCGGAGTTCCAGCCAGAGTACTCACGCTTAAATGCGTATCGAGCGCGCTGATGAGCCGCGCCATTCCGAAATCCGACACGCGAGCCTCCAGATCTCTGTCTAGAAGCACGTTGCTGGATTTCATGTCTCGGTGGATGATGTGAGGAATGCAATTGTGGTGTAAGAAGGCAAGCCCCCTCGCAGCTCCCTTGGCAATCTGCTTCCGTAGATCCCATGTTAGCCTTTCCCTTCCATCTTCGTTGCCGTGAAGCACCTCGTCCAAGCTCCCGCCGTGCATGTATTCGTAAACCAGGAGCCTCTCTTCCCCAACCTTGCAGTAACCCAACAGTGGTACAAGATTCCGATGCTTGATCTTTCCCAGCGTCTCCATCTCTGCCATGAACTCTCGATCTCCCTGGAAGCTGAACTGCAAGAGCTTTTTGATCGCCACAACGGTTCCGTCCCTCAGCTCCGCCTTATAGACCTCTCCGAATCCTCCTCTCCCGATCAGGCTCTCCGCGCTAAACCCGTTGGTGGCTTCGATAAGCTGCGAGAAGGTGAGCTTCCGCAGCGGCCTCTCAAACGTGGCCACATTTATGCTCAGCGGCTCTCGCTCGCCGCTCAAATTCCAGCTGCTGCTACCGTTGCAAGACGACTGCTGCAGGCTGCTGAGCAGGGCATTCTCCTTGTTCCTGTTCCTATTCTTCATCATGAAGCCAAGCCAAACCACGAAAGCGCCGACGCAAAGCAGTGTTAACAGGACGCCTAAAACGATGCTGTTGGCCAAAGACAAGAACCGATTCCTCACAACGCAGGTGGAGCTTGTGCAGGCGGAGAAATTGGCCGGACCAGCTGCCGGGGAGCCGCAAGGTTGTAGAGGAAAACCGCACAGGCCCGAGTTATTGGAGAATGATTGCTGGCCGTTTGTGGAGAGCTGGCCGTTCTGGGGGATCTCACCGGAGAACAAGTTGTAGGAAACGTCCACGACTACCAGAAGGCTGCAGCTCGACAAAACGGAAAGTGTCCCTTCCAGCTGATTGTGAGAGATGTCCATGACGCCAAGACTGCGGAGATTGCCAAAGGACTCGGGGATGATACCCGAGAGCTGATTGTGAGACAGTGCCAGGATGATCAGCGACACCCAAGTCCCCATTTGCTCCGGTATGCTTCCTGTCAATTGATTGAAGGAGAGGTCCAAATACTGCAAGGTCCTGTTCTCCGGATTGTCATACAGACTGCCCCCGATGTACACTGTCGGCTGCGTCTCACACGCTGTACTGAAGGGCGTAAACTGTAGTAGCGCGTCCTCGGTCATTCCCGTGAAGTCAAGCATCGTACCCATACCGAAACCCCTGCAGGAGCTCTTCCCATTCCGCACGTAAGCTAGCGTATCTCCCACCAGTACCGGATTAGAAAGAGATCCGGTCGAATGGCGACCCAATTCAGTGGGTATCGTGCCGTTCAATTGATTTGTGTTGAGATCTAGCCACAACAAGTTGGAGCAATTGCCGAGCTCGGAAGGGATCGGTCCCGAGAGAGAATTATTGCCGAGCTCAAGGAGCGTGAGCTTCTGAAGAACTCCGAATTCCCGTGGTATGCCTCCTGTGAGCAAATTGGTATTGAGATTGAGCCACTCGAGGTCCGCACACCGGGAGAGCTGCCACGGTATCGGCCCGAACAGAAAGTTGTTGTTGAGATTAAGATTCCTGAGCTTAGTGATGTTCCCGAGCTCGGCCGGGATTTGTCCTGCGAGCTGGTTGTACCACAAGGATATCCTCTCGAGATTGGGAAGATAGCTCAGCTCGATCGGAATGCCGCCGTCCAGCTGGTTGAAACTGAGATCGAGAATAACAAGCCGAGTGCAGTTCGAAAGGGAAGCGGGCACGGGTCCGTAGAGGCGATTATTCGGCAGAAGGAGCTGCTCCAGCAGGTAATTGTTGGACGGAGGACAGATGTCGGAGGGAATGGAACCCAGGAGAGCATTGCCGCTTAGATCGAGGATCTTGAGGTTACTGCGGCTCATAACGGCGAGCGGGAAAGGGCCAGTGAAGCCATTGATGGCGAGGCGAAGCTCCTGGAGGGAGGGAAGGGAGGGGGGGGAGAAGATGGAGGAGGGGAAGGCACCAGAGAGCTTGGTGTGGGAGAGGTCGAGAAGCTGGAGGCGAGAGCAGGAGGAGAGGGAGGAGGGGAGGGAACCGGAGAGGTTATTGAAGGAGAGCTGGAGTTCAAGGAGGGAGGGACAGAGGGAGGAGAGGAGGGGGGAGGGGAGGGGACCGAGGAAGAGGTTATGGGAGAGGTGGAGTTTTTGGATGGAGGAGAGGTTGGAGAGGGAGGCGGGGAGGAGAGGGCCGAGGAGGTTGGAGGAGAGATTGAGGGAGGAGAGGGCGGAGCAGCGGGAGAGGGAGGAGGGGAGGGCGCCGGAAAGGAAATTGGAGGAGAAATCGATGGCGATTAGGGCGGAAGAAGATGAGAATGAGAAGAATTCGTCCGGAATTGTGGCGGAGAGATTGTTGTGTGACAGATCCAACGATTGAAGCCCGCCATAGCCCGCCAGAAACGACGCCGGAAGTTCGCCCGATAGTAGATTGTGGGAGAGATTTAGTTGGCGCACCGTGGCTGAACTTCCCGCCGCGGCTGAGATATTGCCCGTGAATTGGTTGTCCGATAAATCTACGCCGATCAGCGCCGTTAGCGCCGCCACCCACGCCAGACTCAGCTCGCCCTTTAGCCCTTTGGAATTCAGCGTTACGTTCCCCACTTGGCCCCCTGCCGTGCATGCTATCCCTTCCCAATTGCATGGACTTCCTCCTCCTCCGCCGCTCCCCCCCCCCCACCCGCTTAGTACCCCGTTTGGATCCGCCGTCACCATTTGCTTCAGTTGTAGTAGCGCGTCCTCCTCCCCTGTCGCTTCTTTCCTCACCAGCCCCCTCCTCCCCTCGCCGCCCCCGCCCCCTGATCCCCATCCCGCCCCCCCCGCCTCTCCTCCTCCCACCCAGCTCGCTACCGCTACCACCACCACCACCACCGCTATATTCCAGCACACTTTCCCCCCCCCCGTCGCCCCTTCGCGCCCCATTCTTGATCTCCGCCCCGTTCGAGTACTCACTCGATCCCCCCCACCGATCGAAGGAGCTAGATGGATCGCGCGGCCCGCCGTGAGGGTCAGGTGTAGAGCGGTGGTTGAATTTGGAGAACGCGGCTGTGCTGCGAGCAGGCGGCGACGCTGGTGAGTAGCTGTGGGAGAGTAATGGACGGCGAAGAGAAGCGGCTGCTTGCGCTGTTGAGTAGCTGTGGGAGACTAAAGAAAGCGAAGCGCGAGGAGAAGCTACTTATTAAGCGCTGTGGCAGACTAGCGAAAGAGCAGCGAGGAGACGGCGACGAAGGTGGCTGAGGAAGAAAGATGAGAAGAAAACGCATTGTGCAGGAGAAGGACCGAGGAGGAGATAGACGTAGCGAAGATGAGGGAGGAGCAGGAGCAGGCAAGCGGAAGCACACCAAACACAAGCGGTGGAACATGCAACCAACGAACGTTGCAATTCGCAAAGGAGCTGAGAAAGAAGGCTCGATGGAGAAGAAAAAGGGGGGGAAAGCGGGCGGGGGACACCACGATCCAGCTCAGTCACTGTTTCCAACTCATCACAAGCTCCACTCGGGCAACATAGTCCTAGAAAGTAGACGAAAGGCTCGTTGGGATTTAGTGAGCTTGGACACCTGGCCGCAGACAGGAACGCTGCCCCCAAAGCAAGCCAGATCACAACAGCCGAGAGACTCAAAAGAAGAAGAAGAAGGCCACTATTCCACAAAGGATTTCCATTCCCATCGCAGTGTCCTCCACGATCTCTTTCCCAGCCAGCCTGTACACAATCTACCTTCCGGAATCTCCACCACCGCGGCCATTTTATTCATCCAGTTCACTCGCCCCCCCGTGCACGTGTGGGCGCGTTAACCCCTACCCCCCAGGGCCCCCCAAGTCAAACTTCGCATCGGTCAAAGCGCTCCTTTCGTTTTATAAATTCCGCCACTCACATGCCTCCCAATCGCCGTTGTCTCCGCCGGCGCGACCGCCCCTCTTTTTCTTTTCTCCGCCCGCACGCTTCCCTAACCGTACCTCCACTCCAATGACCACCCCCCAGTCCCGGCCCCGCCCGCGCCCCACGTGCGCCCCGCTCCTGTCGGCTGGCCGGCCCGTTCCCGCCGGGACGGCCTCCCGAATCCGGCTAGCTTCTCCACGTGTCGCCACTCCAACCCCTCTGCCCCCCTTTCGACCCCTCCGCCGGCGCCTACATGGCAGTCCCTTGCCTGTCACTCTTCGTTGGGGAAACGCTCATCGCCCGTCATGCATATCCGATAAACTATTCACACGACTGCCCCGAAAACGCTATCCTCCCATATTTGCCCCTTGGAGCTACTATATTGCCAGATTTCAATGCCTCGGAGTTCCTCCCCTTCGAATAGATTACTCATTTGTATTATACTTTTCGCCTTGGCGTTTGAATACATTAGTACGTGCATCCCAGCACGTTGTGGTTTCCCACGTCTCATGTCATAAGTCCCCAACCTTAGAAAGCGGCATGTTTTAGGCAGTTATAACAATGACAACTCTCCTCAAGGCAGCCTTTTGGAATTTGCCACAGGAGCACCCCGATTCTCAATACAATCTTTATGACTTGACTAATCGAGAGGGAGAGAGAATTCACCTACTCCTTTACCACAACAATTGAAAACACTTTGAGAGAACAATGGCAAAAATATGAAATGGAATTACCTTTATGTGAGGTAGTAAGTGCATGCAAGTAAGAGATTCTTGCAAGCACTTTCATAAAGGGTTTCACCTTAAACTAATTGCTAAAAACTAGTAAAGTGGCATTTCTCTTCTTGTAAAGAAATGCATTTCATAAACTTTTTATCAATAACTTTTTAGTGAATAGAGTGACCTTAACTTCCATTAGTTGTCCTCATATTACATATCTGATTCATAGAAATAACACAAAAATCAACCCTACAACTTTAAAAGCTTATCACTCTCAAGCATAGGTTTCATCCACACAACGATCGTCACAACATCGTTTCTAGTTTCAAACATCTTTTCTATTACAATGACCCAACTAGGTCTCATCTACTATCCTCGTAAACTAGCTTACATGTTTAAAATATAAAGAACATGAGACTCTATATTGAGCAACTTGAAAGGCATCGCCTTAGATTCTTCATCTTTTCCATGAAGTCCCAAGTGGCATCCATGAAGCATCTGTGCCATTCATAGATATGCACATTATCTAACTATTGATCATATGAACATGACTTACGGAAGAGTGTAAGCCACGTTTGTGTTTTTTAGTTCATCCCTCTTAGGCATCCAAATTCTTCCCGCTCAAACTTAAATGATACAAGACCTTGTTCTTGAAAATCTATTCCGCACCATCGAGATTTCATTAACAATGGCAATCTTCTTTGCACGCAACATCATGACTCTCGCATCCCTAGATTACACACCAATGGGGTGCATTATTGATATACAACACTATAAACCCTTTTCATAATATACACTTTTAATCGAAAACTGTCTATGAAGATGAATACATCATCATACTAATTAGCGACTCGCGTGTTTGCCAATGTCTGGACACTTATATCCATGCACCAACTTTGCTAGTGGCCTCTTTTTGAAAGGGAAATACCAATTTTGATTTTTTATTATAGTGCATGTCCTTTATGGTTTATCACTCAAGTGCTAACATGACAGCAAGCAAATCTCCTTATATTGTGGGTGAGCTACGCATTCACCATTCCCTATAGCAATCCATTAATAGAGTGCATATTGGTGGAAAATAATATATCAAAACATGATGCATCTCCATGTGTATTTATTAGATATCGTCCTTCAATTATTATACTTATAAAAAGTTTATCAATTTGTATTGGCATATAAAAACCTGTGCCACTGTTGCCATCACTTGCGCTTCTTCCAAGGTTGCACTTAACTTTGGAAAGGTCACTAATGAAATTCATAACTTGGTGTAATGATAGCTAGTTCAATAATAACCTCCATCAAAAGTACAAGCCATGTGTATTACCTTGTCATGATAGATTACCTTGTCATGATAGATTATATGCATGAGTATGTTTATGAAAGTGCTTCCATTGTTTAAGTGTGAACTCACCCACATTTTTCGAATTTGAATTAAGTTTTTTAAAAGAACAATTTGGTCTGTATAGTACATTTATGCACCACCCTTACAAATATTGTGACCGATCAAAATTGAAGAATGGACTTTCATACCTACTAATAATTGAATATGTTTATGAAGATCACTTCATTGGTTAAATGTTTAAACTTACCTTACATTTCACAAACTTGAATTCAAGTTAAACAATTCTAGATCTCTAGTACACTTATGCACCATCCTTCTAAATATTATTTACAATCCAAAGTGGAGGATGAACTTTCACACCTACTCATAACCGAATGTGTATGAAGAGCCGATTTCATTGGTTAAGTGTGAACTTACCTTACGTTTCACAAATTTGAATTCAAGGTTTTAATTAAAAATTATAGATTTAAAGTACATTTATTCTCCACCCTTGCAAATATTATTTCAATCCAAATTTGGATAGTGCACTACCTTTCCTACTCATGCCTCCAAAAAAAAAACTATTACCATAACATTTGGTATTTAGAAGGTTGGGAAAGTTTCAACTGTAAGGATGGAATGGATGAATATAGGATCTTTTCATATCATTGATTCATTTTTATCTTCACGACAAGGTAACTTATCTTTTCCTTGAGCTCCAAAATCTAATGTATGCCATACTTTTTTATAAAATAAAAGTGGTTTCCTTGCTAATTTGTGCATGGAAGTTCCTATGTAAGCATATTTTGAACTCAAAAATATCTCTCTAATGTATTTTCATACTTTCTATTACTTGCTAATTTGTGCATGGAAGTTCCTATGTAAGGATATTTTGAACTCAAAAATATCTCTCTAATGTATTTTCATACTTTCTATTAGAAATAAATGTGGTGTCTATGCACTCATCCTCGCAAGTGCATGCATACTCTTGCATGCATATACCCACACTTGCACATGCACAAGCACATGCTTCCACCCCCCACACACACACGCACACACGCACACACGCACACACACGCATGCACGCACACACACACATGCACATGCACATGCACGCACACACACATGCACAAGAACATGCACACATAACGATAGACCACGCCCTGAGTTCCTACATGTGCATTTGCATGTGCTATCTTACATATTACTTAGCAACCCCCCTAGGGTTGGTGTGAAGGCAGTATACCACATTGATTGCTTTAGCTATAAAGGGTTAATCTAAAATGAGAAATGGCATGCATGCATGCCTGCCCCCCCCCCCCCCCCCCCCCCACACACACACATAAACATGTGCATTTGCACGTGCTATCTTGCATATTACTTAGCGAACCCCCAAGGTTAGTGTGAAGGAAATATACCACATTTATTACTTCTAGCTATAAAGAGTTATTCTAAAATGAGAGATACCAGGCGTGCATTGCCCCCCCACACACACATGCATGCGCACATATGCATGCATGCGCATGTGCATACACCCACACACACGCATGTACACATGTATGTGTGTGTGTGTGTCTGGGGAGGGGGGGGAGAGGCATGATGTAAAGCCCCATATAGAGGTGAGATCAAGGGGTATTAAAGAAACCCCCTACCTATGGACTTTTAAAACCTATACGCCCCTTCTAAAAATTTGAGGATGATAAAAGTACCCCTTATGTATGGACTTTTTGAATTTAAAAAACCCTTATGTACATGCACGCGTGCGTGCGTGTGTGTGTGTGTGTGTGTGTGTGTGTGTGTGTGTGGTGATTCACCAAGAAAAATATGTGTGTGTGTGGTGAAGAGAAAGAGAGAGAGAGAGAGAAAGAAGGGAAGGGGAGGAAAGGGTGCTTAGAGTTCATGTATTTTGATGATTTCCAAGTAAGATGTTAGGCTTGGTTTTCTTTAGAACAATAATAGCTTACATTTCATAGTTTGAACAATATCAATTTATAACAAGGGGTCATGTGTATAAAAACTACTTGTTATTAGTGCAAGTTTAGTCATTAACACTAAGCATCAATACATGATTTGAGATTTCTCCACCTTTCTAGAGAGGTGTTCATTTAATATAAGCTTATAGTGGAAAAAGTACAACATGTTGTAACACATAATAGTTTGTCTAATGTCCATGTCCAAAAGTGGTCATTGGATTCCCCAATGCCAGCTAAGATTGTCTACAACTAATTGCAAGTAGCTTAAAAGTAAACGATACAACTATCCAGATCAGGATTCAGGATACTTGACAGATATTAACAACAAAGAGGTAAGGACACATAAGCTATAAACTTAAATAAGTTAATGATGTGCAATATAATTCTACTGGAATTCTAGATTCGCGAACATATGGACTTACAAATAATCCTAGATTCGATAATATATAGACTTACAAATTAGTCTTACATCCTTACTTTATAACTTTGGAAGCACATGTTTCAATAGAGTGCCTTAAGAATAGGTTATGTTTTTGGAGATTCCATTCATGTATATTGTGTAGTAGTTGTAATGAAAATATATATGGAAATCTAAGAACAAGTAGTTAGTATAATCCTTTAATTGTATAAAGAGGACAAAACTCAACTTATGGGAGACATAATTTAAAATTTCTAGCTCAGTGCATATTAGCAACGGTTCTATGTTGAATTTCAACTGAAACAAGTTTTTGAAGTGCCATGCTCATTTTATTGTTGTACACAAAGCTAACTTCTAGGTTTAAAACATTATACTCCCAAACAAATTTCCCCCTTGCACCTTGTGGCATAAACAAAGAAACCTCATCATGTATCGTTCTATGTCCTTTAGATGTTTTGAGTGCATGATCTTTTTAAAAATCACTTTAATATATTTAGTTGACCACGGTGTAAGTTAAAGAAATAAAGAGGTTCAAGCATGGTAGGGTTCATATCTTTCTATCTCCAAGTTTAAAACATTGTATATTCCTAAAAATTTCCCCCCTTGTACCTTGTGGCATTAATAAAGAAACATCATCATGTATCATTCTATGTCCTTTAAAAATTTTGAGTGCATGATGTTTAAAAACTCAATGGTATAAGTTAAAGAAACATGATGCTCAAATCAAGGTAGGGTGTATTGAGCTCAATGAGTTTTCTTAAATGTATTGCATACAACTAGCAATACAGTTCAAAACCTCATGTTAATCTACCACTTACTTGCTTCCTTAAATTTTATTTGGTAGTGTAGTACATTAAAAAATATGCCAAAATGCTAGAAATGTTTTGTAACGATACCCGAATATGAAGGAGAGGGCATGAGGATAGGTCTTCTCTTCAAAAAAGGTGAAGACCAATTGAGTACAATTAACTATTGTAGTTCACAATGTAATAATAAGATAGGACATGGATCTATAATTTGCATGAATATACTAAAGGAGTACTTTATAATATCGGAGAGAACCATGGTGCTAGTATTAATATACTACATGTAGGTGAGATAAACCTAAAGTATTCAATCCATCAGTGGGGTAGATGGGGAATCATTAGTTGATGCAAGCACATTTTTCTTCTAATAATTTCATCATCTTCTTTTACTTGCAATGACCTTCGTTAATGTACTCCTTTTTAGAAGGTCACATTTACACTAATGCTACAAGGTGCCTTGCTAATACCATGCCTTTTGGCCTCAATTAGATTTCTTTATTTTATGTTTTTAGTGGAGGAGTTAGGAGCTACAAAATTGATGATGTGGCATAGGTCTAATTTGAAACATCTTGCAACATAGGTAGCTAGAAAGGTCTCATTGCTTCATTTTCAAACTTTGCAATTACTGCAACTCTTAGTGTTTGTCCTTTTTCTTGTAGTTGAATAACCTTTTTTGTCATCTTTTTTGCAATCTTGCTCAAAAAATGTTCTTATCCCACTTTTGCAATCCTTCTAAATAACCATCTAATAAATGCTATTATGTTTCATAATTAGAAAGTTTGAGAAGACTAGCTACTAGATCATGACTTTGTGTTCCTATGTGAAAGCCCTACTGATCAGAAGGAACACATATAGTACAATCTTCTTTGTGATTGAGAGCATCAACTTCAATCAAGAACACAAAAACCACCTATTCACATCATCCTTCTTTAAGAGATCAAGTGGATAATGCACCACTTGTAAGCACTTTTAAGATAAGTGCTTTCAATTATTATTTGATGTTGGAATCACATGGTCCTTATGAGTCACACTTCACCAACCAAAGGCGCACAATCATGAATTATGTCCTTTTTGGTTGTAGATATAGCTACTATGCTGTATAGCTAGCTTCTAGCCATGAATTGTGGAGTTGATAAGCATGGGTAATTACCATTTCATAGGCATAAATTAATAATATTTTCACATGCATTTGCTTTTTATCTAGAGGAGCATTCGTGAACCATTAACTAACTAGTTCATTAAATGTGATGAACCTTTCAAATCTAGAACATACTTCTTGCCCATGGACCATACTTTAATAAAGAATATTTGGAACATTTTTGTATTGTTTTTGAAAGAGAATATATCCAATGATGCATGCACACATTTTATGATAGATTTATTTTACTATGATAGCCAAGTCTAATCTAATGACTTATTTCAATGATGATACCTCTTTTTCAAAAATGTGTTTGAAAATAAGGCAACAAAATTTGTGTTGATCATAAGGGTAAATTGAGATATCCACTTATGAGTCATGTACAAGAATCACTACTTGGCTTTGTTGATGACAGTCTAGTTAGCTAGGTGTAAGGTTAATGTTTGACATCATCTATTGATCAAATTCATTGATAGCATTGATCAAGAGTAAAAGACACCCTCCTAATCATGTTGTCACAAAGATAGAGGCATCATACTCATTTTCATAAATAGCCTCTTCTTTACCAATAATTTGATCATATATAATAGGGAAAGGCCTGGTAGTCATTATTGAAGAGGCGATCGAGTGGTTGCATGACTAAATTGAGATGGCAACATGTGACCCTCATACCATATTCCAAATTGGAAAGAGCTACTTGCAAGATTCTAGTAGAGCTTCCTCCCCTACTTATTTTTGTAAGAGAAAATACCATGATCATTTGCTACAAATTCATGGATGCATATGAATTACAAAATGTCCACCAGGTTGGTTGCAAGCCACCTAGCTAGTTGCAACCATTGAGTTGGTTTAGGCCAACCACCATACCAATCACAATGAGTGTAATTGTATGCATAAGTTTTTAATGTACTCTTTCAATTTGTTGGATGAATAAACAAAGCTGTATTTGAGGTTTTTAAGGTTGACATAAGGATAGCGAAAAAAGAGATTTGAGCATTGAAAGCCCTAGTATATCAAGAGACTCAAAGACGTGACTATGTGTTGTTGTAGAAAATGTAGACTTTGACTAGCCTACCAAGTTGAATAACCTAAGATATGCTCATGCTAGAGAGTTTCTTCATGGACATATATTCCCATATGCTCCCATATGAAAGTCTTGTTACCCAATTGGATCCCTGGCATGTGTTGCAACGTAAAGAGAGTTTGACACTCTAAAACACCGTATTAGGGAATTTGGGAACTTTTCAGATACATTGGGAATCCCAAAATGAGAAAAATCCCATTCAATTTGGGAATTTTGTTAATATGGAACCGATGATGTTTATAAAACACCATTTAAAGGCTTGCATATGCTTGTTACATCACAACAATACATCTCCAGAGGACAACCGTAGATTTTGTTGGGCCTTTGCCGCATGTTTTGATGGGATTTTTAATTTCTCTAGGAGTTTAGCACTCGTATGCATCCATGCAAATACAATACTATCTATACTCTCCCATCGCTAAGGATCCTTTGTGTTGCACATCCAAAATTTATCCCAACACCCTGAATACACTTCATCTTCTATAGCATTTCATCGAAGACAAACAGGTGCCCAATATTGTACAAGTATCTTCTTGTAATTCTCTGATATCCTATTCACATCTGTGTCACTTTGTGCAACTCCAAGCCATATTGGGTAGCTTGAGTCTGGTGGTCGAATAAGCATAAAATCACCATTCTTGACATCCATCATTGGCTTAAATGCATCTTTGTGTCTTTTTCGTGAAGTCCCACAATAATGGTCATCCAATTCTTCCAACTCTTCAAAGTCATCCTTGTCATCCATTGCAACAGATGTTCCTTCACCATGTGTCCTTGGCCAAAAATCTTTGAACACTTCCTCTTCCTACATATTTGGAGTTTGTAGAGCACCCACCATATTTTTCCAATACTCAATCATAGGTGCTATGTACTGTGTGAACTTAGCATTTGGACCTTGTGATGTTGACCATTTTTCCTAGTACCTTAGGTAACCTTTGATGCCTCCTACCACCTCTTAATGATCCTTTTATGTATTCAAACATGGGTACCAGCATTGGGGACTTGGTTGGAAGCATTGGCTCCCCAAAATTGTCCCTCTTCCACAATTCAATGCCATCTTCTCTCGATAGCCACTCAATTGACTTTGGATGCATCTTGTACTGCATGTTTGGCATGTTTCCTTTCATATAGAACCTAAATTGGAGTGGCTTTGAATGTCCCACCAATGAATCCTACCCATCGCACAAGAAGCCATTGATGTAACTCTTGAAGTCAAGGACATGGGCTATGAGAAATGATGCAAGCCTTGAAGATTGACACATTTGAAAATGATGAATCAGGTGTGGGAAAGTGAAAGTCATGCTTGTCCTAAGCTTCTCAGAGAGTTTTCTAAACATGGCATCAATGGCCTCATGTGTATGACCCACCATAAGAAATCCTAGCTGTATCATCTTGAAGGTCCCTTGTGCCACCAAGAGCGATAAAAATGCAAACAAGTAGCGATTCTTATTCTCTAATCCACAATTGTCAAGCTGTAGTTGCAAGTTTTCAGGCAATCATTTGAATGCTATTTGACCATTCGATGCCACCATCTTATCCACACACGTGTGATGATTGAGATTACCTTGGTGATGATCCAATGCCTTTCATGAATTTAATGCCCACAGAATTGTATTGCTCAATCTCAGCATACCATCCTCTGCCATATCACCCTTCTCATGTCTCTCCAATGTCTCCAAGTTTTGTAAACACATGGACAATGATGCAATAGTGAAGTTGGATCATGAGGCCATAATCCCAAAGCAAAGTGACCATAATGCCCTTCCCCATGTCCATGTGTAATAACTCCTATTAGTGAAGCTGACAATTTAGGGCATTTATCTGTCTCTTTTCATAGCACCCTCAATCTTGGTATTGCTGTCTTTTGTCGATCCATCTTGTCATGTGTGATGCAACATTTTGTGTGTGGATTCAATTGCGATGCCAAGCGCCATGCATAGTAGAGGTTTCTACAGCTTTGTTGTAGCATGTGACATTGACGTCGCCTCAAGAATTTATCATGTTCTTGTATACATTTTGTTTCCCCAAGTTGTTCTTTGATCTCTAAACAAGTACTACGCTTGGAGAACTCATTATTCTTTGCAAGACTTACATGCTTAAATTCTATAGTCCATATTGGATTGAATGTGGACATAGAGATCTACTTATATCCTAGTTGTCCCAAGGTTGAATCAACTTCGTTGAAGATGTCTACTTGCTTGTACATGTTTGAAATTACTAATTGTGTGTTTCTCAACCCATCTTCTCCTATTCGGATTTTGTGTGGCATTTGCCCGGCATTCTTCTCCACAAAGTCTCTCATAATTGCTCTTCCAGTTTGAGTGTGGTCCTAATCTTTCCTTAAAAGCCCTTTGTTTCCATGGATGGCTCTACGCACACCATGCTCGTACTGCCCTCTGTACCTATAAAATGAGGTCTTTGGGATGCCATATATCTTATACCATGCCATTGAACACATCCTTCCCATCAACCACAAAATTATATCTTTGTGTACCCACATGATTCGATGAGTCAAAAATATTATACACATAGTTAGTACATGCTTCCAAGTCCAAGCTACAAAAGTAGTTGCGAATCTCTTTTGTTGCTTCCCAGCTAGTGAGTTGGCAGCATTTTTTAGCACAGCAATCAGCTGTAGCCACTTGTAAAATATCGTCCATACATAACCTCAATGTAGAAGCCTTTTGAGTGACAACCTTGGCCTTTCAATTCACCATATAATATGATCTTGTTTTAATGTAGATTGAATTCTTGATTGGGATAAAATCCTCACTAAAACCCTCTATTTCATCAACTTTGTCTGCTTCACACATGTTAGCACCCATGTATTCATCCTCTGGCAATGGTCTTCAATCCTCAAATGTGAGTCTCTTGATCGGCCACCTCACCAAATTGACACAATTTAGATCATCACTCACAGTTGATGATGCATTAGCATTGTATGTCCTATTCACAACTACACCTACATCAAGGTCTCCTAGGAGTTCAAAATCAATAGCCTTATATGGGAATGCCAAAAGGATGATCCTTGTGCCAAGGTTCTCTGTTTTTTCCTCTGACCATATGACCACTCTCCTTTCTTTCCAACTATCATTTATGCTAATGCAATCATAATTTTCAAGCATCTCATCACATTGCATTGTTGCCCTATCACCATTGCCTAGGTTAATCCTTCCATTTTCATGTTCAAAAGCATTGTGTTGTGTACCATTCTAGTTTTGTAGTACCTTCGTTACATTTTCACTAGTCCACTTGACAAAACTACCAACAACATCAAAAATTGTGAATGCATCATCAGTTGGAAATGGAAAAAGTGCATTACTACTATTGAAACATTTTTCCACTGACACCGATAGGCATCCAACACCAAGAAGTTTCCCATGGCAAGTGTCAGATGGATGTATTGAATGTACCATCCCCACACCCACAACTTCATGGTCAATCATCAAGTTGACCATATCTTCACACTATATTTCTTCACCCATGATGGCTATAAAGTAAATTAATGAGAGCTCTTAGTTAGTAAAATATTTTTGGAATAACTAATTCTACCACATGTATCTCTCCCACTCCCCCCCCCCCAATATTAAAATATCGCTCTCTCTCTCTCTCTCTCTCTCTCTCTCTCTCTCTCTCTCTCTCTCTCTCTCTCTCTCTCTCTCTCCCTCCCTCCCTCCCGCTCTCCCTCTCCCCCCCCCAATATCAAAATCTCTCTCTCTCTCTCTCTCTCTCTCTCTCTCTCTCTCTCTCTCTCTCTCTCTCTCTCTCTTCCTAAGGTGGATCCAATGGAATGGCAGACACTTACTCTTTTTGGTGCATATGGCTATCCCATTCTTATAAAGCTTTAAAAGTTTTGACCATATGGCCAAACCTTTATGATGACCAGAAGGTGCCAACATGATCATAAATCATTAGAGAAGTTTTGACCATGTGGCCAAAACTTTATGAAAGCAAGGTGGTGTGCAACATTAACTGTTATGGAGCAAAGGGAAGTTTTAACCTTGTGGCCAAATCTGTATCAGGAAACAATGGTTTCCAAACAAATCCCTGTGAGTCAAAAGTTTTTCTTGTGGGATAATCTTTGTGAGTTTGTTTAAGTTGAAAGTTTTGGCCACAAGGTCTAAAGTTTTACACATCTTGTTCTTAAGGTCATCCCCCAAGGATAGTTTGGAAACCCTCACAAAGTTCTAACCTTGTAGCCAAATCTTTGTGACTTGTCCAAACATGTTCTTGAGTGTTGTTCTCAACAAGAATTGGAAACATTGAGGAGAATGCGTGCACCCATAGGTAGACTAGGGACGTTTTCATTTGTAGATTAATCATTTGCCAGGGAAGGATTTGACCATGAGGCCAAATCTCTACGATGTGTCCACACATTCACAAAACGTCGATAAGTTTTGACCCTCATGAGGAGAAGAGCCTATCTACACAATAAAAAATCATTTGGAAGTTTTGGTGAGGCGATAGAATCTTTTCGAGTGTCTACATATGTGTTTATGTGTGTGTGTGTGCGCCATGTGTGTGTGTGTGTGTGTGTGTGTGTGTGTGATAGAGAGAGAGAGAGAGAGAGAGAGAGAGAGAGAGATTGCAGGTGGAAAAGTTTTTACCTTATGGCTAAATCTTTAGAACAAGATGATGAAGAGCTTTGACTCTATGGCAAATTTTGCATGAGTCAAAAGTTTTTCTTGTGAGATACTATTCGTGAATTTGGTTCCTTGAAAGTTTTGGCCACAAGGTCTAAAGTTTTACACATTTAGTTCTTGAGGTCTCATCCCCCAAGGACAGTTTGGAAACCCTAAAAAAGTTTTGACCTTGTGGCCAAATCTTATGAGCCAAAACCCTATGGATAATGAGTAATTTTTTTACAAATACATTAATAAATTTTGATATAAATTAATCTTTTGATTATACATTTTAAATAAATAAATGAATGAATATATGTTGTTATTTATATTTATAAACAACTAAATGAGTGTGCATAGAAATAAGTAAATAAATTTAAAAATTTTTAAATTTAAAGATATTTTACATATATATTTCTATGTATATGTGTGAATATATTTTTTAAATAAATAAATATTTAAACATTATCTTAATATACATATTTCATTGTATATATATGTTTGACATGTCTTCCATTTTACATCTAAATAACTACTTAGTTATATTCATATGTTTTTGTGTGCATTTATGTATAATCATGTATTTATTTAGACAATATATTTATATTTTTTATTATTCATTTCAAATAAATGAATATATATAGTTGTATATGTACATAAATAATTGAATGAGTACATATATATATAAGATAATAATTTCTTATATTTAAAGATATAGTCTATATAGATGTGTATGAATAGATATTTTAAATAAATATTGAATATGTATATGCAGTTATATGTATTTATTCATTGTCATATTATAATCTTTGATATGTCTTAAATTTTATATCTAAATATGTAAGTGGTTACATTTATACATTTTTTAATTATATAATTTAAATAAATAGGTAAAAATAATACATATATGAATAAATAAACATAATTTCTATATCTAAGTATATACTCTATTTCTAAATTTACACACACACACACACACACACACACACACACACACACACACACACACACACACACACATGCACGTGCGCATGCACACATGCACGCATGCACGTACGCACACACACACACACTTATGTTTATATATACGTTTATATTATAAATCCTATTTCATTATATATTTTAATATGTATATGTAAATGGACTTACATGAGTTTCTTTATTAAACTATTAATGTATATGTTAGTGTACATATTGAAATATATACATTATTTTTACACATACTCCATTTTTTATCTGGTTTATATTTAAACATATTAATGAATAAAGAAAAGAATATATATAAGAATACTAATCTAGAAAAAGATAGAATATATTAAAGTTGCATTTTTAAATAAATAATATAGAGAACATACATTCTATAAGAGTATATAAATAAATAATATATTATTTTTAAAATAATATATAAGCATATAAAGAACAATTAGAAAAGAGAATTACTTTTCTAAAGAAATAATATAACATATATGTGAGGAAATAACATATGTAAAAGTAAAAAAAAAGAGTAAATAAGAAGAAATGTAAATAAATAACGTACATACGCAAAGAAATAACATACCCTCCATCACGGATCTCGCTGCCCTTTGTCGTAGATCTCTTGCACTGTCTACATTATCACCTTTTCTTAAAGCTAGTCACAAATTTTTGAGTTGGGAGAGCAAGCGTGATCTAGGAAAGGTTGGCAGCATCTAAATTATGGTAGATGGTAGTTTGAGACTCGATTCCACTTGGATCTTTTCTAGAACAAAGCTCACCATGAACCCTAGATGAACCTTGGGCTAATTGGACACCCTTGGCAGCATCTAAGCTTTGTTTGCTTGCAAATGGGTACTCATGTCCTAATCTTAAGATTCATTAGGGTTTTTTTTAGAGATCTTCATTTTGTTGCCCTTCATCTGGACTGTGTGCTGCCCTATGTGTTGCCTTCATCTACCCTGCATGCTCGTGCTCATCTCGAGTCTCGACTCTCACACCCTCTGCCCTAGAGTTTGTTGCCTTTGTCTCGCTCTCGCTAAAGAATCGGAATCCTTCCAAGTTCCCACACTGTTGGAATCCTGGTCGTGGCTACTTGAAGCATCACATCCTCGTCACATCAAGTTGGAGTCTACTGTTTGCTACCTAGCATGGTCTGTGCTTGTTGCTTTGGTAAGCCCTCAACATGAGGCACATTTGATGGTAAGCCTTTAGCATGAGGTACTCTCATCTACATCAGCACAAACTGATTCTTATGATGCACAATTATCATCTTCATGCATGGATCTGACTCCATTTATTGTGACACCAGATGATGTAGATACAAAGCAAGAGTCAAATAACTATGTTCATGCAGTTTTGTAGCAGATACGTCCTCAATATGAGGCACTCACATCTCTAGCAGCATGCAAGAATACATGCCATGATGCATTTAGCTCCTTGTGTGATTCCATTCTAGCATCCATCACTAATGCTTTCATCTGTGATATACGGACCAGATTACATATTTGGACACAATTTTCATCAACAGTATAGATCAGCAGATTAGTCTTCAAGACATTCCAGCATTGACTCAATCATGCCACATTGTACCGCCCTTGGATCCAGTAATCACCACCTCTTCCTATCAAAATATTATTCCTCAACATGAGGACATTTATGCCTCAGTGTAGTGGACATCATCCGGTTTAGCCATAGTGTAACATGGGGAACCACAGTGTTTCAACATGCACTTATGGATATCGTATATAGTCCATACTTCATACAAATTAGTAGTTGGATCTAGGACTACATATCTATACCGACATCAGCATTTAGCACCTTCTATGCCTTAGGGATATCTTATGATTTTTTGTTTTATATCAGGCTTCTAGGCCTTTCTACTATCAACTCCTTCTTAATGAGCCTTTGACAGATTTGTTGGGCCACGTAGCCATGATACATGGCACCAAGAGCATACCGAGTATGGGGGTCACAAGCCCCACTCTGCAAAGCTCTCTCTCCCCCCCCAAAAAGTCTTAGGAGGAATGTGAGAGAGAGGGGGAAATGAGCCCATATATGCAAGGCCTCCAATTACACATTGGATTATGGAACTAAAGTCTCCATTGTACATGTCTCAATAAGCCATTGTGAGTCCTCCAATTGACCATACTCCAATGCCCAAATGAGTGGTGAGGCCACCACTTCCAACACTCTCCTATGGACAAAACCCGAGGCCAACACATGGAGCTTGACCAAACCTGGTCATGGCCAAAGACAAGACCAAACAAGTCAGCAACAAAGGCCAAGCGGCCACTGTACCACCATCAAGTAGCTTACGCCAAAGCCCACGGGAGGAAACAACACATGTGGAGCAGTCTGGAAGAGCCACCGCCATGGATCATGATAGTCATCCTCTACACAGTCCATGGGATTTGCACCATTGCCATGTGTCAGGCACATGGTAGCCACGTTGCACAATGCCAGCTGCGATGCACAATCCTACTCTCATACCATTGTTGGGCCATGCACCCATGCCACATGGCATCAGGAGCACATCGACTATGATGGGTCCCAAGCCCCGCCGCCCCTAGCCGTGCAAAGCTCTCTCTCTCTCTCTCTCTCTCTCTCTCTCTCTCTCTCTCTCCCCCCCCAAAAAGTCCTTGGAGGGATGAGAGAGAGAGGGGGGAATGTGAAGCCATATTTTCAAGGCCTCCACAATTACACATTTGATTATGGGACTAAAGTCCCCATTGTATACATGTCAATCACTCGTGATCCCTCCAATTAACCAAACATACTCCAACGCCCAATGAGGGGCGAAGGCCACCACCTCCAATAGAGGCTACATCCTATGCCGATGGATGTTTGGCATGCACACAATAGATGACCTTCAACGCATGACGGTTGGGCATACAGGGTTGATAGGTCGCCATGCCTTGTCAATTTTATGGGCCTCCTCATTAGTAGAGTAGTGTATTATACCTGCAACTTTGGCCCCAAATTTTTAGACCCGAGATCACTCTGTCCATATGAACTATGCAGTCTTCTTTGACCCCACATCATTCGACAGAGATTATAGCTCTACTGCAGCATACCTCACATATTGCTGTCAGTTTTTTTGGGTTGGTGACACTCTTGTATGTCACAACCTCCCAGATTCTTTCTTCATAGCTACATCAACTAGCTTCATATTCGAACAACTATTCTATAGGGCAGATGCATAGTACATGGCATGTTTAGCTTCCACATGTTTGACATGCAGCCATACACATCGTTTTTCACACAATCATCTCTTGATCAACCAATCTTTGATCAACGTGGACTTTTCTTTTTGCATATTTCCTTCCTCTTCCCTTTGGCCTATCTTTTGGGTTTTATTGGTGAAGGATGACCCACAACTTAAGAGGGGGAAATGCACATTTATGTATAGGATCATAAGTTGTACTCATTGTACATGCCTCCACTACGTAGTCACTATGTTCACACGCGTACATACTACTCTAATTTATTCTTGTTTTCTTTTTTAGTTTTGGATGCTATCATATGAACCAAATGAAATCCAAAAAGATCTTGTACATGCACCCTCTACTTACCTAGTGGAATTTTAGAGGGGGTGTTAAGGATGGTGTAAATTGCAACATCTAGATAGGACAATAGGGGAAAGTCCTAACCCTAACCCTAAGGGGTTTACATGTATATATTCATGTTTATGTTCAATACAACATATGTACAAGTAGCTATATCATGTGCACTCCTCTCTCTCTCTCTCTCTCTCTCTCTCTCTCTCTCTCTCTCTCTCTCTCTCTCTCTTCTCTCTCTCTCTCTCTCTCTAGTTCTAACAAAGCGTACATATTTTCAAAAATCTGATCAAGGAAGAATTGGTGGAAATGGTATGAAGGGAAGGGCCCTTGAGTTGCCTCTTGTTGGGAGAGGAAAAGCTCAAGGACAAAGGAGGCAACACAAAACGTATGTTGAGGCAGAACTAACACCTCCTCCCAAGAAGAGTGGTGCACATCAAATTAGCTTGTAATACGATTTGCAAGAGGAACTATCTCCTTTACCTAAAAAGAAGAGATCAAAAAGGCAATTGCAGTTTTCCTTAGAAGTATCTTCTCATCGCAAGGACATGGGGGGGAGTATAAGCCAGGAGCTTGCTATCAGGATTAGAGCAAAGGACATTTTAGATGAAGCAAAGCATTTCAAGAATCAACAGTGGTCACTAACAAACCAGGTATCAAGTACTGGAGTAGTCTTGATCATCTCAAGAAATAAAGGCATTCTTGAGTTTGGTACACCAAAACCCTTGGGTGTTCTTATGAGTTGTTGGTACGATGAGGATGACACTGATGCTCTGCACTTCAGTCTTACAAATAAAGGGAAGATATGTGATGTTGTTTATGGAATCTCTTTCCAGTGAAGATGTTTCTACACCTATGGAGTTTGCAAGAGCAATAAGTCAATGTATCAAAGACAACACAAACATTATCAACTAAGTTACTGAAGCATATCACTTTTGCTCTCTCTCAACCTAAGCAAGTGCTGGCTTTACAACTCCAACAATCAAGACATCTCGATGGGGATATTGTAACCAAGTCCTCGCATGCTGCTCAAAGGCAAATATCCATTATATAATCTAGAAGACCTAAGACAACGAAGGATGACAAGAAAAAACGTGTGCAAGATGGTGAAGATGTGTTTGTCACAAAGGTCCTAGTGCTACTTTGGGATTTAGAGCTACAGATTCTGAACAAAATAGAATAAGGGAAAAAATTCAAAGAGAAAATCTTGTGGATGCCAGGAATTATTACATACATATCAATAAGCTTCATCGACCTGTTATTGATGATGACATTGGAACGAGAGTATTAGAAATCTGTGCACCCCATCCTTTGCATGTCCATAACCTAAAGCCTAGTCAATCCATTTGCTAATGTTCTTACATTTCTTGTAATGCTTTCTCTTGCACAATGCCCAACAAAATATGACATGCTCGTCAAGTGAACCAATATGACTACTATTGCATTGGTTGGGGTCATTCTGCACAACGTAAGAGTGAGCTAGTACTTGAGTTTCTTGACTCCCCATATTTTATGAGCTATGAATGTCAGGTCTTATCTCAGTGGAGGAAAAGCTCTTAGCATGGGACCATAACATTGACAATGACTATAGATTGACTATGACATTCATTCAACGGATCAAATTCTTTCACAGTGAGTATGTGGAGTGGATTGCAGAGCATGGTAAACCTCCTTCCATTGAATTGAGGAAAATTTGCTATTTTGAAACTAGATTGGTATTTGATGAAAGTAAGCCTTCTGATGCCTTACGAAAATATAATAATTTCTTGCAATTGGGATTTAGAAATGGTCCAATTTGGGATTTAGTGGATTAAATCTTTATCCTATGGGACATTAAAGAATTGAAAGATCAAAAGAAGGCTATCCAATGAGATGACCCAAATGTGTCCTACAAAGGGAAAGAGAAGAAGGTTGATGAATCTTTAAAGTCGGTTCTTGATGATATGAAAATCACTCATTGGAAGTCAATGCAAGGGATTGGTGATGAGAAGGTGATAACTTCTATTTTATCCCATGTTATTAGCAAGGAGCTCTCACTTGATGAAGTGGCAAATGAGTTTGACTAGTGAGTATTTTCTAAAGTTTTCATGAAACTTTGTTGAAGAAGTATTTCTCTAAGATAGTGATTTTAATGATGTTAACACATATGTCTTGGCAAAAATAGGCACAAGACTTATATGAAAATGCATGAACAAATGATGTTTTGCTTAAATTGTTCATCATGGGTGTGAAGAGAGTGGGAGAGAAGGAATGAGTCTCACTTGCAACTTTCTCTCATACACAATGGGGGAATATACACAAAGGTGGAGGCTGCAAATAGTTTTCCTCTTCTTAGTTGTGAAAGCCAAAAGAACTCTAAGTACAAAAGAATAGGTGAACCCTATATGTGGGTCTCAACCAAACTCAGATAACTAAGGTGGCATACTAACTGAGCCACTAACTAGAGTACATAAAGATAGCTATCATCCAGCTATTATTCATGGGCAGTGTACCAACCGCATCTGCAACAAACAAGTTGGTGACATAAATGCACAACGGTCACCCTGGCATATCACGAGTGGAGCTCGATATCTCAATACTACCCCTCCAGCTCAATCCCAATTTTTGCACACCAAGTAGGTCTCTGAACTTGCACAGCTTCTCTGCACCCAATGCCTTTGTGAATATGTCAGCTACCTGATCCTCTATGCTGACATAAACTAGATCGATAAAACCTACTAGAACCTTCTTCTGCACATAGTGATAATGCACCTCAATGTGCTTTATTCTAGCATGATAGACTGGGTTATTTGCTAAGTGTATACTGCTCATGTTGTCATAATAAATGACAACTGGCCCATCTATAGACTGATGCATATCATAAAGTAGCTTATGCAGCCAAGCTACCTCACATGCAACCATTACTGCACCCCTGTACTTAGCCTCTATGCTCGACAAGGCAACTGTAGGTTGTTTCTTGCTGCTCCAAGTGACTGCAGCACTCCCAAAAGAGAACATATATCCACTTGTAGATCATCTATCAGAAATACTACCAACCCAATCAACATCGGTGTATCCATGCAACTGTATCTTAACCCCAGTCTCATAAAATAGTTCATATTGCAATGTAGACTTCACATACCTTAGTATGCATCTAGCTGCATCCAAATGCAATTTCCTTGGAGCCTGCATAAACTGACTTACCAACACAACA
Source organism: Dipteris shenzhenensis (assembly GCF_047967505.1). NCBI lineage: Eukaryota > Viridiplantae > Streptophyta > Polypodiopsida > Gleicheniales > Dipteridaceae > Dipteris > Dipteris shenzhenensis. Next base: position 12,553,953 of record NC_141613.1, on the reverse strand, counting down.
ACATAGCTCAAATACGACCTAGTAATAGTCATATAAATCAAACTTTCTACTATGTGTCTGTATATAGTAGGGTCTTCCAAAAGCTCACCTGCATCTGCGCTCAACTTCACATTCTGCTCCAAGGGAACTAAAATAGGCTTACAGCTTGTCATCCCATATTTGGACAGCATGTCCAATTCATACTGCCTCTGCAAGAGCCATATCCCACTTGTGGATCTTATCACCTCAATGCCCAAGAAGTAATGCAGCTCTCACAAATCCTTCATCTCAAACTTATGCTTCAATAGCATTTTCACATGAAGGATATATTCATCGCTATCACCTGTGATGATCAAATCATCAACATAAATGACAAGTAGCATAATGCCTTTCTCTGTTTTTCTCACATAAAGTGAGAAATCTGCCTTGGAAATCTGAAAGCCAATAGTGACAAGATACTATCCTATCTTGTTAGACCATGCTTTAGGTGCTTGCTTCAAGCCATACAAGGCTTTCTTCAACCTACAAACAAACTCAGGATGAACAGCATGAACATAACCTAGTGGCTGCTCCATATAGACCTCTTCTTGCAAATCACCATGCAAGAAAGCATTCTTTACATCCATCTAATGTAAAGACCATCCCTTTGATGCAGCCATAGCAATGACTGCTCTTAGGGTTGCCATCCTTGCAACCAGACTAAATGTTTCTTCAAAATCAATTCCATATGTCTGTGCATACCCCTTGACAACTAATCTTGCCTTGTATCTGTTCACAGAACCATCTGCGTTGTGCTTCACCTTATAAACCCACTTGCAGCAAATTGCATTCTTGTCTTTAGGTAAAGGCACCAATTCCCATGTAGCATTTGCTTCCAAGGCATCCATTTCTTCATCCATGGCTTTCTCCCATTTTTCTTTTCCCATGGCTTGCTCAAAAGAAGTGGGTTCTGGTTCATGTATCACTTTGACCATATAGGCATAGTGAATGGCTGTAAATCCATCATATTTGAGCCTATCCAAAAGATATCTAGCTCTGGTAGACCTGTGCAAAATAGGCTCACTACCAGGTGCTCTCAAAACATCCCTTGTCTTCCTTACTCCAGGTGTAACAAGAGAAGGAATAACCAACTCATCATCAAGGCTCTGTTCTGAGTCACTGGATTCACCATCCACATAAGAGTGACCTGCATTCGCATCAACCATGGGCTGATCTACTTTCTCTTTTCCTTTTCGTGATACTTGCATACCACATCCTCCTGATCTCAATCTGCCTATCCATGGCAAAGTATGTGAACCACTACTAGAGGACACTATAGGTCCACTAATATTTTGTGATTGCTACTGTGAATTCTGTGCAGCATTACCAGGCTGAAAATAGTTTTCCTCTTCTTAGTTGTGAAAGCCAAAAGAACTCTAAGTACAAAAGAATAGGTGAACCCTATATGTGGGTCTCAACCAAACTCAGCTAGCTAAGGTGGCATACTAACTGAGCCACTAACTAGAGTACATAAAGATAGCTATCATCTAGCTATTATTCATGGGCGGTGTACCAACTACATTTGCAGCTAACAAGTCAATGACATAGATGCACAATAGTCACCCTGGCATATCATGAGTGAAGCTTGATATCTCAACAATGGGAGGAGGTTAGGAAAAATTACCCAACCTCAAGCAATCACGACTCATTGAAGCAATTCTTCATTTCCTTCAAGAATATTGTGAGTTTAATTGAATGTCTTATACTTCATTGTTGATAGTTATAAATCCTTCCTTCCTCATGTACCTTACTTTAGCTTCTGGTTGCTACAACATAGTAATATGAGTGTAAATATTTCTTGGAATATTCATGTTCTTTTGCTCAGAAAATAGGGGCTAGAGCAAATACAGAAGAGTTTCCATGTCCTACCAATTTTATTTTCCATATTGAATATGCAAAGTTTGAAAAGGAGAGCAGAGCCTACAACAACTATTTTTGCCAACTCTTGACATTAAAAAAATTACTCTACCAGGGCATCCTCTTGAGCCTCTCCAGTATGGCATCTTCAATATTGATGTTGTGGACATGGTTGACAAGATCCCAAAGGTGAACTACACATTCTTCATAGCTGACATTCTGTTCAGCTATATAAAAAGGTGTAATGGAGTTAAGTTGTTCATCATCAAGGCACATCGTCTGAGTGCCCTCAGTAGTTGGTGGATTTATTACTGCCAGTGTATGCATCCAATCAATTGAGTATTGTAGTTCTAGTTAGCTGAGTTTGGTTTGAGACCCACATATAGGGTTCTTCTATTTCTTTGTACTAGAGTTCTTTTGGCTTTCACAACTAAGAAGAGGAAAACTGTTTTCAGCCTCCACCTTTGTGTGTATTCCCCCATTGTGTATGTGAGAAAGCCACAAGTGAGACTCCTTCCTTCTCTCCCACTATCTTCACATCGACTAGGTTTAGAGCTAGGAGTGTATTTGGGAATTCAAAGCCTGATGTTCTCAGTGTTTTAGAGAAGAGAGAAAGGCTCTAAAGCCTTATTGTATAGAAATTTTATTTTATATGAATACAGCTATACTTTTTATACAGTGCCCCATTTTGTGTTCTTTTACAAAATTTATTTTATACTATCATTGTATTTTGTAACTTTAATTGTTGTTCGCATTAATATTTTCATTCACTATTCTGTTCAAAAGCATGCAATCAGATAAATATTTGTGCTATAATGGTCATAGCATACTAACTAAGCCACGAACTAGAGTACATAAGGATAGCTGTCATCCAGCTATTATTCATGGGCAGTGTACCAACCGCATCTACAGCTAACAAGTCGGTGACATATATGCACAACGGTCACCCTGGCATATCACGAGTGGAGCTCAATATCTCAACACTCCCCCTCAAGCTCAATCCCAATTCCTGCACACCAAGTAGGTCTCTAAACTTGAACAGCTTCTCTATGCCCAATGCCTTCGTGAATATGTTAGCTACCTGATCCTCTGTGCTGACATAAACTAGATCAATAAGACCTAGTAAAACCTTCTCCTACACATAGTGATAATGCACGTCAATGTGCTTTGTTCTAGCATGATAGACTAGGTTATTTTCCAAGTGTATACTGCTCATGTTTCACAATAAATGAAAACTGGCCCATCTATAGACTGATGCATATCATAAAGTAGCTTATGCAACCAAGCTACCAATTCCAAGCTTGTCCCAAGCACTCTAATATGGTTAACACAAGCGCTTTTTCTGCTAGTAAGGGAGAGATGGTCAGAATAGCAATCCGACCTTGGCACCCTATGGGACCAAGAGCCCTTGGTTGTAAAGAAAGGGTGAGTGCTAAAAAGGAAAAGGGTTGGCCCTCCCTTCAAAAGGTTGACCATCACCTTAGAGCTACACCAATCTGACAACCATTGACTGTCGCCTTAGTGCTATGCCACCGACCATTGCCATTCTGCTACTCCATTGCCATCGACATGGTGAACCCACCCCCATGCCCGTGGTCATATTTGTACCCCTCCTCCCATCACGCTCCCTGTTGCTATTTGATCCCACTGCCTGGGGTTATACACTTACTCCACCATTGTCAAGATATGCTTATCCCATTGATCATCATCGTTTCTATTCCCATGACCGTTGCATTAATTATATCGCTAACCGATGCATTGATAAGATCCCATTGATTCGCTATCCCACTACCCACTGTTATTTTGTATCCCTACACTCGCAGGGGTAGCCCTTCCAATCGTTCGCACCGACCATGTGGCAACATTTATCCCATCAATCGTTGCGATACATCTATCCCACCACCCATGGTTATATTCTTACTCTGCCGCCATTGCTATATGCTTACATTGTTGGCCACCGCTAAACCTATATTCTAGTACCTGGTGCTATACCGGATCCCTCTGACTGTCACTATAGAGCTATCCCACTGATCGGTGCGATACCTCTGGGGTAGCCAAGGAATTAAGAGAAAATTCTAGAACCTCAGTTCAGCCTGAGTGTGTCCAGCCAAAGGCATCCCACATGCACTTGAGGTACGAAAGGATTTTGCCAAAGGATCCCGTGCCAAAAGAAAGTGCTTCGAGCTATGCTCAGCACACCCTCCGTCGTCCTAGCTGGGAATCGGGAAGCTCATGATCCCGAGCCTCCACTTGTTTATAGGTCCCTAACCAGAAACTCTATCTAGTTCAGACAAAATAAAGAGTCTGGAAGAAGTAATGCAAGACCCCTCGGGTTGAAGGGCCTTGGAAGCTCCAGTCACAAGTGTAGCCTCTCCCAACTCTCCTCCACCTTCAATTGCATCCAGGCTTAGAGGTACGTTCTCCAACATGTTCAGCCGCTTAGGACGAATAGAGTTAGCACACATGGAGAAACCCTTTGCTGACATGTTTGCAGGAAGGGAAGGCCAGCAACAGACAGCTCCCGAACCCCAGATCGGGACAGAAACCACCTTTGCCAATCTAGGTCCTTCTGCCTATGCCAGACCTCCCTAGTGGGGGAACATGGATGATGAAGATCCATGGATGAGGGAATTCTATAGACAAGACCTGGAAGTTGAGGGGATACTAGGAACCTCCAAGGTGGAGTGCCTTATGACCCTCTAACAGCCTCGGTGCCATCAGCCTTCATCAACTATGGGGCACCTGTTGACTCTGTGCCAACATGAACTTATGTAGAAAGAGAATGTGTTACAACTTCTACATACGACTTCTACATGTAGAAAGAGAATGTGTTACAACTTTGTGTTACAACTTTGTGTTACAACTTCTACATACGACTTCTACATGTAGAAAGAGAATGTGTTACAACTTTGTGTTACAACTTTGTGATACAACTTTGTGTTACAACTTCTACATACGACTTCTACATGTAGAAAGAGAATGTGTTACAACTTTGTGTTACAATTCCTACATGCAGAGAGAGAAGCTCTCCAACTTGTATAAATACCCCATAATGAAATAAAGCCCACACTCTTTGGGGCATTGTGTTGAGTCTACTTTGGTATTCCAAGCATTTGTCTCAAGTGTCCATGCTTCCTTGCACTCCACGTCCAAAAGCATGTCCTAACCTTGCAACTCCTCCTCCCCTCTCCTCTAACCTTGCAACCCACCCTCTCCCTCTCCTCCTCCCTCCTCCTCCTTCCTCCTCCTCCTCCCTCCTCCTCCTCCTCCTCCCTCCTCCTCCTCCTCCTCCTCTCTTGTCCTCCTCCCTCCCTCTCCTCTCTCCTCTCTCTTCTTTCCCCCATGCTCTTACACCTTCTTTCTCTCCCACTCCTATGCTTCCCCTAAACCCTTTGTTCCTCATCCCTTAAACTCCATGATCTACAAGGGAGATGAGTTTTCCACCATGTAATCTACCCTGAACCCTGGAACCTTCTTCTAAACCCTGGAACTCCTTCTAAACCCTGGAACCTCCTTCTAACCCTGGAACCTCCTTCTGAACCTTGGATCCTCCTCCTAACCCTGGACTCCTTCTAAACCCTGGAACCTCCTTCTAAACCCTGGAACTCCTTCTAAACCCTAGAACCTCCTTTTGAACCCTAGAACCTCCTTCTAACCCTGGAACCTCCTTCTAACCCTTAAACTCCTCCTAAACCTTACAACCCCCAATGAAGGCGAAAGCCTTCATTACCTCAATCATGATGATACACCTTCCTTTTACACATGCATGCACTTTGTTTGCTTACCACACTTAAGCCTACGTCTGTTAGGGGCAAAAGCAGCCACAGTAAAGAGGAGCTAGGGGGGGAGTCCTTAGATCATTAGTCCTTAGATTATTATTAATACGTTGTATCTAGTTTATTAATGAGATATGAAAAGACGGAAGTTCTAGGGGCAGGCGGAGAACTGAATAGGCACGGCAACCGTGAAGGAGTTATGTGTGCCGGTTAGATAAGAGAGGAGAGAGCGATCATTCAGAGAGATCAATTGAGGCTCATTGATGAGGATCGGAGCAAGGATCAGTGCTATGTATCAGAGAGTACGGTGTTGTACTGCTCGGAGAAATGTTATACAGAGATTCTATTGCATCTGCCTTATTGTTTTATCATGAATGATTCTATCGATCACTGTTCTACTCTATGAATTTTCATACGCAGTTCTGAAGTACGATTACGCATGTAAATCTGTCGCAGTAGTGCGTTTCGAGTTAGTCTTCAGAGTAGAGAGGGCTAACACTTTGGCGACCACGGAAGATTTCCATGTTCGTCGCGGTGGATTCCCCCGGAGAGGTTGGATGCTCCCCATCTGTAACACTCTGATTCCTCGGTGCGAGGCCTAGCGCATGAATGACGCTGGGAGTGAGCCAGGGGGAACATCGCGCTCTCCGGAACGGCCTCGGGAGCCTGCAACTCCAGTATCGGCACGTACAACCCGCGAGGAACGGCATGACAGATATGTGGCTCAACGTGATCTTCTCTTCGGCTTCTTCACGGATAGTGAGAGTAGTAGCCGCTCTGACACACCTCCGCTGATTCCAGGAGAGGAAGGTCCAGTCGTTTCCGGTGTTCAGGAGGAAGGCGAATCCTCCGGACGCAGTAGCCCGTTCGATTTAACAGGTACTCCTCCGGAAGACGAAGCGTCACCGTTGCGGAATTCCCCACCACCGAGTCCCAGGAGACGGGAGGGTGGTGTGCCTGCAGGAAGCGGAGCCCCAGGTCCGTCACCAGATCCCGGTAGGGGAGGTGGAGGCGGTGGCGGCGGAGGCGGGGGTGGAGTTCCGGCGGTAAGCAGCGCGGCTATTCCACCACTGGTATCCAGGATGACGGTGAAGTACCCCAAGTTTTCGGGACGGGATAAGGAGGATGCGGATGCACATATACTGTCATTTGAGATGGCATGGATGGTGAATACGGCTCCACCAGTGCAGGCGACAGATCTTATGAAGATGGCGACTTTCATCCCGACACTGCAGAAGCAGGGCAGAAGCAGGCGGCAGTATGGATCGCGCAATATGGAGCTACCCATTTTGCCACGTTTGATCTACTGCGGGATGCCTTTTTGCTCCGGTTTCGGGAGGACAAGACCCGTGTTCATGTCCTGGCCAAACTGGGGAAACTGGAACAGAAGAACCAAGAAGTGGAGGCGTATGCGGCCAGGTTTCGGTCGTTGATCCGCCGCCTCGATGCAGCAACTACTCCAGCAGTCCCCATCCAAAATGCTTACTTTATGGAGGGGCTGAATAAAGGATTGAAAAGGTCCCTGGCATCGTTGGATCTGGAAGCTCTTTCATTGGAAGAAGTCGTCCAAGCAGCGGTGAGGGCGGAACAAGTCCTGTTTACTTCCAAGGGAAGGAAAGGAAAAGTGAAGTATGAGGAGGCTGAGGGAGACTCCGATACTGATACTGAGGAGGAGTCGGATCAGTCGGATGAGGAGGAGGACAAACGTTCCATGAGGCGGAAGGCTGGAAAAGCGGCAGGGAAGTCATTTCCGGAAGGATCCGCTGCCGGAGCCAAAAGCTGGGATAGTGGAATAGGGTCCTCTTCAAAAGTTCGCAAGGATACTTGGTGTAATCGGTGCCGGAATGCAGGACACTTAGCAGAGGAATGCGGTTTGAATGAGCGGTGGTGTGCGATTTGCCAAACAGCGACGCATACCACGGAGATCTGCCGCTATAACGCACGAATAGCCCCGACACCAGCGGTGGCGGCGGTAGTTGCGGCACCAGCCGCAGCACCAGCCGCGGTACCAGCCGCACCGGCGAAAAGACCTTGGCGGCCGAGAACGGCTGGAACAGGTGCAGATGAACCAGCAGGGGAACGGACGTTCCTATGTTTTTATTGCAATCAACCCGGACATCGAAAGGTAGATTGCGAATTATTCAAGCGCCACAAGGCGGAAAGGGAAGCAACCCGGGGATCCGGAGAAGGCAAGTCCGCACCAGCAGTGAACGCGGTTCTGATTATCGAATGTGATGATGACAGTCCGCAACAGGATAGCAAGGAGCCTAGTCCGCAGTCCGAAGAAGTACCGGAAGTACCGGCGGGTGTCCCTGTTGAAGACAACGTGGGAGGAAGGGCGAGCGGAGATGTGCTCGTGGTCACACGATCCCAGGAAAAGGTGCGGGACTACAAGGCCCCGCAAGAGAAGGGGCGACCCCCGGCGTTGGATTGGCAGGCACAACAACAGGTGCGGTCGACGGTCGGTGAATGGGTCCAGAAAACCCCAACGGTGTTACCTAGGCCTAGCGCGGAAAAGGCAGTCTCGGTGACGGAGAATGGTGCGACGGTGGCAAGGCGCCTGCAAGGAGACCAGCCAGAAGCGACTTGTCTACCTACCAGTCAGAAGGACAGCCTGATGACCGGCACGGAGGGTGTTGAACCATATGATTTATGGCAAGATTTGCGGAAACAGCAAATACACATGACAATGGAGCAATTGTTAGCATTGGTACCCAACTTCCGGAATTCTCTCATCAAACAATTGACGGAACCAGTCAGGGCGATGGAGTCGGAGATGGAAGCGGTAACAATGGAAGTGTCGCCTGACGAATCTGCAAAGCCTGAAGTGGAAGAACAGCCTCCTGTTTTTGATGAAGCGGTCCCGGTAATTTCCGTAACGCTGGAGAACAGCCGTGTGGGAGGGGTGTTGCTGGACGGAGGGTCTGGGGTCAACATCCTGTCCGAACAAATGCTGGTGCCGTTGGGTATCACAAAATGGGAATCCGCACCCTTCGCCGTTCGGATGGCGGACCAACGGAGAGTGCAGCCGTTAGGATTGCTCCGTGGATTGAAAATGGAGGTTTGCGGCGTAAAGTTCGAAATCGCTGCGGTGATTCTCCGGATGGAGGATATTAGCGGGTCATACCCGTTATTGCTCGGAAGACCGTGGTTGCGGCAGGCCCGTGTGAAACAAGACTGGCAATCCGACCGCATCACCATTCGGAAAGGAAAAAAGAAGCTGAAGCTCTCGGTACATACCAAACAAGGGCTGAGGACGCCATTCCGACCGACGATGGCGGAAGGTATCCATATGATGGACGGAATGGGGGTCGAAGAGGAGGATGACTACTTCAGTAGGAATACGGAGCTGGTAAGCTTGTTCGAGGTAGATGTGGTTGCCGTGTTAAAGCAATATCAGCATCAGCTTCCCTCGGCTACGCAGCAGTCATCCAGTTTCACGGACGAACCAGTCGAAGGGAGTCTACCGGAAGGCACAGGAGACATGCCGGACGAAGCGGGAGTGGCGGAGGCGGAAAGAGTTTTCGAGCAGGAACTCCGTCGCTCGCGGAGGGTCAAAGAAGACGAGCTGCTGGATCTTAACCTCGGAACGGAGGGGGAGCCAAAGAACGTTCGTGTCAGTGCAAAGCTCGACAAAGGATTTCGGGGAAAATTGGAGACATTGCTGAAATCCTTCAAAGACGTGTTCGCCTGGGACTACACAGATTTGCTCGGCATCGATCCCAAATTCTATCAGCACAGGATCAATCTGCAGAAGGATGCGATACCGGTTCGGCAACAACGGTATAGAATGAATCCGCACTATGCCCAGAGGGTGAAGGAGGAGCTGGACAGGTTGCTAAAGGTCGGGTTTATCTGTCCGGTTGACCGTGCAACGTGGCTTTCGCCAATCGTGATTGTTCCGAAAAAGAATTTGAAGTTGCGGGTCTGTGTTGACTACAGAAAGCTTAACGCGGCGACAATCACGGATCCGTTTCCATTGCCGTTTAATGATACTATGCTGGATACAGTGGCAGGTCACGAGATGTATTCTTTTCTGGATGGCTTCAGTGGGTATAACCAGGTGCAGATGGCACCAGAAGATCGAGAGAAAACAGCCTTCATCACGGAGTGGGGAGCATTTGTTTTCCTGGTGATGGCATTTGGGCTAAAGAATGCTCCGGCAACATTTCAACGCATGGTCCAAGAGATATTTCATGATTATTTACTAATCTTTATGCAGGTATTTCTGGACGATTTCAGTGTTTTTGGGAGTCGCGAGCAGCACCTTGAGCATCTGAAGAAATGCTTAACCCGGTGTAGGGAGGCACGGTTGTGTCTGAACCCTATGAAATGTGCATTCGCCGTGGGCAGCGGTATGCTGCTAGGTTGCATTGTCTCGGCGGAAGGCATTGCGGTGGATCCGGCGAAGGTCGAAGCGATTCGGCAGGCAAAGGTTCCTGGCAACGGTAAGCAGCTCGGGAGATTCCTAGGGCAGGTTAAATGGCACAGCCGAATGCTGCGGTATCTGGCGGATGTGGCGACACCACTGTATGACCAACTCAACAAAGTACCGTTAGTCTGGTCTTCTGCTTGTGACTTAGCCTTTCGACGGCTCAAACTGATGTTGGCGACAGCACCGGTGGTTCAGCCGCCAGATTGGGCGAAGATGTTTCATGTTTTCGTGGATGCCTCGGACGTGGCTATTGGTAGTGTCCTCATGCAGGAAGCGACAACTAAGTGGTTCCGACCGGTGTATTATGCAAGTCGAAGGTTGTCAAAAGCCGAACGGAATTACTCTACTACGGAGCGGGAAGCATTGGGGATGATTTATTCCGTAACCAAGTTTCGTCACTACCTGTTGGGGAATCGGTTCACGTTTCATGTGGATCATTCCGCCTTGTTGTATTTGGTACACAAGCCCGAGCTCACTGGAAAGTTGGCCCGGTGGATGCTGCTTTTACAGGAGTTCGACTTCACGGTGGTCCATCGACCAGGCAGTACACATGCCGTAGCGGATTACCTTTCGCGGTTGGAATCTGGTGAAGACCCGATGGGTTTGGAAGACGATTTTCCGGATGCCCAGCTGTTCGAACTGGAGGCGGTGGTACCGGTAGCTCCAAAGACGTGGTACGACGACATGTTTCACTTTGTCGACACGGGCCAGATGCGCGACGGAATGTCACGAGACCAGCGGAAACGGCTCGCGCTCAAGAGCAGAGACTTCCGGATCATTGCTGACCAATTGTATAAAAAGGGGCTGGATGGTGTGTTGCGACGGTGTGTGTACCCACATGAGCAGGAGGTCATCCTGGAAGAGGCTCACCAAGGAATCAGCGGTGGACACTTTGCAGGAGAAGTCACCGGACGAAAGGTACTCCAAGGAGGTCTGTGGTGGCCAACATTAATGGGGGATGCGCATAGGTTCGTCAAAAGATGCGATGTGTGCCAGAGGTTGGGCCAGCCATCAGGTCGGGACCGGATGCCGCACAATCCCATACTGGCCCTCGAACCGTTCATGAAGTGGGGGCTGGACTTTGTAGGTCCGTTTTCGCCGCCGGCGCGGAGGACAGGTAACCGGTATATCCTGGTGGCGACGGATTACTGTACCAAATGGGTGGAGGCCAGAGCACTGAAGGATAATTCGGCAAAGGCTGTGGCCAGATTCCTTTATGAAGCCATTATGACACGGTACGGATGTCCGGTTGAGCTCGTCACGGATCAAGGTGGGCATTTTCTTAATGCGGTGTTACGGGAACTGGTTACCCGGCACCTAATCATTCATAAGAAGTCCACAGTGTATTACCCTCAGGCAAACGGACAGGCGGAGTCCTCGAATAAGGTGTTGCTAGTCATTCTGAAAAAGCTGGTCAATGAAAATCGGACAGATTGGGATGAAAAACTTTACTCCGCATTATGGGCGTTCCGGACTTCCTATAAGGTTGCGACGGGGTTCACGCCATTCAAGTTGGTTTACGGAGTTGAAGCAGTGGTCCCCATGGAATTCCTAGTACCGAGTCTGCGGATTGCAGCGGCAGAGAAATTGGGCTGGGACGAGTCCGTAGACCGGAGGATTGAACAGCTGGATCGGCTGGGTGAGGAGCGGTTCTACAGTGCGTATCTTGCACAGGTAGTCCAGGACAGACGGAAGGTCTGGGTGGACCGTCATTCAAAGAAGAAGACCTTCAAACGGAGAGATGCCGTGATATTGTTTAATACTCGGATGGGTCCGCATCCGGGTAAGCTGAAGTTACGGTGGGGAGGTCCGTATTGGGTGGTGGAGCGTTATGGTGACGGCACGTTCCGATTAGGAACACTACAGGGGGAGCTGTTGCAGAAGCCGGTAAATGGATTTCGTCTCCGACCATATACAGGGCCCATGCCACCTTACCCATTTCCGGAGAAACCACCTGTGAAGATCATTTCAAATGCATTTGTAGCCATTTCAGTGGAGAAACCGATGATGGGGGCTATTAATACGCACGTGTGGTCTCACTCACTTTATTCCGAGAAACGGTGGGAGCAAAGCTTCGTGTTGCGGGGCGCGGACGCCGCCATGCAATCTACTGAATCTTCGAAGTGGGGCTTTTATCAGAATGATGGGACACTTGATCGTTGCATGCAAACAAGGAGTTCACCAGGGCATCCAAAAGGCACTTTGGAAGCAAAAGGGGGCTTATTTCCAACTCTTTGTTTTCCAGAACTCTTCTCCCTCGCATCCCAGCTTTTCGCCGCTATGGTGGTCTTCCATCTGATCAATCCATTACCTGTTGGGGATGAGGCTGTGCAGTCTTGGCTGACACGAGCTCGTCTGGTGGAGTTCGCAGGTTTGCCATGGGCTACGACACCAGTTCATCCATTGGCGCAGGATATCTTGGCGCAGCTTGCACGCGGGCGCAAGGTCGTGGTGTATGGCAAAACTTTCACCTTATGCAAGGAGCTGGTAGCGGCCCGTTTGCACTTGCCGGTGGATGGCCCCTGCAAAGTCACGAAGCTTACCAGCAGTGCCATGGAGGCAGCTCTCGGCGCAGGTTGCAAGGGGGAGTATAATATGAAGAAGCTGGATGCTTCGACGAAGATATGCTACAAGTTTATTGCAGAGGCACTCTGGCAGAAGGTGAAAGCAGAGTTACTGGGACAGACCCAGTTTACCTATTTCCAGAGGGCGGAGCAAGGGAAACCGGTTCCCTGGGCGAAGCTGCTGGCGGACAGAATTCTGGAGGTGGCCAAGAAGCTCTTGAAGCCCACGGCAACATCCCGGATGGGGCAGGTCTTATTCTTTTTGTTCGGACCAGATGCGGAACCGGTCATCCCAGGATCGTATGTGGAGGTGGAGGAGTCCACAGACGAGGGTTCGGACAAGGAGTCCAAGGAGGTGGAACCAGCGCGATCAACAACGGAGGGAGTTCTGACGCTGATGCCAAGGAACCAGGTGACTCCGGTAGTACCTGCGGTGGAGGTTCCGGCGGTCGTACCTGCGGTGGTGGTTCCGGCCGAAGTTCCACAGGGCAGCCAGCGGAGTAGGCCAGCGGTTCCGGTAGAAGTTCCACAGGGTAGCCCGAGGAGTAGGCCAGCGGTCTCAGCAACATCGAGCCGCATGGCCAGTTTATTGAAACGAAAGTTGGCTCTCGCGCCGGAAGGAGGCATGTTGAAGAAAACCCGCCCGGAAGCGGAGGCCTTGCAAGGGGAAAGCTCAGTCCACACTCGGGAGGACAGTTCGGGGAGACAGGCAGGTCAGGAGGAAGCCCGTGTAGTCCCAAGGGGGAGTGGTGAGCTGCAGCTATCTCCGCCGGTGGAGACCTATGATCTGGTCACGGCACGACGGTTGGCGGAGCGCTTGCTCCAATGTTTTCAGAAGGGGCAGCTAGAGGAGAATGAGGCGAGGTTGCGCCAGGAAAATGCCAGGCTGCTCGAACGCAATCAACAGCTGCAGGAGCAGTTGGTACGACTCCAACAGGTGGATGCACGGCGACAGCAGGATATGGAGGAAGCACGAACGGCGATTGTCGCCCAAACTCAAGAACACCTGCGGCTGACGGAACAATTGACGGAGAAGGCTACAGCTGCGACCGCCAGGGTGCAGTTGTTGGAAGCGGAAGTGATGGCGTACCGGCAACCCTCTAGCTCTACACGCATGCTGGACGAGGCCCTTTTGTTGGATTTATCGGAAGCCTTCGTCGCAGAGATGCAGGGTATTTTTCTTGATCATCAACATCAATTGCGAGTAGAGCTGGAGCGGGCTTGCAGGCCTCTCGACCGACGGTTGGCCCGGAGGGATGAGGATGATCCGGCGGGAGGGGGCGCAGGAACAGCCGCTTTACCACCAGTACCGGTGACGGCAACTGCGGCACAACCGGAGGGTGGAAGTTCTATATCGGCCAATAATCTCGGGAAGCAGACAGCGGCGGGACCGGTGGATTCTGCCGAAGGCTATGTCAAACGGATCGCCGAGCTGGAAGAAGCCCTCCGAAGAGCGAAGGCCAGAGGAAAAAGACCCGAGACCGCGATGATGCCACGACCCCGAGCAGACGCAGCAGCCGCTTTTGTGGCAGCTTTTCCGGAGCCAGCGGACGGGGAATCCTTGGACGCAAGGCACTTTTTGCAGCTGAAAGAACACGTCGCGGTGGTACAACAGCAGTGTGACGATGCAAGATCTCAGCTGTTGGCACTCAAGCTCGCCCGGAAAGAAGAGCACCAGCAACATGAAGTTGAGGTGAAGAGCCTCATGGCCGATTTGCTGCAGCTCCGAGCTACTACGCCAGACCCCTCAACAGGTGCCCAAACCAAGGAATTGGGGCGGGTAATGAAACGACTGGATAGTGTGGCCAAGAAAGCAGATCGCACTATGCGGGTAACCGATCTCGAACTCGCTTTATCTGAAAAGACCCGACTGCATGCCGAGGAGCTACAACAGCTGCGGAGAACGAGTCATGTTGAGAGAGCAGCTATGTTGGTTGACCTGCGGACGGCATGCCGCTATATTCATCGGATGGCGGCAGTAGCTCAGCAGGCGGGGGCGGCGGCACCACCTTTCTATGGACAGCTCCAAATTTTTGTGGATGCCCATGCTCTCAACCCGCAGCAGCTACCTTTACTTCGACCGGCGCAAGCGGCTCCGGCAGTACCCGTACCGGCGCCGGCGGCTCCAGCAGTTCCAGCAGTTCCGGTGGCAGCGGCAGCAGCGGCAGCGGCGGACGATGACGGTGGCGACGTCGAGGATGAACCGTAGCGGAGAACCGGTGGGTTCGGATGCGGATCCAGAATCCGATTCCCCGGGAGTGCCAAGTGTTAGGGGCAAAAGCAGCCACAGTAAAGAGGAGCTAGGGGGGGAGTCCTTAGATCATTAGTCCTTAGATTATTATTAATACGTTGTATCTAGTTTATTAATGAGATATGAAAAGACGGAAGTTCTAGGGGCAGGCGGAGAACTGAATAGGCACGGCAACCGTGAAGGAGTTATGTGTGCCGGTTAGATAAGAGAGGAGAGAGCGATCATTCAGAGAGATCAATTGAGGCTCATTGATGAGGATCGGAGCAAGGATCAGTGCTATGTATCAGAGAGTACGGTGTTGTACTGCTCGGAGAAATGTTATACAGAGATTCTATTGCATCTGCCTTATTGTTTTATCATGAATGATTCTGTCGATCACTGTTCTACTCTATGAATTTTCATACGCAGTTCTGAAGTACGATTACGCATGTAAATCTGTCGCAGTAGTGCGTTTCGAGTTAGTCTTCAGAGTAGAGAGGTCTAACAACGTCTCTCACCGGAACACGACTCGAGGTCCTAAGCTACACGTATACTACAATCGACAACTCTAATATATCTGTAGGTGACAAAAAGCCTCGGAACCCTGCATACTGAGAATACCCAGCTCTTCCTATGAAAGCAGTAGGAAAGAACCAACATTTGGTGCAAAGTTATATCACAAAGTTGTAACACATTCTCTTTCTACATGTAGAAGTCGTATGTAGAAGTAACACAAAGTTGTATCACAAAGTTATAACACATTCTCTTTCTACATAAGTTCATGTTGGCACAAAGTCAATAGCACCACAATTTCCACCCTACCTCCCGTTGCATGCAACCAATGTTACCATGCCCCAAGACCCACCTCCTCCAGGGATCCGTCCCTTTCCATCTATACTAGTTGCACCAATAAATGCATGCCTTGGTACCTCTATCCCAATGCCGGCAACAACTACATGGGGACCACCACCTGGGCTAGGCCTATGACCAACCCTGCATCCCATTAGCCGCACAACAACACCACCTTCCCTAGCCACTCAAATGATGATAATTGATGAGGCAATGCATTTTTGGTGAGCTCCCTAGGAAGGTCCATCCACCCCAGTGTTTCCTCCAGGGATGGTGAATCCCTCAAGAAGTCGTCCCATAGCCATCTCTAAGCTAATGACCAAGTTTGTGAAGCCTTTGGTCTGCCCAAAGATCTAGAGATGGCCAATACATTTTGCCTTGCCCTAGATGGCAAGGCAGGCCAATGGTATAGGACTCTTACCCCCGAAGAAAAGATCAACTAGGAGACATTGAGAAAGTATTTTATTGTGGGGTTCACCCCCAATGGTCATAAATGAATCCCAATCAACCAATTGTATGGGGTAAAACTGAATGACAAGGAATCCCTAAGGGATTACATTGCTAGGATCAAGCACCTCATGTTGAGATATCAAGCTCCACTCGTGATATGCCAAGGTGACCATTGTGCATTTATGTCACCAACTTGTTAGCTGTAGATGCAGTTGGTACACTACCCATGAATAATAGCTGGATGAGAGCTATCTTTATGTAATGTAGTTAGTGGCTCAATTAATATGCCACTTTAGTTAGCTGAGTTTGGTTTGAGACCCACATATAGGGTTCACCTATTCTTTTGTACTAAGAGAATTCTTTTGGCTTTCACAACTAAGAAGAGGAAAATTGTTTTCAACCTCCACCTTTGTGTATATTCCCACATTGTGTATGTGAGAAAGCTGCAAGTCAGACTCCTTGCTTCCCTCCCACTCTCTTCACATGGTATCAGAGCTCGGTTCATGGTAAGGAGCTCAAGAAACAAACCAAATTTGCGGTGTCCTAATAAGAGGATCAGTGTTGCTTTCCTTTTTTTTCGAGTTTTGGAGCAAATCTCTGCAGGTAGCACAGTCAAAAAGTGCAAGAGTGCACTGTCTCAAATTGGGATGCCCTTCTCGGTGTGGCGAGAGGGCTGTATATGCTACACGGCCATTCCGGGGCCATTTCAGGGCCCATTTTGGTGGCGGAATTTTTTCGCAAGCACTCAAGAAAGTGCCATGTTTTTGCTATGCGACCACTATTCTGTAGGTCGATGAAAAGTTATCACAGAAATTCCATCATATGCCTATGCGCAGAGATATTGGGAGTGACAGAATCATTCTTATTGCATGTTGATGCATAATCGTCACTAGGAAGTGACTGTGTGGTCAAATACCACTCTCGTCAGTTTTGCAGATTTGCCCTTGTGAGGCAGAAGTTGTGTTTTTTTGTAGTGACAGAATATTTTGTAGTGTTTTGTAATGGCATCTAATGCTCTTTCATAGATTGTCACTAAAAAGCTAGACAAGAACAACTTCCAAGCATGGAAGTTTAGAATGACAAATTTCCTTAAGGGAAAAGGCTATTGGGAGTTCATTGCTAGAGCTATGAACAAGAGCCAATTATTCCTAATGTTCTCAATCAACAGGAGTTGCAGGCATTTAAAGGTTGGCATGAGAGAGCCAGAAAAGTTATGTACTGGCTATCTATCAGTATTTCAGATTCTACGATTGTGCATATTTAGGATGCAAGCATGCCGAAGGAGGCATGGGATACCTTGACAAAAATGTATAGCACAAATACGGAAGCCAGGAAAATGCAACTCAAGTAGGAGTTGCATAATGTGCAGAGAGGAAATATAAGCATCAATGACTACCACATGAAAGTGAAGAAGATTGCAGATGCACTTGCTTCTATTGGGTCGCCAGTGGAAGATGATGATTTAGTTTTTGTGACCTTGAATGGGCCTAGGAAAGGATTATGCACAATTCTGGACATACATTGCCATCCATGAGAATTTTCCTGATTTTGAGAATTTGATCACTCTTCTAACTTCTGAAGAGTAGAGAAATGGTGGTGCATCTTCTTTAGGAGGAACTACAAAAGAAGCTATCTTCTACTCAAATGCTAGAAGAGGTAGAGGCAGAGGTAGAGTAGGCTGATTTGGAGGCCATGGCAGAATTCAGAATATGCAACAAATTCAAGAAAACCAGTCCTATGGAGGAGGACGTGGTAACTTTAGAGGCAGGGGGAGCCAAAGAGGTCATGATGGAGAAATGTATAAAGTATGTGAAGCCTGTCAATTTGAAAACAGGCAAGGAAACCATTTCCTAAACATGTTCAAGAGAGTAAGAGGCCATTTGAATTAATCCACTCTGATGTGTGGACTGCTAAAGCTACATCTATTGGAGGCTGTCATTATTTTGTCACTTTTATTGATGACTACAGCAGAAAAGTTTGGGTGTATTTTATGAAAAAGAAAAGTGAAGTGTTTGAGCATTTCAAAACTTTTAAATATATGGTTGAGAAAGGAACAAGCCTGCAAATAAAATGCCTAAGGTCAGATGGAGGGGGAGAATACCTCTCAAATGACTTTGCAAGGTCCCTGTAGGAGCATGGCATAAAGCAGCAATATTCATGCAGTCATACCCGATAGCAAAATGGACTTGCAGAAAGGAAAAACAAACATATTGGAGAGGTATCTTATGCCATGCTCAACAAAAAAGACTTGCCACATTATTATTGGGCTGAAGCAGCTGCTACAATAGTCTACATAATGAACAAGACTCCCACTGTAGCAATACATGGCATGATGCTAGAGGAGAGGTATACTGGTAGGAAACTAGATCTTTCTCATTTGAAAGTTTCTGGTTGCATTGCCTATGTTTATGTGCCCAGATGAGTTGAGATCCAAGTTGGATCCAAAAGCTGAGAAGTGCATCTTTATTGGTTATTCTCTGTAGCAGAAAGAGTATAGATGCTATAACCCTTCTACTCGTAAGTTTACAGTGAGCAGAGATGTTTTTTATGAGATGAGTAGTTGGTATAAACGAGTAAATGTGATTGACGATGTAGATGCACAAAATGGTAATGCTGCACAGAATTCACAGCAGCAATCACAAAATATTAGTGGACCTATAGTGTCCTCTAGCAGTGGTTCACATTCTTTGCCATGGACAGGTAGATTGAGATCAGGAGGATCTACTCAAAGCAATGCAGATAGTGGTATGCAAGTATCATGAAAAGGAAAAGAGGAAGTAGATCAGCCCATGGTTGATGTGAATGTAGGTCACTCTTATGTGGATGGTGAATCCAGTGGCTTAGAACAGAGCCTTGATGATGAGTTGGGTATTCCTTTTGTTGTTATACCTGGAGTAAGGAAGACAAGGGATGTTTTGAGAGCATTTAGTAGTGAACCTATTTTGTGTAGGTCTACCAGATCTAGGTATCCTATGGATAGGCTGAAATATGATGGATGAACCTATTTTGTGCAGGTCTACCAGATCTAGGTATCCTATGGATAGGCTTAAATATGACGGATTTACAACCATTCACTATGCCTATATGGTCAAAGTGATACATGAACTAGAACCCATTTTGTTTGAGCAAGCCATGGGAAAAGAAAAATGGGAGAAAGCCATGGATGATGAAATGGATGCTGTGAAAGCCAATGCTACATGGGAATTGGTGCCTTTGCCTAAAGACAAGAATGCAATTGGCTGCAAGTGGGTTTATAAGGTGAACCACAATGGAGATGGTTCTGTGAATAGATACAAGGCAAGATTATTTGTCAAGGGGTATGCACAGACATATGGCATTGATTATGAAGAAACATTCAGTCCGGTTGTAAGGACAGCAACCGTAATAGCAGTCATTGCTATGGCTGCATCAAAGGGATGGTCTTTACATCAGATGGATGTAAAGAATGCTTTCTTGGATGGTGATTTGCAAGAGGAGGCCTATATGTAGGAGCCACCAGGTTATGCTCATGTTCATCCTGAGTTTGTTTGTAGGTTGAAGAAAGCCTTGTATGGGTTGGACATGGCTGCCCATAGGGTGGTTTATAGGTATGTTTTGAATTCTAATCCAATGTTCATTTTTTATTTCTCTATGTTTGTGCTATTAATTCATGTAATTACACAATCATTGATGGTTATTCCACCTAATTTCTTGACCTTTTAATGGTTTGGGACATCCTTTTTTTTTTTTTCTTGGTTGATAAATATCTCTCCCACTTAGCAAAAAAGAAAAGGATCTTTGACATTCCAAATTTGTGCAAAAGTTGGGGTCATGCTGCATGCATGTATCCACCTAGAATGCACCATCTCTCTAAATGGGAATTAGCTCATTGTCCCTGGTGGATAGACTTCCCTAAAGGACAAGTACTGGTGCGGCAAAGAGACTTGTACAACCCTTATGCTTCACAAAAAGCTAGTGAAGCAAGTAAGGACAAAGTGGAGGGAAGCTCAAGGAGAGATAGGAAAGAGAAAGAGAAACAAGGACATGCTACAAAAAAAGGTAAGGAAGATACACTATGATTGTTTGTTATGATTATTCTCTTTCTAAATGAGGGACCATCTAGTCCTATGCATCATGAAATCGATCACAAAGAGAGTGCATGTAGAACTCCATTACCTGCACTCTCTATGTGATCGATTTCATGATGCATAGGACTAGATTTGCTTTTGCATATAGATGGAGAATCAATCTCAAGACTTGTGAAGCAATATGTGTTCCATCGATCACACTCACCTGACATTTCCTTGACCCATGGCATCACACTTTTGTTTGCTTGTATGGTTGGTGATTACATTGCCATGGGCAAAGACTTTGCTAACTCTAAAAGAAATGATAAGTATGCTATTTTGCATGAGTTTTTCATTATAGTGGCCAGGACTACAAGAGGATGGGTAAGAAGGTGAAGTGGGCTTCGAATTTTATATTGCTCAATTTTCCATCTGGCTATCCAGTTGGTGAGAGAGGACCGAATCCTACTTGGACTGTCTTGCTCAAGGATCATGTGCAGCATGGGATTGCAGTTGCATCGGCTTCTTTGTCTGATAGTGGTTGGTTGGCATGCATATGTCCTTTGGTAGGTAAGGCATAGTACCACAAGTGACATTTCACATTTTGTGTTTCTATTCTGCTAGATTTAAATAAAAGTAATTGCTTATAGGACAATGTATTGGTTGGATGGAACGGTTTGCATATGTCTAGGGCTTGGAGGTTGTCAGACATGTGATCATTCATGACAAGCTTCCATATGGATTTTGTAGAGAACATGGTAAAAGTGTTAAGGTAAGCTACCATTCCATGCATTCTATGTTTGTCAGCTGTATTGAGTCCTTTTTTGTTTCTCCTTTGCGGTCTTTGACAAATGTCTCCTCATGAGTCATGCTATGTTTGGAAGGATAAGTCACCTTTTCTTTGCAGTTTGTGTATGTGTGATTGGCAAGTGCCTTCTTTCATGCTATAATGCTTGCTAGTTGAAGTCAATATACTGTACATGTTTTTCTCCATGTGGTTCCCAGAAGCAATCTTCAGTATTAGCTCTCATACATAGAGCAAAGAAGAATCGAATAGTTTTTTGGGAGGAGAGCTTTCCACTTTTCCAACAGCTATTGATTGATCCACATGAAGATATATGGACTCACTACATACCTCCCTCTGCAAGGACAATCATGCCGATGTCTTCTCAGCTAGCATGAGGTGGACTAGAGAGGAGTAGTTTTTTTTAGGTTGCATTATGTCTCTTCTCTATGTTCCTAGAGGGCTGGTTCTAGAGATGGGTTGTGGTACAACCCCTCTTATGCATGTTTGTCAGGCCTTGTTTTTCATTGGATTCAGACAATGGTATTCTGGCTAGCATTGTTGAGCCACTTGTGGCAGATCATTCTAGAAAACGGATCAGGTCAGAGCATGATGGAGAGGGGGGAGAAGAGAGAGTGGAGCCTATCACAAATCCATTTGGTAGTATGCTACTGGCCCTAGGTTTTTTGCTATATATCTTGAATGCTAAGATTGAGGACTTTGAAAATGTTATTTAGCATCTTTATAATATGGTAGATAGTGAACATTTACAAGTGCCTTTGTATCAAGAAAGTACAAAGTTTGATCCTTTGGATATTGTTTGTAAGGCCTTGATCTAGAATTTTTTTTTCCCTTTTTGTTGGTAGCGAATTATAATGATGGCAAGTTACTCTTATTGGAAATTATTTTCATTGTTCCACTTTGACTTACTTTGATTTGAAATGTATGTTTTGTTGTAGTTTGTTGCCATGCTATGCAGAAAAAATGGCAAGATTCATGTCAACCGATAGGAGATAGGATGAGTACCAATTAGATAATCCACATGCATGCAACTACTTTCTTGATGATGAATGTCAGGAGGATTAGAACATGGTTTAAAACACCAATATGTTCATAGATTGATAATTGTTGTGGTGAACCTTGGACACATTTGGAAAGTGGTATTATTGGTCTGGTACATTTTGAGGGTGAAGTGGCATTTCAATAGTCATTTATGTTATGAGTTCAGTAATTAGTTTTGAATATGGTACCATTGTTTTATGTATGATGCTATCCAATGCTTTATAATGAGACTAGAATTTTCTAGACATATGGATGAAGTGATATTGTTCAATCAAAAGATATTGTTCAATGTTACTAGACTAAGCAATGTTTATGTTCTTCAATTGAAAACTTCAATTGAAAGATAGGGTGGATTGTAAATTTGAATATTGGTATACTTATTATGACAACATCTTGCTATAGAAAGTTCGGTTTCAAATTAGTTCTCATTAGAGGAATTGTGGAAAAACTCGCTCGCTTCATTCGGCCTGCTCGCTTTTTCTTGCTCGCTCTATTAACTACCTCCAGGCTTTACCATGGCTCTTCCTTCTACCACTTAGTGAAGTATTCAGTGGCCAAGATGACGTATCGTGCCCTGGTCGCCTTGGCTACTGGGCTTATGGGACCAATGAAATTGATGCCCCATTTTTCGAATGGTTGGTCGGCCAAGATTCCGATTAGGGGCATTACGTCTGCCTTATGCGGGATTTGGATACGCTAGTAGAGGTCACTGCATTTGATGAATTCGTTCGCATCTCTGAAGAGTGTTGGCCACCATTCTTCAAGCACCTCGATGTATTCATGTTTGCACATGCATCTTTGCAGTACATAGATGGCCTGCAATCATCTTTGATAGGGTGCAGCATCCTTAATGAGTTTACAAGCCCTATCTTTCTTGAGGTCCTAGCCTAGGGGTAATCCGTTGGCCAAGTAGTGGTCAATTTCGACGGTCCATTCAGGAATGACTATTGAGATATCAAGCTCTACCCCCGATACATCTCCTGGATGACTATCATTTATGTCACCGCCTATGTTAGTTTTACTCGTGGTGTAGTTAGACTACCACGTATGTTTTTGGTTTGGGTTCACATATGAACCACGTATTCTAGGTTTTGACATATAGGGTATTTTCCCCTTCTATTGTATTGGTTGTGTGCAAAAGTGAAGAAAGGCTTCACCCTCCAACCTTGTGTCCTCTCTCTTTTGTGTGTTGTGAAGAAAGCTGAACTTGAGTCTCCTATCTCTCTCCCTCTTTCTTTACATGGTATTAGAGCCTTGTTCGTGGTAAGGAGCTCAAGAAAGCAAGCCAAGTTTGTGGTGTCCTGGTAAGAGGACCAGTGTTGCTTTCCTATTTCGAGTTTGGGAGCAAATCTCTGCAGGTAGCACAGCCAGAAGTGCAGGAGTGCACTGTTTCAGATTGAGAGGCCCTTCGCGGTGTGGCGAGAGCACAGCATATGCTGCGAGAGAGGGCGACGCCCTTGGTGACTTTATTTTTTGGATTTGAGGCCGTTTCGGGGCCCGTTTTGAAGGCGGAAGTTCTTCGCAGGCACTCAGAAAAAGGCCCTGTTTTTCGCTGTGCGACCACTGCGCGGCTAGTCGGTGGAAAGGTGCCACAGAAATTGCATTGTATGCCTGTGTGCAGAGATATTGGGAGTTGCAGATTCATGCCTGTTGCCTGTTGATGCAAAATCGTCACTAGGAAGTGACTGTGTGGTGAAATACCACTTTCGTCAGTGTTGCGGATCTGCCCCTGTGAGGCTATTTGCAGAAGTTTTGCTATTTGCCCTTGTGAGGCATTTGCTCTGTTTACAGGTTGCTGTTGCAATTCGTGATTTGTAAAATGTCTGAGAATCTATCTACCATTGTCAGTGAGAAGCTTGACAAGAACAACTTCCAAGCATGGAAGTTCAGAATGACAAACTTCCTTATGGGAAAGGGAGTTTGGGAGTACATCAGTGGTGAAACTACAGAACCAGTTTTGGGTGCTGCTCCCACTCCTGCTGAATTGAAGTCCTTTAAAGAATGGCATGAAAAAGCCAGAAAATGCTTGTATTGGCTGTCTGTTAGCATTTCAGATTCTATGATTGTGCATATACAGGATGTAGAGACACCTAAGGAGGCATGGGATACATTGGTGAAGCTGTATAGCACAAATACCAAAGCACGAAAGATGCAGCTAAAGCAGGAGTTGCACAATGTGCAAAGGAAAAATCTGAATATAAATGAGTATTCCTTGAAGGTGAAAGGCCTTGCAGATTCTCTTGCCTCCATTGGAGCACCTGTTGATGATGAGGACTTAGTGTCCGTGACCTTGAATGGTCTTGGGAAAGATTATGCACAGTTTCGGACATCCATTGGAGTCCGTGAAACATTTCCTGATTTTCAGGAACTTATTGCTCTCTTGCTGAGTGAAGAGCAAAGGAATGGTGGTTCAGCCACCTCAACTTCTCAAGAGACTGCTTTCTACTCGAATACAGGTAGAGGCAAGGGTAGAGGAAGAGGCCGTTTTGGTGGTCGTGCAGGAAATCAGAACCAACAGCAACAACAGGAAAACCAGTCCTATGGAGGAGGACGTGGTAGTTCTAGAGGCAGGGGGAGCCAAAGAGGCCGTGGTTCATGGCAAAGGAACCAGCAAGTAAATAGCAGCACAGAATGCTATTATTGTGGAAAGCCTGGACACAAGGAGAATACATGCTATAAAAAACAGAATGACATCAAAAGTGGGAAGTTGCAGCAAAGCAACTATGCATCATCAAGTGGGCATGGTGACGACAGAAATGAGCACCTTTTTGTGATGCAGCATATGGTTAACTCCATGTCAGGAGATGCTGCAGCTTGCAATGATGTTTGGTATGTTGATTCAGGTGCCTCAAACCACATGACCAGTCATGGTGAGTGGTTTCATGATGTTAGAAATTTGGATAAGCCAGGTTATGTTGAAACAGGTGATGATACTGCGCACCCAATTACGCAGGTTGGTAAAGTGCCATTGGCTATGCAGGATGGCAAAACGAAGTACTTGGCAGATGTACTTCATGTTCCAAAAATCACTAAGAACCTGGTTTCAGTTGGCCAGATGGTTGAGCAAGGTCTGCAGGTTAGATTTAACCCTGATGGATGCTTTGTTGAGGACTTGAAAAATAAGTGCCGCTTGGTTGCGAAAGGCAACAAAAATGGAAGAATGTTCACCTTGGATGTTGATATGCCTGAGGTGAAAGCTGCTATGTTTGCGCATGGGAGAGGTGTCATTGCAGATATTGAGATATGGCACAAGCGCATTGGGCACGTGAATATACAAAGGCTGAAATCTATGCAAACGAAAAACATTGTTGCAGGTTTGCCTAAATTCAGAGTTGAGGGAATGCAAAAGGTATGTGAAGCATGCCAAATGGGTAAGCAGGCCAGACATGCATTTCCCAAAAATGCTAAGGTGAGCAGAAGACCTTTGGAAGTGATACATTCAGATGTTTGGACAACCAAAACTGCTTCTATTGGTGGATGCCATTATTATGTGACGTTTATTGATGACTACACTAGGAAGGTGTGGATTTATTTTATGAAGCACAAAAGTGAAGTGTTCAGCCATTTCAAGGCTTTTAAGGCCATGGTTGAAAAAGAGAAAGGTGTGCATATTAAAGTGCTAAGATCTGATGGAGGGGGAGAGTACTTTTCAGAAGAATTTTGTGAATATCTGAAAGAACAAGGAATTCAAAGGAAGTACTCATGCAGGTCTACCCCTCAGCAGAATGGGGTTGCAGAAAGGAAGAACAGGCATATTGCAGAAGTAGGACGGGCGATCCTAAATGAGAAAAACATGCCTGATTATTTTTGGGCTGAAGCAGTAGCAACTGCTGTTTATATTATGAACAGAACCCCCACTGCAGCTGTCCATGGCATGACGCCTGAAGAAATGTATACAGGCCAAAAACCAGATATTTCTCACTTGAAGGTATTTGGTTGCATAGCGTATGTTCATGTTCCTGATGAGAAGAGAACCAAGTTGGATCCAAAGGCAAAAAAATGCATCTTTATTGGATATGCTCAGCACCAGAAAGGGTATCGCTGTTATAACCCTTCCACTCGCAAAATGCAAGTGAGCAGAGATGTTGTTTTTGATGAAATGAGCAGCTGGTATGCACCAACTGTTATGGTAGGAGATGCAGATGCAGGAAATGGGAATGCTGCAATAAATGCAGAGCAGCAATCTCAAGCCTTGAGTGGACCCAGAGAGTCCTCTACTAGTAGATCTAATGCATGGACAGGGAGATTGAGATCTAGTAAATCGTCACATGGCAGTCCTGATAGTGTTGTGCAGGTATCACATAAGGGAAAAGAAAAAGTGGACCATGCTCCAGTGTTTGATGTGTCTGCTGGTAGCTCTCATGTTGATGGAGAGTCAAGTGGCTCTGAAATAAGCCTTGATGAGGAACTTGGGATTCCTTCTGTTGTTACACCTGGTGCAAGGAAAAGCAGGCATGATTTAAAGACTCCTGCAACTGATCCAGTTGTACGGAGGTCCACTCGTATTAAGTATCCAGTTGACAGGCTGAGATATGATGGGTATACAGCACATCACTATGCTTATATGGTCAAGGTTCTAGAGGAGCCAGAGCCCACATGTTTTGAGGATGCAGCAGGGCATAAAAATTGGGAAGCAGCTATGGATGAAGAGATGGCTGCCTTGGATGCAAACCACACTTGGGATTTGATGCCTTTGCCTCATGATAAGAAGGCTATTGGCTGCAAGTGGGTTTACAAAGTAAAGCACAATGCTGATGGGTCTGTTAGCAGGTACAAGGCAAGATTGGTTGCCAAAGGTTTTGCGCAGACATATGGAATTGACTATGAGGAAACTTTCAGCCCAGTTGCAAGGATGGCAACCGTGAGAGCAGTAATTGCTATGGCTGCTGCAAAGGGATGGTCTTTGCATCAGATGGATGTGAAAAATGCCTTCTTGCATGGTGATTTGCAGGAAGAGGTTTATATGATGCAGCCAGAAGGTTATGAGGATAATGCACACCCCGATTTTGTATGCAGGTTGCGCAAAGCCTTGTATGGCTTAAAACAGGCGCCGAGGGCATGGTCAGACAAGATAGGGCAATATCTTGTCACTATTGGATTTCAGATTTCCAATTCAGATTTTTCACTTTATGTGAAAAGGACAAACAGAGGGATTGTGCTTATAGTCATCTATGTTGATGACTTGATTATTACAGGTGATAGTGATGCAGACATTAATGAAGTGAAGCTACTGTTGAAGCAGAAATTTGAGATGAAGATTTTGGGAGAGCTGCGTTACTTCTTGGGCATTGAGGTTATTAGATCCCTGAGTGGGATATGGCTGTTGCAAAGGCAATACGGTTTGGACATGCTGTCCAAATATGGGATGACAGGCTATAAGCCTATTTCTGTTCCATTGGAGCAGAATGTGAAGCTCAATGCAGAGACAGGTGAGCTTCTTGAAGATATTACTATGTACAGGCGCATAGTAGGTAGCTTGATTTACATGACTATAACCAGACTAGATTTGAGCTATGCTATGGGGCTGGTGAGTCAGTTTATGCAGGCACCGAGGAAGCCACATTTGGATGCGGCTAGGCGCATACTGCGGTATGTGAAGTCCACGTTGCATTATGGACTGTTTTATGAAGCTGGGTGTGCATTACAGGTACATGGATACACAGATGCTGACTGGGCTGGTAGTGTCTCAGACAGGAGATCTACTAGTGGTTTTATGTTTTCCCTTGGGAGTGGTGCCATCAGTTGGAGCAGCAAGAAGCAGCCAACAGTTGCCTTGTCGAGCACAGAGGCTGAGTACAGGGGTGCAGCAATGGCTGCATGTGAGGTATCTTGGTTACGGAAGCTACTTGCAGATATGGGACAGTCAGTTCATGCAGCAGTTGTCATTCATTGTGACAACATTAGCAGCATCATGCTTGCTAATAACCCAGTTTATCATGCTAGAACGAAGCACATTGAGGTGCATTATCACTTTGTGAGAGAGAAGGTTCTAGCTGGTGAGATTGATCTTGTCTATGTCAGCACTGAGGAGCAGGTGGCTGATATTTTTACGAAGGCATTGGGTACCAAGAAGCTTCACAGATTTAGGAGCTTGCTTGGTGTACGTGAGATGGATTTGAGCTTGAGGGGGAGTGTTGAGATATCAAGCTCTACCCCCGATACATCTCCTGGATGACTATCATTTATGTCACCGCCTATGTTAGTTTTACTCGTGGTGTAGTTAGACTACCACGTATGTTTTTGGTTTGGGTTCACATATGAACCACGTATTCTAGGTTTTGACATATAGGGTATTTTCCCCTTCTATTGTATTGGTTGTGTGCAAAAGTGAAGAAAGGCTTCACCCTCCAACCTTGTGTCCTCTCTCTTTTGTGTGTTGTGAAGAAAGCTGAACTTGAGTCTCCTATCTCTCTCCCTCTTTCTTTACAATGACATCGAGGAAGAAGACAAAAGCGTCGGAGAGATCATCATCTACTCCCATCAGAGCCTCACCATTCGGGATCCTCAATAGGTGGTCAGATAGAACATGGGTTTTGCCCTTATGTATAGCGACTGTGAAGTTGAATTCTAGCAGGATCAGCATCCATCTAGTGATGCATCCCATCATGCAGGGTTTGTTGACTAAGTATAGCAATGTTTGATGGTCCATGAAGAAAACAAACTTGTTAGCTAACAAGTAGTGCCTGAACTTCTTTACTGCATAGACCATGGTGAGACCCTCTCTCTCAGTGGTAGTGTAGTTAACCTCGGCTTCATTTAGTTGACGGCTCGCAAAGTATACTAGGTAATCCAAATTATGCTCCCCTGTTTGGGCTCTCACACATCCAATGGCAAAGTTAGAGGCATCAATGTGGACGTGGAAAATTAAATTCTAGTCAAGTGACCTCGACACTAGTGCGGTGGCTAGGGCTAGTTTCAGGGTTTTAAAGGATGTTTGGCATTCTTCGGTCTACTCAAAGGATACTAGAAGCTTGTGTTCGCATAGAATAAGATGAATCTCCAGTAATAGCCCGTATGGCCAGTAAATCATTGGACTCCCTTGGTATTGGTGGGGGGCGGTAACTCCAAGATGAGTTTGACTTTATTGTGGTCCATTGACATTCCATTTTGAGACACTATGTGGCCTAGGATGACACCATGTTTAACCCAAAACTGGCACTTAAGGGGGTTGAGGGATAGGCAGTATAAGCGGCACTTCTCGAGAACGAGCCTGAGATACTTCAAGTGGTCAGGGCCATTTCGAATTCATGCAGATATCATCCAAGAAGACTTCCACAAAGTCCCTCAGATATTCCTTGAATACCCTAATTATCATATGTTGGAAGGTAGCAGGGGCATTGATTAATCCAAATATCATCACCATAGCTGCATATACACCCCATTCGGTTGAGAAGGCAATTTTGTGTTGATCTTGGGGGGCAATCGACACTTGGTTGTAACCTAAAAATCCATTGAGGAAGCTATATGCTTCCTTTCTGACTACCCTTTCTAGAACATGTTCCGTGAATGCCAAGGGGTAGTGGTCACACCTCATTGGCAGCATTAACCTTCTTCAAAATCCATGCATACTCTAGTTTTTCCATTTTTCTTCAGGACTATCACAATGGGTGATACCTAGTCTGTATGCGCGATCTCATAGATAAATCCTGCATCTATGAGTTTTTGGATTTCTTCCCTCACTATGAGTGCGTATTTAGGATTCATAAGCTAGGGGCATTGCCGTACTAGCCTAACATCATCCATCATGGGGATTGTATGCTGCACTACTGTGGCAGGTACTCCTTTCATGTCCATGTATTTCTAGGCCGTGCAGTCCTTATATTCCCATAGGAGAGCTATTAGTGCATTCTACTCATTGGGAATGAGGTCATCAGTGACTAATATGGGTTGTGGGTCTTGCCCTTCTGGGGCTACGTTTACTTCCTTGATCGGAGCCAGCCCATCATACCCTTGAGAACAACTATCATCTCGAGTTTTTTTGGCCAGTTGGTATAAGATCTTACGATCCTGAATAGTATAGGCCTTGTAGTGGGCTGGTACCTATCATAGGTCTTCTTTATCCTTGATCTCCTCCTCTTTTTCAGCTGGAGGAGTAGACTTTTGGGCCTTAGACTTGCCTTTGGATATAGGAGATTTGGGACCTGAAGGGGGCTCTTCGATGGTACTTATAGAGCCGATGAGGGGTGGTTACCCTACTTACCCTTTTTCCCTAGCTACATGGTGAGCAATCATAGCACCTACATGGGACATCTAGTGAATATCTTATTTTACTATTACGGTTCCCGTACTTACCTCTCGAGGTTTGAGCATGTAAGACATCCTTAGGGAAACCACCGGGCTCAGACCCTCGACCTTTGGAGTGGTGATCTAGAACCCTACTCTTTCTAGGACATCTATGTTGGCTAAGATGTGCATCTGGTTCGAGGAGGGGTTCATACTAGAAGTCCTCAAACTCCTTCTCATACTCTTCCTTGCCATAGGGTTGAAATAGTTTTATAGAGGTGGTTTGGGCGCGGTGGTGTTAGACTCTATAGCAAAAAGGTGTCCTGATAATGGGTGGGCCTTGTAGGTGTGCAAGTCCACTCTCATGGTCTGCTCTATAAGAAAACAATACAACGTCTATGCTCAACAGATAACAAGATCTCGTATGCAAGAGAGAAAAGCAGATACTATGGAGAATCAAAAATTTGATTACTATAAAATTGATACAATACATGGCACTGCCTCCCAGCCATGCGCTCCTATGTGAGAAGGTTCGATGGCATGCTGGAAAACCAGCCGTAGTCAGTTAGAGCCAATTGGGAGACTGATCCACGACCGACTAGAGGTCAATCCTGAAATAGGCCACCGACCACACGTTAAAATTGTGGCACAGAATAGAGCAACTGACCTATGGTCACCGTTCAACCCAGAGCCATCTGGGATCATCTGGGGCTCCAAACAGGCCCTGTAGCCTGAGAGTGGGCTGCCCTGGGAAATGCTCCATCTACCCTCAGTGTGGTCAGTCATGGGATGCCTTCTTGCACTTGCATGTAGCGTAGTTGGCAGTGTGCCAACTCTATCTAAAGCCATCCAGCCATCAGGCCACACATGGCCCCCATCTAGTGTCCAAACCAGGACCTACCGGATAACTGAGCTACTCAAATGTCTTCTCCTCATATGGGGGGCTTATAAGAAGAGTTAGTTGGTTCCCACGTAGTTACACGAGAGTGGAGCATTGATATCTAACACCCCCCCTCAATGTCCATCCACAAGTGAACTTACTTTTTTGGCCCATGCCAAGTCAATGAAGATGCCTCTCTAGCAAGTCTCTTCTAAGAGCCTTCGTGAAGATGTCCGCAGCATTCTCTGTAGTCGTACAGTACACTAGGTTGACTTCTCCATCCATGATGAGCTCACGTACAAAGTGATATTGAATCTCAAAATTTTTAGTGTGAGCGTGGAACACAAGGTTTTTTGCAATTGCCATGCAACTCTGATCGTCACATGGTAACTGTGTAGGCTTGTTCTGCACTACTGCACCCATGTCCCCTAAAATCCTCCTCAACCACACTACCTCACATGAATCAAAACATGATGATTTGTACTCAGCCTCAGTAGAAGAAAGAGCAATTGTGGGTTGCTTCTTGCTAACCCATGGTATAGCTCCAGATCCGAGTGAGAAACAGTAAACTGTCACTGATCTCCTACTGTCCATGTCTCCTGCCCAATCCGAGTCACAGAATCCGATCAAGGTGTTGCCCTAATCAAGTGTGCCTTTGATGTATTTCAGCACCCACATCCCTGCCCTCCAATGGTTCTCTCGGGGCTTATTGGAAAACCTACTTAGTACACCCGTCACAAAACTGATGTCTGGCCATGTGTTGCACAAGTAAATCAAACTGCCCACAAGCCTTCTGTACTTCACTTCATCCACTAGTGGTGATGAATCCTCATTTGAGAGCTTCATGTCAACCTCCATAGGAGTGCCAACTCCCTTGCACTCAGCCATGCTGAATGCCTTCAGTATCTCTCTAGCATACTTCAGCTGTGAAATGAATATCTATTTTGGCTCTTGCCAAACTTCAATCCCCAAACAGAAATGCATCCAGTTCGAGGTCTGTCATTTCAAACTCTCTTCCTAGAAAATGCTTTGTCTGCGAGATCTTCTCTTCATGATTTCCTATTATGACAAGGTCATCCACATAAAGGACCACGATCATACATCTACCTCCTTCTCTGTAGATATACAAATTTGCATCAGGGATGGGCTCCTCTTGAACCCGTTTTGTAGAAAGTAGGCATCAATTCACTGGTACTATGCTTGTGGGGCCTGTTTCAGCCTGTAAAGTGCCTTCTTTAGTTTACAAACTTTACCTTCTGAACTAGGGATCACAAAACCTAGTGGTTGTTCCACGTATACCTCCTCCTTGAGATCTCCATTTAGAAAGGTGGGTTTTACATCCATTTGAAACACGGGCTAACTTTCTTGTGCTATTAAACCAAAACACTGTGAATTGTGGTTAATCGAGCTGTGGGAGCAAAAGTATCCTGATAATCAAAACCATGTACCTATGCGAATCCTTTTGCCATGAGCCACTGAGCCTTGTACTTATCCAACATGCTGTTGGACTTGTACTTGGTCTTGTACACCCACTTGGTGCCGATTACCTTGCATTTTGGTGGTCGATCCACAAGGTCCCAAGTGTTGTTCTTCATTATGGAGCCATACTCCGGCTACATAGCCTCCATCCACCTATCATCACCCTATGCTTCTTCAAGACACTTGGGTTCTTCAGCACGGATCACCTCTGTCATCAAAGCATAGTTGACCAAGTGTTCCTGCGCCCTTCTTTGCTCCTCTAATCTCTTGGACCGGCAGTGTTTGGATGGTTCTTGTTTGAGATGAAAAAAATCAACGAAGAGCATTTACATCAACGGCTTCATCCTGAGCCAAGTCTAGCATACCAAACAAGTCTATCTCCAACTCTATACGGAGTTGATCTCCTATATCATCATCGTACATCATCATCGTACCATCATCATCGTACTCTGGCATCGTACGTTCACCTAAGACTTGATCATCTTCTTTAATAAAGTTGGGTGATTCTTGGTGATTATCATCTTCTTCCTCAATATCGTAATCTCCATCTTCCTCCCGTATGATGTCATTATGTGCATCTTCCACTTGGCTCATATTGTGATTTTCATCTTCTTCACTAGATCCATCTGGACCAATTGGATCTGACATTAGTAGTGGCATCTCCATATCCACATCTCTATGTTCAAAAATTTGCATACTTTGTGGTGCAACTTGAATCATGTACCATCATCTTGTGAACTGCAGTGGAGTCATCCCATTCATAGCCTTCGTGTAGCTATGATCTGAGCCGTGTTACATGCTTCAGCCCAGAAAGTCTTTGGCAAATCTTTCCCTTTTATCATACTCCTACCCATTTCGCAGATGATGTGCATCTTGCGCTCTGCTACTCCATTTTGCTGTGATGTATGTGGCAGGGGTTTCTGCCTCCTGATCCCTTGACTTTTGCAGTAACTTTTGAATTCACTTGATGTGAACTCTCCACCTCTATCTTATCTTAACTTCTTCACCTTCCTCCCCATTTCTTTCTCGAGCATTACATGCCATTCTTTGAACTTACTAAAAGCCTCATATTTAGTCTTCAGGAAGTATATCCATATCCTTCTATTGTAGTCATCGATCAGCGTCATGAAGATCTGTTTTGGCTCCTGCCAAACTTCAATCCCCAAACAGAAATGCATCAGTCTGAGGTCTGTCATTTCAAACTCTCTTCCTAGCAAATGCTTCGTCTGCGAGATCTCTTCATGGTTCCCTATTATGACAAGGTTGTCCACATAAAGGACCACGATCATACACCTGCCTCCTTCTCTGTAGATATACAAATTTGCATCAAATGGCTCCTCCTGAACCCGGTTTGTAGAAAGTAGGCATCAATTTGCTAGTACGACGCTTGTGGGGCCTATTTCAGCCCATAAAGTTTCTTCTTCAGTTTGCAGACTTTACCTTCTGAACTGGGGATCTCAAAACTTGGTGGTTGTTCCACGTATACCTCCTCCTTGAGATCTCCATTCAGAAAGGCAGATTTCACATCCATCTGAAACACGGGCCAACTTCCTTGGGCAGCTAAAGCCAAAACACTGTGAATTGTGGTTAGTCGAGCTATGGGAGCAAAAGTATCTTGATAATCAAAACCATGTACCTGTGCAAATCCTTTTGCCATGAGCTGAGCCTTGTACTTATCCAATGTGCCATCAGACTTGTACTTGGTCTTGTACACCCACTTAGTTCCAATTACCTTGCGTTTTGATGGTCGATCTACAAGGTCCCAAGTGTTGTTCTTCATTATGGAGCCATACTTTGACTGCATAGCCTCCATCCACCTATCATCACCATGTGCCTCTTCAAGACACTTCGGTTCATTAGCACGATCACTTCTGTCATCAAAGCATAGTTGACCAAGTGTTCCTGCGCCCTTCTTTGCTCCTCTAATCTCTTGGACCGACGGTGTTCGGATGGTTCATCCTCAATGGCTGGAGGTTCTCTGCCATCCAAAAGCTGCTTTACCCACTTCGGGAATGGCCATTGCTGTTGTGGTTCTGCAAGCTCTTCTTCATCTTCTTTCTCTTGAATCCTCCCAAGCACTATTGGGGGAGTTCGGTCTACTGTTGGTGGCAGTACTGGATGGATATCCTGGTCCTAGTTTTCTAGGAAGGAAGCATCCTCCTCCAATTAATGTGGCTGTTTTGAGATGACCACATCGTGACTTACAATTACCTTCTTGGTAACAGGGTTATAGAGATGGTAACCCTTCGCCTCTTCACTATAGCCCAAGAAAATACACTTCCGGCTCTTCGGTTCCCATTTGGTCCTGGTAGCATCAGGGACATGCACAAAACAGTCACATCCAAAAACTCTAAAATGTGCAACTGAAGGTTTCTTACAAGAAAAGGCTTGCAGTGGAGTCATCCCGTTCACAACCTTCGTGTAGCTACAATTGAGGATGTAAACTGTAGTGTTACATGCGTCAACCCAGAAAGTCTTTGGCAAATGTTTCCCTTCATCATACTCTGGCCCATTTCGTAGATGACATGCATCTTGTGTTCTGCTACTCCATTTTGCTGTGATGTATGTGGCGGGGGTTTCTGCCTCTTGATTCTGTGACTTTTGCAGTAACTTTCGAATTCAGTCGATGTGAACTCTCCACCTCTATCTGATCTCAGCTTCTTCACCTTTCTCCCCGATTCTTTCTCAACCATTACATGCCATTCCTTGAACCTACTGAAAGCCTCATCTTTCGTCTTCAGGAAGTATATCCATATCCTTCTACTGTAGTCGTCGATCAGCATCATGAAGTAGAAGGAACCACCCAAAGCTTCCATCTCCATCTTTCTACAGAGGTTCGTGTGAACGAGCTCTAGAGGAGCCTTTGCCCTAGGGCCTCTTTAGGAAAGGGCTGCTGATGCTGCTTGCCCATCATGCAAGCTTCACATACATCGGGCAGATCTGAAATTTTAGGTAGGTCTGCAATCATTCCACTTTTATGCATCTCCTTCAAAGAACTAAGGTTTAGATGACCAAACCTCTCATGCCACAGCTTAGTGTTCTTCACATCCGCTCGAGCACTAAAAGCTGAGAGTTCGTACAGATTCTTCACCCTGGTGATGAACTTCTCTGCTGCTTCAGACTCAGACAATTTTTCATTCGTGAGTTGAGTCTCCAGATTTTGAATCTGTGTCTAATTCAGTGTCCCGTACTAATTTTTCAAGACCGTCCATGCCTCCTCTGCTGCGGTGACATGTTGAATTAACGCCATGACAAAATCACTAACACTACAGACAATAGAACACAGCGCATCTGCATTTCTTCTTAGCCACGTGAGAATCTCATATGCAGTTGGTACTATCTGTTGTCCTGCATTGGCTAGATCCGACCTCGGAACCGGCCTCACGTCCACCCTAGTAGCAGTGTCCCAAAGCTCATATGCACTTAGGATGGTCTTCATCTTGAACTTCCAGAGAGGATAGTTAGAGCCGTCCAACTTTACGCTTTCGTCGAACGGTGGGATTCGCAATCTTGCGGGCTAGGCCATCTCTCACAATCTACTCGCAAACAGAAACACACTACCAAATCTTCTTACTAGAGTCCAGGCTCTGATACCATGTAAGAAAATAATACGTCTATGCTCAATAGATAACAGGATCTCGTACACAAGAGAGAAAACAAGATAGCATGGAGAATCAAAAATTTCATTACTGTAGAACTGATACAATAGATGGCGCTGCCTCCCAGCCGTGCGCTCCTGTGAAAGAAGCTTCGATGGCGTGTTGGAAATAGTAGAAGACGGAGGTTGAATGCTAAGGAATCAAGGTTGCTGTAGCTAGTGATGAAATGGGCTTCACGGGCTTGCTCTTATATAGCCACCAACCTAGTCAGTTAGGCTCAATTGGGTGGTCGACCCAATGCACCCAAAACGGTTGACCGAGGGTTGGTCCCAAAATAGGCCACCGACCATAGGATAGAACCGGTGCACAAAACACAGCAACTGACCTACGTACGCTATTCGGCCCACAACCATTCGGGATCATCTGAGGCTCCAAATGAGCCCCACAACTCGAGAGTGGGCTGCCCTAGGAAATGCTCCATCTACCCTCAGTGCGGTCACTCAAGGGATGCCTTCCCGCACTTGCATGTAGCCTAGTTGGCGGTGTGCCAACTCTATCTAAAGCCGTATCCATCACGCCACACATGGCCCCCATCTGGTGTCCAAACCAGGACCTATCGGATAACCGAGCTACTCAAATTCCTTCTCCTCATATGGGGGGACTTACAAGTAGAGTTAGCTAGTTCTCGTGTAGTTACATGAGTGGAGCATTGATATCTAATAGGTTCATCACCATGAGGTTGTCGTGCAGCTTTGGATCTGCTAATCTGATAAGGAAGCGAGGCAACAGCCATTCGTCACTCATCCACTCATAAGGCTCACAATGGGAATTGAGGTGCTTAATCCTCACAATGTAATCCCCTAGGGATTCCTTGTCATTCTGTTTTACCCAATACAATTGGTTGATCAGGCTTCATTTATGGTCGCTGGGGGCAAATCCCACAATAAAAGCCTTTCTCAATGACTCCAAGTTGATCTTTTCTTCTGGGGCTAGATCTCTATACCACTAGCCTGCCTTGCCATCCTAGTTGAGGTCGACCTTCTCCTAGGAACTTGGAAATGGCTATGGGATGGCTTCTTGAGGGATTTGCCATCCTTGCAGGGAACATTGGGGCGGGTGGATGTGGTGTTGCCCCCCTTCCTAGGGTGTTCACCAAAATATGCATTGCCTCATCAGTCAACACTGTTTGAGCAGCTGGTCCAGGTGGTGTAGCTAGGGGCCTGACGAGTCGCACGGCTGGCCTTACACCTATGGCCTAGGTGATGGTATCCGTGTAGT
Organism: Dipteris shenzhenensis; assembly: GCF_047967505.1. Lineage (NCBI taxonomy): Eukaryota > Viridiplantae > Streptophyta > Polypodiopsida > Gleicheniales > Dipteridaceae > Dipteris > Dipteris shenzhenensis. Next base: position 12,516,423 of record NC_141613.1, on the reverse strand, counting down.
TGCTGGTGTCGGCATTGGGATGGAAGTACCCATGCCTGCATTGATTGGTGCAATCGGTATAGACGGGAAGGTATGGACTCTCAGAGGCAGTGGGTCCTGGGGCATGGTAATGCTGGTTCCATGCAATGGGCAGTAGAGTGGGAACTGAGGTGCCCCATAGTTGACAAAGGCTAGTGGGGCCGGGGCTGTTAGGGGATCATAAGGCATTCCACCTTGGAAGTTCCTAGTATCTCCTTGACTCAGATCTTGTCTATAGAATTCGCTCATCCATGGATCCTCATCATCCATGTTCTCCCACTGAGGGGTTCTGGCATAGGCAAAGGTAGTTCTATCCAAGCTTGGGGCTTGGGAACTATCTGCTGTTAGCCTTCCCTTCCTGAGGACATGCTAGCAAAGGAGTTTGCCATGTTCGCCGACTCAGTTTGTCCTCAGCGGCCGAACATGTTAGAGAATGTACCTCTAAGCTTGGATGCAACTGAAGGTGCAAGAGAGTTGGGAGAGGCTACACTTGTGAAGGGGGCTTCTGAGGCCCTTGGACCTGAGGGGTCTTGCATCACTCAATTTCGATGCAAAAATGAGGGAAATATTTTTCTTATGCTCATTACCGTCATGGGATACTTTTCATACTACTATCAGTAACTCTGCACCTGGTGGAGTATTGAATTTTGATGATGTGGTTGGTAGCTTGTGTATACAATCAAGGGTAGATGATGGATCATCTATTGGTGAAAATGATGAGCAAAATGTGGCTGATATGCAGGTGGGATAGCAGTTGAAATGCCCTTGAGAAGATCATCTAGAGTGTCTAGACTGCTTGATAGGTTTGTTCCAGGGGTAGACTATGTGATGCTTACTAATTGCAGGGAGCCTTCTTACTACAGAGAGGCTATGATGTGCAAGGATCAACACAAGTGGGAGGGGAGTATGCTATGCAATCACAGATGAGTTCACTTATGAAGAATAAGACTTGGGACTTGGTTTCTTCGCCACATGGAAAGAAAGCATTACCATGTAAATGGGTCTACAAGATGAAGGTCACAGGTGATGATGTGCCTAGGTACAAGGCCCATTTGGTCACTAAAGGGTTTAAGCAAGAGAAGGGTGTGGACTTTGATGAGATATTCTCTCCGGTTGTGAAGATGACCACACTTAGATGCATGCTTGGACTAGTAGCAGCAAAGGATATGGAGCTTATGTAGATGGATGTCAAGACAGCTTTCTTGCATGGGGATCTGCATGAGGAAATTTACATGGTGCAGCCGGAAGGCTTTGACGAAAAGGGCAAAGAGTATTTAGTTTGCAAGCTAAAGAAGAGTCTCTATGGTCTTAAGCAAGTGCCTAGAGAATGGTACAAGAAGTTTGATGCTTTCATTCAGGCCCAGGGTTTTAGAAAGAGTGAAATTGATCACTACCTCTACACTGAAAGGGCTAAGGATAATAGCTTGATACTCCTGGCACTATATGTGGATGATATGCTATTGGCTAGCAAGAATACTTATGAGCTAGATGCACTAAAGGACAAGTTGCATGAGGCATTTGATATGAAGGATTTAGGACTTGCAGGTCATATTCTTGGTATGCGCATCATGCATGATCGGAGTAGAAAACTCCTTTGGCTTTCATAGGAGTATGTTACAAAAGTATTGCAACGTTTCAATATGGAGGGGGGGAAGGCAATGAGTACTCACTTGCCTCCATATGTGAAATTGAGTCATACAGATAGTCCCAAATCAGATGAGGAGAGGGCCATGATGGCCAAGGTTCCTTATGCATTAGCGGTTGGGAGTCTTATGTATGCTATGATAGCTACTAGACCAAACATTGCATTTGTAGTGGGAGTTGTTAGCCGGTATATGGCTAATCTAGGAAAGAGGCATTGGGAGGTAGTTAAGTGCATCATGAGGTACATGAAGGGTACCAAGGAGATGTGCATTTGCTTTGGTAGAGGGGACATGCATGTACTTGGGTACATAGATTCAAACTATGCAGGGCATGTGGATAGTAGGAGATCCACTTCTGGCTATGTGTTTAGAAATAATTATTTGCTATCTCTGCAGGTCCAAATTGTGGATGTCTCATGCACAAAAGTGCATTCCTTTGTCTACCATAGAGGTTGAGTATGTTGTAGCCACAGAGGGTTGCAAGGAGGCCATATGGCTTGATCTTGGCTAGTGGGAGATTTGGGGATTCATACAGGTGTACCAACATTGCATAGTGATTCCATGAGTGCTATTTAGCTAGCACGGAATCTGGTCTTTCATGCAAAGACCGAACACATTGAGGCGAGGTTCCATTTCATTAGGGAGGTACTTGAGGACAAGTGCATAGAGCTTATTAAGGTTCATACAGATGATAACCCTACAGATATGCTGACGACGAGTCTACCTAGTCAGCAATTTGAGCATTGTCATGTATTGATGGGCATTGGATAGTATGCTCACCGGTTGTTTCGTTTGATGTTTTACACTTACCCCGCCGTTGTTGCTATATGAAATTCAGCTTTTGAGCTTAAAGCTGATTGAAAATTATATTAAATTCATTCAAGTGCAAAGTTATGGATACTCCCTCCATGTGCAGCTCAAACAATCTCTTCATGAGATAGACTTTGTTTGAGGTAGTCTCTTTCTCATATGTAGCGCACAGCTTTTTCCATAAAGCTTCCGTAGTCTTTTCAGTGACTACTATCAAATAATTTGTCTCCCCAAGATAAGGTCTAATGGTAGACTTTGCCAATGCATCCAACTCATTCCATTCATCTGTGGACATAGCTGCAGGCTTAGCTGCAATCCCTTGCCAGGGTTTTATCTGCTTCTTTTGAATAAGCACATCCCTTATATGTTCTTTCCACAAAAAAAAGTTTGTCCCATCAAACTTTTTAATGCTAAAAAATCCTTTTCAGATGGAAGAGGATGCCATGATGCAAATAAAGCAAAATCCCAAATGCTAGTGCCTACAAGAGAGAATCACACCAAATACCAGGTGCAACCAAATGTGTATGCCACAATAGAGTGAAATATCACCAAAACTCAAAGCTCAAAGCATCAAAAGATATAGCTGACTCATGTGCATGTACTATGCATCCATATGAGCAAATCTGGCCCAAAAGAAAATGCCAATTGCAATGGCAATCCAAAATGCCAATAAGTGCCAAATGGCTCAAGCATAAACACCGTCCATGGGCATATGGATCGACAATATCTCATCCAAGAGAGCATAACACTATCAATGCATCACCTGCAATGTGTCAAATGGCTATCCGTCAGCATAAAATAGCATCCACGTGCAAGGCATCATAAAAAATAGCATCCCACAAGGCAATCTGGGCCTATCCCTGAATCCAATAAGGATTGCAATGCATCCAAATGGCCTATAAATCATCCATTGTAACCCAATGCACACCATGAATGAGTACACATGGCTCAAACTGCAACCAGAGTGATCTGCATAAGGTATGCTCAAGAAATCATGGTCCCACGGCAATGACCGCTACTAAAAATAGAACCTGAGATGCCTCAAAACATGGGTGCCATTACATAATCGGACTCAGCAAGACAATCTACAAATATCTCTCTTCTGCTAGAACTCCAAAATCCCAACTGATGAGTGAGAAATGGGAATCAAGACATCCATTGCCATGTGGCATAAATCTAAGGTTTCAAAACCTTAGAATGAAAAATGCATAATAAAGAAACGAAATCAAATACACTGAGATCTATAACTGTGAAAATACTCCACGGAATCATGCAAGGACTAACAAGTAGGGGTTTTTAGGTATCCAAAATGCAATGGGACAAATGTTTTTGAAAACCGTGGTCCCAATCACTAGGTCCAACACACGGACTTAAAAACGTTTTTGGAAACTGAACTGTTTGTAAACTCCACCGGAGTGTGAATGATGAGCAACATAAAAGTTTTAGGACCTTCTGAGTCCACCAGAATTGACAAATCTATAAATAGTTGCTCCAAACTTGAGTTCCAACACCCAGGCAGAAAAACATTGAAACTGACATAGTGAGTCAAAAATCCAACGAAATGATCCCAAATTCAAGAATGAAGGTGTTTCCAAGCTCCTAAAGTGAAATGGACACCAAAAGCAGGCAATGGTTGCCTCTACAAGTCAATACGGAGTCTCTGTCATTGAACAGAATAGGGAAAAGCTTTAAAAAATGATTTTTTCTTTTAAAACACTTAATATGCTCTCAAAACCACTTTGCAAAACCAAAATGACTTTTCCAAAGGTTCCTTCAAGGTCTCTGTGCACTCAGATTCAAGTAAAGTCACCCACAGAGCTTCCCACAAAGCTTTTCCTTCCTCCCACTAGGTTGTTGAGCTTCCAGGCATTCACGCACACTCAGCTAGACCACCCGGGCTCTGAGTGTGAGTCACACAACGGAAGAGGAACAAAGAGATAAACAGAGAGCCACACAAGTTTTAGTAGGTGCAGAACACCCTAATCTTCTTTTTCATTCATTTATATATGTGTTTGAGTATTGTACATAACCGATATAAAGGCATAGTGACCTTTAACCCCCACACACTTCTCATAGGTTGCTCCCCAATTATCCTTAAATGCTTCCTCAACCTTGTGCTTAGGTTTTGTGCACTGCAACATAAAGTATGGGTCATCTTCCTCGTTCTCCCCAAATGCAGCGTGACAACTACAAAGTTATCCCCCTCTTCCAGACTTTAAGCAGTGAAAATAAGCTATCTTGTTCCCTATCATCTGAAATATTAAAATGGTATGTGCATTGCACTGACTTGGACTCCTGTAAGTCAGCAACAAGCAAATTGGCATCACGCATGAAAGAATCAAGCAAATGATTGTACGTGATATGCACAAGAATTTTTATCTAGTTGTTGTACCAGTGAGCACTTTGTATCTCATCTTGTTCTTGAAATGAATAATTTTCAGCAAAATCTATGACAGAGACAATAGTGTCATGGAAAAATTGGCAAGGCATGTCCTGAATTGCTTATCCTACTAGCTGGCCGTGAAATTGTGAAGCACATATTTTGGGATGGATTGAACCATGTGACCTACTCGTGACCTATAAGCTCCCTTGGTTGAGTGCTCTTATATGACAATAGCATTGACATTTTCCAATCTCCTCCATTTTAGAGCAACATGGTTTTCTTCCCTCATTTCATTTGGATAGACACTGAATGTCTTCTTCTTCAGCTTCAAACTACAATGCTTACATGTGCCACGAATGCATTCAATGCAGTGCCACTCAGGGTCTCATTTTGGACAAAACACTAGCTCCCACAAAGACCTTAGGCTACAAATGTTGCCCTCCCTTGCAACACATGATGAGGATCCAAGTAGCCTATAGACTGTGCATTCATCGAGGAGGCATGGGCATCGATCCCCATGGAGCCAGGCTCCAACATGACCAGATCTCAAGTCATTCATAGCTTGCCTAGCCAAGTCAAAGTCTATGTGTGCTTTGAAACAACAAACATTCCTATCTTTGAGTTTCTTGACGTACTAGGGCTTACAATGCTCAAAGTTCCTCTGCCCGATTGAAATGTCTGGATTCTGATCCATAAGCTTGAGATACAACTCTGTCTCTTCTGCCCCAACATGCAGGAACAACAGAATAGTGAGCCCTCTTTTTGCACTACTAAAAGAAGACAAAACATAATCTAATTAAAGTATATAATGAAGCAAAACAATTTTCAACCACCATGCTGGTTTAGGACAGTCACAATTTCAACTATCAAGTTGGTTTAGGATAGTCACAATTTCAATCACCGGGCTAGTTTAGGACACGTTTAGGACAATCAACCACCAAGTTGCTTTAGGACACGTTTAGGATAGTCAACCACCGAGCTAGTTTAGGACACATTTAGGACAGCAATCACAATTTCAACCACCGGGATGGTTTAGGAGACTATCACAAATTTGACCACTGGACTGGTTTAACCTGACGGCCTCAACTTCACATATTAGACAATAACAAGTATATTGCTTTTCATTTCTTAATTTCACAATTAGAAAATAATAACATATTTGTTTTCATTTCTGAATTTCACAATTTTAATCACAATTTATGTCAATAAACTGCTTGCTATTTGTCGTGAACAATTTGTCTTGAACCAGCACTAGGTTCATTTAGGATAATCACATTAAGTCCAAGCCATCTCTGTCTAGAAATAGTGGTATATGACCCAAATAGTAGGAAAGTAAATTTAATGAACTTGTTCCATTTTAGGGTGAATCTAGATACCAATACCATTAACTATCAATGTTTTAAGACCATCATGCAATAGTCCCACTAGTTTGGATTCCAAATTTTGAATCCATTTTGGTTTTCTACAAATTAAAAAAAGTCATGGAGTGTGCCCTCAACCTCAAATGGGTATGCGTCACTTTATCACAACATTGGAGGCCCGTTAACCCATGCCTAATGTTCTCATTTAGGTGTGTCCTTGGGTTGAGGAGAAGCTCATGTAGTGTACTTTTGAATGATTACTCGGTTGCATGTATGTATAGAATAAAATTTTGATGTTTTTGAATAAATTGCTACATCCTATAGTCTTCAAGATGCATGCTTCACATGCAACATAGCACTTGTAAAGCTTTAACGGTCTTATTACAAATCCTTATTCCATAATTTTTTGTTCTCATGTTTAAGTTTGGAATGTGTACTATAACTTGAAGAAAAAGTTTACCGAATTCCATTTAGCAATGCATAAGTCATGGGTCATGCAAAATACCTATATATAGAAAGTTCATGAACCTCACCAAAAATGGCTACACCCAAGCAAACAATGACCCATGAATAGCAAAGTACAGACAAATGTGTTGGATGGAAGGCCCATTGAAGGAAACAATGGAAGCACAAGTGTGGCCATGTCTACAGCATAAGAAGCTACCATGAGGATGGCAACGGATCTGCCTCAGCTGCTGTGACTACTACATGAACCAACAAAGTAGAGACAAACAAGTTGACTAGAAGGCCCACCAATTGGGCAAGCTCATATGAGATTTTCAATGGTAGGTCCATGTAAACAGGGTGCAATAGATTGGCTCTGCAAGGCCTACCAAAAGCAAGAAGAGCAGCACAAGTGTGGCCATGTCTATAATACAAGAGACTACCATGAGGATGGCAACAAATCTGACTCAGCTATGACTGGTACATGAAGAACAAAGTAGACACAAATGTGTTGGTTGGAAGGCTCACTAATTCGGCAAGCTCATACAAGATTGTCATCAACTAAGAAGAGGAAAACTGTTTTTAGCCTCCACCTTTGTGTATATTCCCCCATTGTGTATGTGAGAAAAGTGCAAGTGAGACTCCTTCCTTCTCTCCCACTCTCTTCACATGGTATCAGAGCTCAGTTTGTGGTAAGGAGCTCAAGAAAGCAAACCAAGTTCATGGTGTCCTAGTAAGAGGATCAGTGTTGCTTTCTTTTTTTTTCGAGTTTGGGAGCAAATCTCTGCAGGTAGCACAGTCGGAAAGTGCAAGAGTGCACTGTCTCAAATTGGGACTCCCTTCACGGTGGAGCGATAGGGCAGTATATGCTATGGGAGACAGGCAAACCCCTCAGTGAAATTATTTTTTTGATTTGAGGCCATTTCGGGACCCGTTTTAGTGGTGGAAGTTTTTCACAAGCACTAAGGAAAGTGCCCTGTTTTTACAGTGCAACCACTGTTCTACAAGTCGATGAAAAGTTATCATAAAAATTACATCATATGCCTATGCACAGAGATATTGGGAGTGATAGAATCATTCTTATTGCCTGTTGATGCATAATCATCACTAGAAAGTGACTGTGTCATCAAACACCACTTTCGTCAGTTTTGCAGATTTGCCCTTGTGAGGCAGAAGTTGTGTTTTTTTTTGTAGTGACAGAATATTTTGTATTGTTCTATAATGGCATCTGATGCCCTTTCATAGATTGTTACTGAAAAGCTTGACAAGAACAACTTCCAAGCATAGACGTTTAGAATGATGAATTTCCTTAAGGGAAAAGGCAATTGGGAGTTCATTATTGGAGCTGAACAAGAACCAATTATTCCTAATGTTCCCAATCAACAGGAGTTACAAGCATTTAACGGCTGGCATGAGAGAGCCAAAAAATTTATGTACTGGCTATCTATCAGTATTTCAGATTCTGTGATTGTGCATATTAAGGATGCAAGCACATCGAAGGAGGCATGGGATACTTTAACAAAAATGTATAGCACAAATACGCAAGCTAGGAAAATGCAACTCAAGCAAGAGTTGCATAATGTGAAGAGAGAAAATATGAGCATCAATGACTACCACATCAAGGTGAAGAAGATTGCAGATGCACTTGCTTCTATTGGGTCACTAGTGGAAGATGATTTAGTTTCTGTGACCTTGAATGGTCTAGGAAAGGATTATGCACAATTCCGAACATATTGCCATCCCTAAGAATTTTCCTGGTTTTGAGGAGTTGATTGATCTTCTAATTTCTAAAGAGCAGAGAAATGGTGGTGCATCTTCTTCAGGAGGAACTTCAAAAGAAGCTATCTTCTACTCAAATGCTGGAAGAGGTAGAGGCAGAGGTAGAGCAAGCCAATTCGGAGGCCATGGTAGAAATTAGAATATGCAGCAAATTCAAAAAAAACAGTCCTATGGAGGAGGACGTGGTAACTTTAGAGGTAGGGGGAGCCAAAGAGGTCGTGGTAGAAATCAGAATATGCAACAAGTTCAAGAAAACTAGTCCTATGGAGGAGGACATGGTAACTTTAGAGGCAAGGGGAGCCAAAGAGGTCATGGTGGATGGCAGAGCGGCCAAAATGCAAACAACAATGTTGAATGCTACTACTGTGGTAAAATGGGTCATATGGTTAAAGACTGCTATAAAAAGTAGAATGACATCATGAATGGAAAATTGCAATAAGGGAATTATGCATCCTCTAGTAGACAGGGTGATGATAGAAATGAGCATCTGTTTATGGTGCAGCACATGACCAATTCTATGACAAGTGTAGAAGAAAGCAATAATGTGTGGTATGTTGACTCAGGTGCATCAAACCACATGACAGGTCATGTAGAGGATGTGCACACTTTTTGAGCAAAAACCTATGAGCAAAAAAGTCCAAGCGATAATTTTTTACACCAACCATGCTTGTATATTTCTCAAAAGAATATACAATTCTTTCTTAATTTCTCATTTATGGAACCATATGCTTACTTATTTTTCATTATAACCCTCATTTTAGAGAACATCATCTATATATGAACAAATAGTGAACACTTTAGAAACTCCTATAAATACCTCCCTACCATACTCTCTTTTGAGGATTATGGTAATTAAATCAATTTAAAAGAGTTTCCATAATCTTTAGCAAGGGCCATATTTGAAGCTCTCATATAACAATGTATACCATATTCCTTGGATGAGTAGGAAAAAGATATTGGGAACCTCATACTTGAGGCCATTATAATCGATCATAAATTAACCTCTAATACATTATCAAATATGGGAAGGCAAGGAATGAATTTTCAAAATATTCCCAATTCTCCAAACCTAAGTACTTTTAAGGAAATGTGGTCTCTACTGAACTCCTTCCTACCATAATATGAATTAGGGAGAAGTTGTAACTCTCATACACATCTTGAAATTTTCACTTTCCCTCTTTTATAACTATTAAAAGTATAATTTTAAGCCTACCATTGCATAGATCATGAAATTTTGAACATTTTTCCTTTTTACAGCTCCTCAATCTGATATAAGGAGCAAAAGTTATGAACCCTTCTGCATAGGCTCTCCAAGGGTATTCCGCCGGCGGAATAGGGTTGGGGCAAGCTCTTTAAACCATATTCCTCTAGAAAAATACACTTAAAGGGTCTATTAAAAAATTATTATATTATTTTCTTTGGTCATCCTGAGGAACTGTAAAGAGGATATTTGCTCAAAATTTCATGATCCAACCAATGGTAAAAGGAAAAGAAAGGATTTTTGAAAGTGATAAAATAAGTCACCACTTGGACATTATATACGTATACTATATAAAGGCATATTTATATCTATATCTATTTATCAATATTTCATATTTACTTACATATTCCTTGAAATAATTTGGATTTTTTTGCTCCCCAAAAATGACTTGAGCCTATATATTTTAACCTCTCCTACCTTTTGTATGCTCGTCGCTCGGGGGTTTTTGCTCGGAAAATGGAAACCCCCTATTGTGCAAATTGGTAAATTTCCTTTGTCTATGTAGGTGGAAAAAAGAAATACCTGTCTGATGTATTTCATGTCCCGAATATCACCAAGAACCTAGTTTCTATTGGTCAAATGGTTGAGCAGGGCTTGCAGGTCAGATTTAATCCTCATGGATGCTTTCTTGAGGATATGAAAAATAAAGGTCACTTGATAGCAAAAGGGAACAAGAAGGGCAAGGTCTACCAGAGCTAGGTATCATGTGGATAGGCTGAAATATGATGGATTTACAACCATTCACTATGCCTATATGGTCAAATTGATACGTGAACCAGAACCCACTTCTTTTGAGCAAGCCATGGGAAAAGAAAAATGGGAGAAAGCCATGGATGAAGAAATGGATGCCTTGGAAGCAAATGCTACATGGGAATTAGTGCCTTTGCCTAAAGACAAGAATGCAATTGGCTGCAAGTGGGTTTATAAGGTGAAGCATAATGCAGATGGTTCTGTGAGTAGATACAAGGCAAGATTAGTTGTCAAAGGGTATGCACAGACATATGGCATTGATTATGAAGAAACATTCAGTCCGGTTGCAAGGATGGCAACCGTAAGAGCAGTCATTGCTATGGTTGCATCAAAGGGATGGTCTTTACATCAGATGGATGTAAAGAATGCTTTCTTGCATGGTGATTTGCAAGAAGAGGTCTATATGGAGCAGCCACCAGGTTATTTTCATGCTGTTCATCCTAAGTTTGTTTGCAGGTTGAAGAAATCCTTGTATGGCTTGAAGCAAGCACCCAGAGCATGGTCTGACAAGATAGGAAACTATCTTGTCACTATTGGCTTTCAGATTTCCAAGGCAGATTTCTCACTTTATGTGAGAAAAACAGAGAAAGGCATTATGCTACTTCTCATTTATGTTGATGATTTGATCATCACAAGTGACAGTGATGAGGATATCCTTCATGTGAAAATGCTATTAAAGCAGAAGTTTGAGATGAAGGATTTGGGAGAGCTATGTTACTTCTTGGGCATTGAGGTGATTAGATCCACAAGTGGGATATGGCTCTTATAGAGGCAGTATGGATTGGACATGCTATCCAAATATGGGATGATAGGCTGTAAGCCTATTTCAGTTCCTTTGGAGCAAAATGTGAAGTTGAGGGCAAATGCAGGTGAGCTTCTGGAAGACCCTACTATGTACGGACGCATAGTAGGAAGTCTGATTTATATGAATATTACCAGGCCAGATTTGAGCTATGCTATTGGGTTGGTAAGTCAATTTATGCAGGCTCCAAGGAAACCGCATTTGGATGCGGCTAGATGCATACTGAGGTATGCGAAGTCCACATTACAGTATGAAATATTTTATGAGACTGGGATTCAGATACAACTACATGATACACTGATGCTGATTGGGCTGGTAGTATTTCTGATAGACGATCTACAAGTGGATATATGTTCTCTTTTAGGAGTGCTACAGTCACTTGGAGCAGCAAGAAACAGCCTACAGTTGCTTGTCGAGCTCAGAGGCTGAGTACAGGGTGCAGCAATGGCTGCATGTGAGCTATCTTGGTTGCATAATCTACTTTATGATATGCATCTATCTACAGATAGGCCAGTTGTCATTTATTATGACAAAATGAGCAGTATACACTTGGTAAATAGCCCAGTCTATCATGCTAGAACAAAGCACATTGAGATGCATTATCACTATGTGCGGGAGAAAGTTCTAGTAGGTTTTATTGATCGAGTTTATGTCAGCATAGAGGATCAAGTAGCTGACATATTCACGAAGGCATTGGGTGCAGAGAAGCTACGCAAGTTCAGAGACCTGCTTGGTGTGCAGGAATTGGCATTGAGCTCGAGGGGGAGTGTTGAGATATCGAGCTCCAGTCGTGATATTCCAAGGTGACCATTGTGCATTTATGTCACCAACTTGTTAGCTGCAAATGCGGTTGGTACACCACCCATGAATAATAACTGGATGACAGCTATCTTTATATACTCTAGTAAGTGGCTCACTTAGTATGCCACCTTAGTTAGATGAGTTTGGTTTAAGACCCACATATAGGGTTCACCTATTCTTTTATACTTAGAGTTCTTTTGGCTTTCACAACTAAGAAGAGGAAAATTGTTTTCATCCTCGACCTTTGTGTATATTACCCCATTGTGTATGTGAGAAAACTGCAAGTGAGACTCCTTCCTTCTCTCCCACTCTCTTCACATCTATATCTGAATCAATTATCATCACATGCAAGCAACTGATCAATACAACGGACCAAGATAATTAGATAATTGTAGTTTGCATAGAGCATAATGTCGCATGTGTCGTTAAATAGGATGTTGAAGCACCACATGCATGCACAACCAATAAACATAGCATATACTATGCTTGACAAGCTTATCGAACCTATATGAACCACCATACCTTCAAGCCCCTTCCACAAATGTTGCATGTGCTAGCACACATACAACATCATATAAGCGACACACACCATACATTTGAACATACTAGAGGCGATTATCGCAAAACACAAATGCAAACCTCGTTTGTTTGTAGCCCCAAGTAGCAACATGTGATAATCAAGCATGTTGCGCTTGCTTAAAGGGTGCCTACATAGGCCACGGAGGTGAGAAAATGATGCTATGCACTTACCCCACAAACTGTGGAATCAAGACATGGACTCAAACGAAAGGAGAACTCGCGAGAAGATGCCAGAAACCCAAGACCACAACACCAAAGAATAGCCATAGAAGATGTGGTTGAGAACACAAAGGGCAGTAAGGAAAAGCACAACACCTCCGAGACTACTGACATTGCAACATAGGAGAGAAGATCGTAGAGGAGATGATCAGAGGATCGTAGAGGAGATGGCTATAGCAAAAGCACAGGACCTCCGAAGCCACCGCCATCGCAACACAGGGTCGCAAAGGAGACGATCTCCGAGAACCACTAGGGAAAGGCAAAGCAAACCCTAAAGATTCCTAATGAAGGCCAAAGCCAACCACCTGTACTCACCTAACCACATGCAGTAACCAAATCAACGCGATCAACACATTACAAAACCTAACTTTCCTAACCACAAGCCCAATTTTCCCACCGTTTCCTAAGACCCTTTGCAAGGCCAAAAACGTATCACAATAGGCAATTGTAACATTCTTTAAAATGTGAACACAATTGTTAAATAGACAAAAGGTAGCATTTGACTCTCACAAAGAGAGAGAGAGAGAGAGAGAGAGAGAGAGAGAGATGTCAAGATGGAAGAGGACTCTTCTTAGAATAAAGATATTCTCATGCTGATTTTGATCCATCCATGTTGCATTGACATTGTAGGGTTTGCCTAATGTGATAATGCTCTAGATGAAAATACGTCTATCGTAGGATGACAACAATGGAAAATGGTCAGGTCTTAAGGATATCACTTGTCAAAATGACAAAATGAAGCCAAAGTTATGATCATGAAGTCAAACTTTCTATCTTCAAACTTTTACATGTGACTCCTAACTAAACTACTAACGTCCTCCCCAAGATTGACCATTATTTGTAAGGTAACTTAATGCCCTATGTGATACAATAGTAAGTTTACCAATTTTGCACACTTAGTAGCATGAACCTTTTCCCCATGTATCTTTTCACCATCTATTTTGATAACTTGTAGAGCCCACGTCTATTGTTAATGGTTTTGGATGGTTTGTGTTCATGCATTGGAAAAAACTCTTGACCGTTCTCCGATGTCTCGGCGATATAATCAATCGATCGTTAAAGACTTGCTATCTATCTCCGTATAAGAAAGTGGCAATGGAACAAAGCAAATAATACGAAACGCCAAGAACTAGGGCACACTCCGAGCTGAAGTCGGGAATGAGCATAAAAGATTCAGCATAAGCAGCTAAGTAGTAAGAATGCGAGATGGAGGGGATGGCGACAAGCACGAAGTTGACGCGACTTCGATTTGAGCGCTGGCGCCGATCAAATCGCAGGCTCTCCCAAGAGACCCAGGATCCCAGATCATGGATCATGGATGCAAAAGCAGCAGCGCAAACCACTAATGGATAAACCGGGGTGGCGAAGCAATCCGCCAAAGTGGCGAGCCAGCGGATCCTTTGAGGCCTGAGCTGGCCTGTTGCAAGCTGTCCTCCTATTGCCGGCCTTCGATCCAACGCATCAGGTGACAACTGATTGTTCCAGATTTCCAAAGTCACCAGAAAAGAGATGAATCGTGAAATTTTCCGTTCAGCCTTTTTCACGTTCGGATGATTCCTCCCGCGCCTCATACTTTAGCTATTCTTTAACTAAAACAAGGGGCCACAAATGCTAGTGGGCACTAACTTTATTGCTAGAGCATCTATCTATTCTATTATATTCTATACTTCTATCTTCTGTCTATCTATCTATTCTTCTTCTATTATCTATCTATCTATCTTCTATACTTCCTTATCAAGGAGCAGTGCCAAGTGGTGTCTTTCTCCGCTCCTCTCAAATCCTTAGAGAACCCTCCCTTCTCCTTGCCCTTAGTTGCCATGTGGCATAGTTCGCCCGACTAACTTGGCTAGCCGCCTACCAAGCTGCCTTTCATCCTTCCATGAACGCACAATGAGGTGTGCACACATCGCCACTCTAGGCTAAGATTTTTCGTTGCATGGTCTCCATTCTGTACTCTTCGCCTAAGTTCCCTTACTCAATCCTTCTCTGTTTTTTATGCTCCCTTACTCACGAAGGATTTGCTGTACTTGCGAAGGACAACGTCAAAAAGCGTGATTAGTAGAGCGTGATCAATGGAGCATCCTTTCAAAAGCACGGAAGGCGTGATCAGTGGAGTGTTCTTTCAAAATCATGGAAGGTTTTCTTCTATCTTACGGATATTTTTTTATTGCAATTGCACTCACTCCTCCTCGTTGTGGATGCAGTAGCAAGTAGCAAGCATTAGGAGATATAGAAGAGGGGGAGCCGGGATTGTGCTCGCCACGTCAAACAAGCCTGCCATTTTCACCAAGCTCCAGTCACTTGGCCTTTGTGGGCTTTCTTCTAAAGAACCTCATCAGCCTCCAAAGTCCCCACGAGACCAGGACACAACCCATATGCCTCTAAATTGCTCTAACAATGAGAGATGGAATGGACATGTCCATCGAAACTAAGCCTAGGGATATATTTCGGGGTGTTTAGTTTATCTTACACGGAGCATTCGATAGGCCAGGACCCACCTCGCCAGTCATCAAAAAAGTTGTCCACTAAGTGCAAAAGCTTATAAACAAAAGCTTATAAACATTTGAGACGTGAACCCCCCAGCTTGTGATCGAACCCTTGATCTCTCTTGTGGAGAGAGAGAGCTTTTGCCACTACGCCACGCACATGCTTGTGCACATAAGTGTACAGATTATATACTTATGTCTATAGGCATGCTTATAGACATTCTGGAATCGAGAAAGAGCTCCGACGACACTAGGGCCCACTGTTTGCACTAGCGACAAACCAAACACCCCGAAATCTATCCTTAGGCCAAAACTAATAATTCAAGGATTACCTAGATTGAGAATAGTGTGAAGGCCACAAATGTGTACATGCAAAATCTTCAAGGGGGGAGGCAAGGTTTGATTCTCTCTTAACAAAGGTTGTAGGCTATAAGTCAACATCATGACGAAACAACTGACTTTGTTGCACACTTAGGTGGCAACATTTAAAGTTAGTTTGAACAGGTTGGCAGCTCTTATGATGAGAGTGAGCCATAAGTTGGATCATATATCAAACCATGGCAATTGAAATTACCTTGGTATATTTGATTTGATATTGTATTGGAACCCAGAGTTTCACCAAACAATTTTCATTGTTGGTTCTTCCTTGGATTATTCAATATGTGTCGATTGCACAAAAGTTTTGTACCAATTTTTTATTTGCAAGAATAACACTTCAAGGTTTCTCAGACTTTTCTGGAGCTAGAATATGGTTGTAAGACTATGTGTACATGTTCATCTCCATGAATGCATGTAGCATGCATATATGAGGACACACATGTAAAAATACGAGACTCAATAGCCACACTTGTAAACACATCAGGTAAAACACCTTAGACTCTGACGAGGCAAAAGATGGAATGAGAATGTCATCATAAGCTTTGGAGGGCTCAGACAAGAACCCCGTCCTCCTCTAGTCATCTGCAAATCCTCCATTCGAAAAAGTAGATCCCAGTTAACTCATATGCTGGAGGTGAAAAAAGGGAAACTTGGAGTGAGCATTAGAGATCCTAATGCATGCCCGACACGCAGCTGTAGCATGAAGGAAGGGTCGGTCATGGCCTAAAGAGAAAAAGAGAATCCTGTGAGATGTCTCTTTCATCTGGTAAGAGCATGAGTGTTCCGAATGGAATGGATGAAACCTTGAAAGAGGTGGAATCAAAGCAAGAAACAATCCTTGAGGAGGAGTGCAATCATGAACATGACCCTGCAACTTATGTTCTAGTCATGGCAAAGCGATTTTATAGTGGTTTTGAACCTTTCATGAAAGATGAGACAAAATCTATCTTGCAAGCGGAGTTAGGGAGAATTGCCAAAGATATCCAACACATGCTATGGACAAGCCTGAAAATAATGGTGAAGAGCAAGCTAACATGAGTGTGCTGCTAGAGAAATTATTGATGGGAGTGGCACCAGAAGTCCTATCAGATGAGGTGGCTCTTGACAAGCACCCTCCCAAGATGTGGCATGTGGTGGGGAAAAGATGAAAGATCACTATTCAGAGGCTCGAGGTTGAGGTTACTGGTAATTCCCTGCATCTGCACATTGACGAGTCTTAAGGTGTCGAGTAGGGTGTCGAGAAAGTGCATGGCATGACCATTGATGTTGAGGTCCAAGAGGTGGATATGGAGGAGTGTCACCACAAGAGAGTGCTAGAAGATAAAGGTAAAGAAAAGGTGGCGAAGGATAAAGATGAAGGATAGCAACACCAAGAAGAGGGTTGAGCATTCACCTTGTTAATCATGGTCAAAGGCCTTGAATTCCAAGTAGCTAATGTTTACGCACCGAGAATGCATATAATGATAGAGCAACATGCTAGTTGGCCTTGAAAAATAGAATGGATGGGAACAATTGATTGCTTGTAGGTGATTGGAACTTCACAGAAGAAAAGCTAGATAGAAGCCATCGAGCTACACCACTTTCTTATGCAGAGTGAGAATCATGGGATGAGCTTATCACACTAAGCTCAAGTTGATAGATTGTGCTAAGATTGACCTTGAAGGATTAAAATACTTCTCTTGTCCAAGTGAAGGAAAGGGGGAGAATTCAAAGCAGGTATGCTTGATCATTTTTATGTTTTTGAAGAGGGGGGCCCAATGAAAGGAGAATGTGTGTCCAATACCTATCTTTTCGACCACTCACTGATTCAATGGAGTTTCAAAATTCTGATGAGGATGGGACGTTCATTTGATATTCTGATGAAATTCAACAAAGCTCACCTGTCACCTAGAGAATTTAGATCTGCAATATGGAAGATTTGGTGGGATGCAACAGCGCAAGGTGCAAGACCCTTGTTAGAGATGAAACATGGGCATAAGAGAGGTGGTAAATTTTATCAAAGCCAGTGATAAGTAGCTCAAAATTAATCAAAGGAGCTTGGAGTTGGCACTGACTCATATGGTACAAGCCCTCATAGTAGTGGTGGCTAGGAATCCAACTGATGAGATTCTGTACTCACTCCTTGTGGAAATAGAGTCAGCACACCAAGATCTAGAGTCACAATCTACGGCAAAAGAGGATAGAATTAAGAGTAGGCAACTATAGTTGTCAGTAGGAGACTGCCCATCTAAAAATTTATTCCAACCAATGTAGGAAAGAAGTTCGGGAGAACATAGACAGAGTCATGGATGCACAGGGTAAATTAGTAACAAAATTTTTGCATGTGGCTCAAACATTTTTACACACAAGAGTTGTCATATTAAGACCTATATATAATCCAAACCATATTATAATGGTGTGGGTATGGTGTGCTTCAACCCATCATTCATTAAGTTTTAATGTGCATTTAACTATAAAGGTACAATTTAATGTCAATTGAAAGTGTTGTGTGGCTACAACCAATGAGGATCCACTACCATCCAACTGCGTGGCTCCAACCAATGAGGATCCACTACCATCAAAGTGAGTGGCTCCAAACAAGCAATTTTTTAGAGTGCTTTGAAGGAAATAAAATCAAAATTATAAAAACATAACAAAGATAAGTTACACCAAAAGATAAGAAATAGTAGCAAATAAAACTAAAATTATGAAAATTAACGTAGCTTCTTACATAGACAGGTGCACGGTCCTGATTCATTTTTGTATTTAAATTTCTATTGAAAAAATGTACTTTACGAAAATATCCTTCCAAAACCAAAAGATGACACTACCCTTTTGAAATAAAGAGTTTATATATTTACGCTATCATTTTGTACTAATAATGCAAAAACTAAGAAATGTAATTCTTACATTACTCTATATTGTAGAAATCCTACTATAAATTTTCATTTTTAAGAATCTCCATTTTTTCTTAACTTATTAATAACTTTAATAAATAAAAATCATTTAAATCCATGACTCTGTGTGTGTGTGTGTGTGTGTGTGTGTGTGTGTGTGTGTGTGTGTGTGTGTGTGTGTGTGTGTGTGTGTGTGTGTGTGTCTATGTGTGTGTGCATACGTATGTATGTATGTACATACAAACATATGTATATATATATATATATATATATGTATGTGTGTATGTATGTATAAGGTCCATGCATTAGATTAATTTACCATGAGAGTCCTCTAAAATCTCCAACACTTAATAATGGTGTTAATCAACACCTTTTAGAGTTTCGAAACTCTAAAATCTCCAAGAGTTAATAACGGTGCCAATAAACACCTTTCAGAGTTTCAAACAGCAAAAATGGTATAATCTCAAAGAAATTTATAATGGTGCCAATAAACACCTTGCAATAGTTACAAAGGTCTTTTAAGCAAACACCTTCAAATGACATATCTTGATGGAGGGGGAAAGAGAGGGAAAGAAGTAAAGGGAAGAGGAAGACAGAGAGAGATAGAATGGAGGGGGAAAGAAGAGGGAGAGAGGGAAAGAGGGAAAGAGAGAGGGGGGAGGGGGGGGTAAGGAAGCTTTCGTGCTACCACAGTAGCACACACACACACAACAAAAAAAGGTGTAGTCCCTTGCATTGCCATGGGGAGGGAGGGAGAGAGAGAGAGAGAGAGAGAGGGAGAGGGGGGGGAAAAAGGAGAGGGAGAGGGAGACAGAGAGAGAGGGAGAGGGAAGGGAAGAATTGTTGTGGCAGTAAGAAATTTAAAAAAAAGGAAGGGAGAGGGGGAGGGGGGGGAGAGAGAGAAAGAGAGAGAGAGTGAGTGAGAGAGAGAGAGAGAGAGAGAGAGAGAGAGAGAGAGAGGGGGGGGGAGGAAGAGGAAGAGAGAGAGAGAGGAGGGGAGACGAAAGGGGAGGGGGGGGAGAGAGAGAGAGAGAGAGAGAGAGAGAGAGAGAGAGAGAAGGGGGGGAGGGAAGGGGAAGAGAGAGGAAAGAGGAGAGGGAAGGGAAAATGGGAGAGGAAAGGGGAAGAGAGAAGGGAGGAGAGGTCTCTTGCATTGCCGCCATGGTAGCAAGAATTTTAACACAAAAAAGA